>NC_058130.1:330022000-330062200 GCF_016433145.1 Gracilinanus agilis
AGGTATCACCTCACACCTAGCAGATTGGCTAAAATGAAAGAAGGGGAGAGTAATGAATGTTGGAGGGGATGTGGCAAAATTGGGACATTAATGCATTGCTGGTGGAGTTGTGAAATGATCCGGCCATTCTGGCTGGCAATTTGGAATCATGCTCAAAGGGCTATAAAAGAATGCCTTCCCTTTGATCCAGCCATACCATTGCTGGGTTTGTTCCCCAAACAGATCATAGATAAACAGACTTGTATGAAAATATTTATAGCTGTGCTTTTTGTGGTGGCAAAAAACTGGAAAATGAGGGGATGTCCTTCAATTGGGGAATGGCTGAACAAATTGTGGTATATGCAGGTGATGGAATACTATTGTGCTAAAAGGAATAATAAACTGGAGGAGTTCCATGCAAATTGGAGAGACCTGCAGGAAGTGATGCAGAGGGAAAGGAGCAGAACCAGAAGAACATTGTACACAGAGACTGATATACTATGGTAAAATCAAATGTAATGGGCTCCTGTACCAGCAGCACTGCAATGACACAAGACAGCTCTGAGGGATTTATGGTAAAGATGCTACCCACATTCAGAGGAAGGACTGCAGGAGAGGAAACATATAAGATAAACAATTGCTTGAATGCATGGACTGAGGCGGATATGAATGGGAAATAGACCCTGAACAAGGACACTTGTTACAACCAGTGGAAATGCGCGTTGGCCATGGGTGGGGGGAGAGCAGGGGGGGGGGTGAAGGGGAAAGTAGGGGCATAAAGTATGTAAACAGATTTAAAACGAATATTAATAAATGTCAAAAAAAAAGAATAGATATTAAAAAAAAAAGAAAAAAAAATGAATTAAGTAACAAAACTTTTCAAAAACCTTTTCTGCCATATAAATAAACTTAGTATCTGAGAATTGTTTACATGTATATATAAGAACATATACACATATTTTGTGAATATTATCTTTCTCATGAAACCATTAGAGGGTAATTTGGAAATGCCTTGGGTCTCCTCAAAGTACCATAGACATAAAAATGGCAGACGTCAGTGAAAACAAAATCAGTTTCCTTTGACTAAATGGAGCCCGAGGGACTTTCTTCTATCTGCTTAAATAGGAAGACATAAATTCTTCCCTGTACAGCAGTGACATTCTTATTGAAGTCCTTATAGATAAGGTATTTACCATGTTGTAGTCTATTGTTTTTGCTTATGAAGGAAATGGAAATAGACTCACATAATTTTAAAAGATCCTACTATGTAAACTATTTTACAGATTCTCCACCTTTCAAATGTCACTCTTTTAAATCAAGAGTGACTCAAACAGCAAGTATGTAATAAGTGCCTTTTCAGATACACCAGAAAGAAATAAAACAGTACGTAAGCTCAAGGAGCTTACACTCTGAGGAGACAGCACATATATAAATAAGTATATGCTAACTAGAGACAAAATATATACAAGGCAAATTAAGGAGCCACTTGCAATTAGAGGGGTATCAGGAAAGGCTTCGGGTAGAATGTAGCACTTGAGCACAGTTCTGAAGGAAATAAGGAATTCTACAAGTGACACCCCAAGCATAGAAGAATAACCAGTAGAAAGTCATAGATACAATTGACAGGGAGTGGGGGAGGTTTGTGAAAGTTTGGCTGGACCACAAAGTGGTATAAAATATAATGTTGGAAAGGCAGGCTTGGGATAGGTTGTGAAGGACTCTCAGATACAAACAGAAAAACTACAGTCACTAAATTAAATGTCATTTTATAAAAATGAATTTTTAATTAGTAAAATTTTTTTAAACTTTCCCTCCATACATTTAAACTTAATATCTGAGAATTGGTTAGCATATATTTCTGCATATTTTTTGCAGATTATCTTTCCCATAAAGCTTTTAAAGAGTGTTTTGAGGGTAGCTAGGTGGTTCAATGGATAGGAAGCCAGGGCTAAAGATGGGATATCCTAGATTCAAATGAGGCTTCAGATCTTTCTTAGCTATGTGACCCTTGACCTTCCATTTTAATTGGTTGTAAGGCAGAATAGTGGTAAGGGCTAGACAATGGGGGTTAAGTGACTTGCCCAGGGTCACACAACTAGGACATGTTTGAGGCCAGATTTGAACCTAGGACCTCTCGTCTCTAGGTCTGGCTCTCAACCCACTGAACCACCCAGCTGCCTTCTAAGGGATTAAAAAAAAATTTTTTTAAATGTTGCATGTCCCTTCAAAGTACTACAGATGTTAAAGTTGCAGAGACTTAATTAACCCAATTGTTGAATTAATCCTAAAGGCAGTAAGAGTCACTAATCTTTAACAAGTAAGAGAATGATATGGTCACTTTAGGAAAATCATTTTGGCAGCTGAATAATAATAATAATAATAATAAAGATGGTGATGATGATGATGACTTATTTATTTAGTGCTTATTACATACCTTTGCAAGTATTCTCTCCTTTGATTCTCAGAATAATCCTGGGAAATAGTTGCTATATTATTATTCTCACTTTAGAAATGAGGAAATTGAGGCAAATCAGGATTAAGTGACTTGTCCAGGATCATAGAACTAGTGTGTCAGGCTGAATTCAAGTCAGGGCTTCCTGACTCCAGGCCTGGCACTCTATCCAATATGCCACCTAAGTGCTCCAGAATGAAACAGGAAGCCTATACTCACCAATAAGCAAGGATCTACAGCATACAACTTGGAAGCACACATACAGATACTAAACCAAGATGAGATATCTGTAAAAGTATGAAACATATAGTATGTACCCTAACATTAGCACTCTTCCAAATATAGCTAATATGAGTTACATTTCATATATATTTATACATACATATATTTTTTCAATAAATTCTTTTGCTAAAAAGTTAATCTTTCTAAGAAATCATCATTTGC
The DNA here is from genome assembly GCF_016433145.1 of Gracilinanus agilis. NCBI lineage: Eukaryota > Metazoa > Chordata > Mammalia > Didelphimorphia > Didelphidae > Gracilinanus > Gracilinanus agilis. Next base: position 330,024,876 of record NC_058130.1, read on the forward strand.
AAATTTTCAAAATATCAAAAAAGCAGAGTCAGCCAGTTGAATGGAAAGAACACTGGAAATTACATGAGGGGACTTGCCTCTGACATTTCTTGTGTGACCTTAGACAAGTACACCTGAGCCACATATTCTTCATTTACTAGGTCTTGAATGCAATGATCCAAATATCAATAATTTTTATTACTGCCAGGATATGACGATACAGAAGAATGCAAATAGGCTAATATTACCAGATAATATTACAGAGAATGGAACAATATCATAAATTATAAATAATTGAACCAGAATCCTATATTATTCCCATCAACTTGTTTTTCCTTTTGAAATATACAAAGTAAACATGATGGGTATCAAAGACAAGATATTTTTAGTACTAAAATAATCTTTATCATGTAAAATAAATACCATATTTGAATCTCAGTATCCATATTCTTCCCAATAAATATTTTAACTTGCAAAAAAGTAAAAAAAAATTATGATTACATTTCTAATAGTACAGGCATAAGATGTAGCTATAAAAAAAGTTCTTGATTACCAATGTGAATTAGTATACTGAAAAATGCTACTTATTACATATATACAATACATCAGGGTAGTGACAATTCTGGCAACAATTAAAGAAAACCCAAGAAAGTCTTCCAGATTCAGACTTAAGGCAGTATGACCTGGAGTAGACACAGACAATACCCTTTAGAAGAAATCTCAAAGCGCACAATGCTGATAATGTTTATCACAATTACTGTACAATCTGTGCAATCACTCGTGTGAATACATATATAGACCAACTCTCAAGTAGGTAGTTAAGAATAATAGAAGCCATCAATGTAGGTCACATTTTCAGTGACCTACAAAAGTATCACTTTATCTTGGGGCAGGATTCATTTTTTTTTTAAATTGAGCAGTTAGTTCAATTGCCTGGGAAACAGTTTGAACTCCAAATGACCTTTGCTATCCAAACAATATATCTTGAGCCCTTACAGCTAAGTAACCTCTCAGACCTGGATCTACCAAATCACTACTTGTGACACTTTTAGTACTGGCCAACTTTTACTCCCACCTTATATGCTTGCATTATTGTGATAAATTACTATTAAATTGCATATTTCAAAGGTAGCTCAACAAAAAGGTACTAATCCAAAATCTGATTTTTAAAAATTATCTTGAAAAAGTCTTATGCGGTTGTGGTTAGCCATAGAAACACAGAGGGCAGAAATTTTCATTTATCTGATCATTTCATAAAGGTCAATTAGTCATAGGCAACTTGAATAAAGGGTTAGAAACTGATATGAAATGATTTATATTTTTTCCTTAATAACTGGAGAAAATATCTACCATCTTAACATCTTTTCTCTATGATCCCAGTCTGCTCAGTTTTAATTACCAGTTTTGAAAAAGCACAAGGAAGATTTGAGAAGCTGTTCCATTCTTTAAAAACATGACATTCCCAGCAAAGATACTCAGAAAGATTTATTTCTGAGTGGTCACCTATTTAGATGAAGCAGTAAATCACTGGGTCTGTGACGGTGTTTGTTTAGGTGGCAAAAGTTTCTGTGACATGGCCCCTCACTGGGCTCTGTGTGTGTGGCCCATCTCTGGGTTGCAGCTGGTTTGATACACAAGTTTCACTGAATCCCCAACTCATTGTTATTTTAACATGACAAAAGGGTCAGTTTTGCACAAGGTAGAAAGGACTAACATATTCCACATCACTTGCTTTGAAGAAGGCAGGTTAGCATATTACAATTATAAAACAAAATTAATCAAACAATCTATTGGGGGGAAGGGATATAATTTAGAGTTAGGAGGAAGGAAACAAAGATTCTGAGATACTGAGTAATATAGAAAAATACGATTACTTTAAGAACTGCTTTGAAAAGCTAATAGAACTAAGCAATAATTATAATTAACAATGCTAAAAATTCAGTTTGCTTCTTAGGTTAGAGATGTTATTGTTTTTAAAACTAACTTTCTAATCAAAAAGCTACTACTAAAGTTTAACATGTAACAACAGCTACAAAACAGATTTTCTTTATCATAAGAGGTGACTTGCAATAGATTATAAGATATTACTTACAGCCCAGCAATAAGTTAAATAAAACATGTCACCATGTGGCCTAGCTCTTTCACAAATAACTAATTAAAGTTACTAGTGTCTAAAAGCACAATGAAGGCAGCACCAAAAACATAAGTCCAGTGTGGCATGTTCAGCCATGATCATGGAAGATTTATGCCACTGTTCTTGTTTTTTTAGGAGGAGCTAAGATGGTAGAGTGGAGTCACAGAAAGCTTAAACTACCCTGAGAATTCTCTCCAACCAACCTTAAAATAACGTTTCAAGCCAAATACTGGAGAGACAGAAGCACCAAGAGGACAAAGTAAAGCAGCTTTCCTGCAGAAAATAACTTGGAAGGAAGCCAGAGAGAGACCATTTCACTGGGGTGAGAGAGGAGTGCAGTCTGCAGCAAGGCCACACCAAAGAGTACCAGAGTAAGACAACAGCAGGGCTGCCCACCCCAACTCTACTACTCTAGGTTCTATACTTGGGATTAAGCCAACTTTCAGAACCCAAGACTCTGCCTAAGTGGAAAACCCTATGTCCACTCCTTGGAATTGCAAGCACTAGGAAAACTGGCAATGAGGCCCAATGACCTAGCACAAGGCAGTCTGTAGTGCACCTGGTTATTGTGAACCTAAACAGTGACCCTGAGCCCATAGCCAAGCCTGCAGTGAGAACTCGAATCTTAGAGCAAGGCAATTCATGGTATGCTTGGCTAGTATAAGCCCAGAGGGAGGGCCAGAGCTCCTACTCAGGACTGAGGGGAGGCCCTGAGCTCCAGCACAAAGTAGCTCACAGAGCTCTGAGCCCTGCAGGGCATCAACATTCCTTGGAGGAGACTGAATGATCAGTGGGAGGCAGCTTTCAGAGATCCCAGGCCACAGTCCATTACACTACCTTGAAAGATCTGAAATATGCAGAAACCCAGAATTAGAACTGAAGGTAGCAGCAAGAAAGAATTTAAGTTTAAGAGAATACCCCTCCTACCCTAAGAATAAGCCCAACTTTAAAATATAAGTTGAGAAACAGAATAGAAAAATGAGCAAATATATTTAAAAAACAACTACTAAATAAACAAGTAAGGACTCAGAAGTGTAATAAGGGGATTTTCAGGATGTAATAAAGGAATCTGTAGGATGTAATATGGGACTGAAGCTAGGGGTAATAGCTGGTAGGAATAGGGAATAAGGCAAGGCAAGGGACCCAAGGCTGGAGGTAATCAAGGGACTAGGCTATAGGTAGTAGCTGGTTGGAATAAAGGATAGGCACTGTGGATAAAGGTTTGTGAAACCCTAAGACAATATAGTGAATGAAGAAGGTACAATGATGAAGGCTGGTAGTTGAGGTAGTAGGAGAAATAAGGGAATGTCTGAGTTTAGGGAATATAATCACTGAGGTAACAAGGGTTGCAAGGGAGAGGATGAGTTAATCTAAGGCAGGCAATAGCAGCAGGGAAACACTGACTGGGACCCAGTTAGAGACAAACACTGAAGGGAAATAGACTGAGCCCTTCAAGTAAAAGGACACTTTTATAGAGCAAGGTTAGAGCCAGCCACGGCCAGCTTGGAACTGACTCGAGGCTTTAGTCAGTTTCACAGGAAGGGACTGGAAGGAAATATTGAAGTTACGCTTCCTTCAAAATGGATACCCTCAGCTTCCCTCAAACTCCAGAGAGTATGTTATTCCTCTCTCTCTTCCTCCCTCTCTTATTAATCTACTAATGAAGTAACCAGAAGGTCTTTATTAAATACAAACGGGGTTTATTGTCTTCTAGGATAGATTGGCAGGGTAGAGGATACAAGGAAGCCCTAACAGCCGCTTAGAGAAACTTCAGGTGGGGGAAGGGAAGCAGGAACGTGAGACTGAGAAAGGACCTGCCTTAACTCAGCTCTCAGATGGGTTTGTAATCAATGGGGTTAGGAAAGTTGGATACAAAGATTCAATATATAATTTGTTGCAAGGGTAAGCCCTATTTGATTATTTAAAATATCAAGTTTAAACTAACACTCTGAACTACCCTCCTTTCAAACCCTCACAGGAATTCAGGCAGAGAAAATGAAGGTGGGAATAGGGTATGGTAGGGAGATTCAAAGGAATTAGCTAAATTAACAAATCTCAAGAGAAAAGATACAAAATATAGGCCAGGTTTCAATCTCAAGAAGGAGCTCAGATGGACCCTGGTTCTCTCCACGAGTCCCAAGACCAACTGAACTTTTCCCAAGATTCTAAACTCCTTAACTGACAGAATGAAATCTGCAAAGCCTGAAACTCTTATGCCCCCCCTCTCTGTACCATATTCCCCTTATTACAGAAGATGACAATGAAAAAATGTCAAAGAGAAATAGGAATTGATCTGAGGCTCTGGAAAAGCTAAAAAAAACTATTAAAAATTAAATATGAGAGGCAGAGGAAAAGTGGAGAAAGATAAAAAAATAATGTAAGAAGAAAATAGCATCTTAAAAGGCAGAACTGACCAAATGGAGAAGGAAATTCAAAAGCTCACAGAAGAAAATAGTGCTTAAAAAATTAAAACCGGGCCAAGAGAAGATAATGACTTCATAAGACATCAAGAAACAATAAAACAAAATCAAAAGAATGAAAAAAGATTAAAATATGAAATATCTCATTGAAAAAAACAACTGAACTGAAAAAATAGACCTAGGAGAGATAATTTAAGAATTAGAATAACTGAAAATCATGATAAAAAAGCCTAAGCATCATATTATAAGAAATTGTCAAAGAAAACTGCCCTGATATTATTGAAGAAAAGAGTAAAATAGGAACTGAAAAAATCTACTGATCACTTCCTGAAGTCAATCTCCAAATGACTACCCACAGGAATATTATAGCCAAATTTAAGAGCTTCAAAGTCAAAGAGAAAATACTGCAAGTAGCCAGAAAGAAATAATTGAAATATCATGAAGCCACAGTCAGGATTACATAGGATTTAGCAGTTTTTACATGAAAGGATAGGAGGAAGGCAAAGACATTAGATTTATAACCAAGAAATCACCTACCTGGCAAAATTGAGTATATTTTTTTTTTTGGGGGGGGGAGGTTGGGGGAAATGGCCATTTAATAAAATAGAAGATTTCCAAGCATACCTGATGTAAAGACTAGACCTAAACAGAAAATGTGATGTTCAAATATAAGACTCATGGAAAACATAAAATGGTAAACAAGAAAGAGAAAAACTAAAGGATTCAATTAAGGTTAAACTGTTTATATTCCTACATGGAAAGATAATATTCATATCTCAATATTTTTCATTTTATCTCATCATTTGTATCATAAAACATTTCATCATATTATAGCAATTAGAGTATACATGAGGATGACATGATATGCAAAAAAAAAAATCAAGGATTGTCATGGGGGGTGAAGCAAAGGTGCCCATTATCACCAATATTATTTAATATTGTACAAGAAATGCTAGCTTTAGCCTTAAGAGAAGAAAAATAGAAGGAATCAAAGTAGGCAATGAGGAAACTAAACTATCATTCTTTGCAGATGATATGATGTTATACCTCAAGAATCCTAGAGAATCAACTGAAAAACTAATTGAAATAGTTAATAATAAAGCAAATAGCAAAGTTGCAGGATACAAAATAAACCCACATAAATCATCAGCATCTCTCTGTATATTACAGAGTCTAGCAGCAAGAAACAGAAAGAGTAATTCCATTTAAAATAACTATAAACAATGTAAAATGCCTAGAAATCTATTTGCCAAGACAAAGACAGGAATTATATGAACACAATTATGAAATACTTTTCACACAAATAAAGTCAGATCCAAACAACTGGAAAAATATCCATTGCTCATGGGTAGGCCATGCTAAAATAATAAAAATAACAATTCTACCTAAATTAATTTACTTATTCAGTGACATACCAACTAATCTACCAAATAGTTATTTCATAGAACTAAAAAAAAATTCATCTGGAAGAACAAAAGGTCAAGAATATCAAGGAAATTAATGAAAGAAAATGTGAAGGAAGGTACCCTAGCAGTACCAGATCTCAAACTGTGCTATAAGATAGTAATCATAAAAATAATCTGGTACTGGCTAAGAAATAGAATAAATTAAATATACAATAAACAGTGGTAAATGACCTTAGTAATCTAATGTTTGATAAACCCAAAGACCTCAGCTTTGGGGATAACAACTTGATATTTGACAAAAATTGCTGGGAAAACTGGAAAACAGTCTGGCAGAAACTAGGCATAAGACAATATCTCAAACCTATATCATGATAAGGTCAAAATGGGTTTATGATTTAATCATAAAGGGTCATACCATACTTAAAAATTAGGGAAACATTAAACAGATTAGCTAGCAGATCAATGGAGGAGGGAAGAATTTATGACCAAACAAGAGAGAGTATTATAAGCTATAAAATAATTTAATTATATTAAATTGAAAAGGTTTTATAAAAACAATACCAATGTAACCTTAGAAGGGAAAAAACAAAACTGGGGGAAAATTTTTATAGCAATTTCTCTGGGAAATGGCTTATTTCTCAGATATATAAGTATTGACAACTGGTCAGGTAAAGAAATCAAAGCCATCAATAGTCATACAAAAAATGTTTTAAATCATTCTTGATTAGAGAAATGCTATTCAAAACAACTCTAAGGTACCACTTTAAGCCTATCAGATGGGTCAAAATGACAATAAAAGAAAGTAATAAATGTTGGAGGGAATGGGGCAAAATTGGGAAACTAATGCATTGATGATGGAGTTGTGAAATGAACCAACCATTCTGGAGGGCAATTTGAAAGTATGCCCATGCCCTTTGATCCTGTCATACCATTACAACTAAGTCTCTATCCCAAATATTAATAAAAGGGAGAGGGGAAGGACCTACTTACCACTAACATCCCTTTTTAAAATCTCTTTAGGACACAGAACTAGTAGTGGTATTATGGTATCAAAGCATATGCATAATTTTATAGCCCTTTAGATACAGTTCCAAATTGCTCTACAGAATGATTGGTACACATTTTTTGGACTCCTGGTCAAGTGTCCTAAGCTCTATGCCATTTCACTATTTCCCAAAACAAGACATCCAATTGCATAGCTATAGAAGAGTCAATTACATTCAACTATATTAGTCAATTACTAGCATTTATTAAGGGCTATTATATGCCAGACATTATGCTAGGAATGGAGGTGCAAAGATAACAACGAAAACATCCCTGCCCTTGAGTGGCTTATATTCTTTAATTATCACTCCTATGCTGATGATTCTAAAATCTACTTATCAGTCAAACATTGATTGAGAAAAGATCACTAGATTTGGCCCTTTTTTTAATTGAAGCAATTTATATTTTTGTAAATATTTACCCACTTCACATAGATAGTTGTTATTTATATATAATTGGGCAAAATAATTCTTAATAATTACCTTAATTTCTTCTTCATTAGAGATCTCCCTTTTCATCTTTGATACTGTGAATTTTATTCTCTTCTTTATATTTTATTAGATTAACCAGTACTTTATCTATTTTGTGTTTTTTTTTTTCAAAGTAACATCTCCTGGTCTGTCTTACTAGTTCAATAGTTCTTTTACTTTCAATTTTATTAATTTCTCCTTTTATTTTTAGAATTTCCAACTTAGTTTTTATCTGGGGATTTTTATTTTGTTCTTTCTAGTTTTTTAAATTGCAAGTCCAATTCACTGATCTCTTCGCTCTCTATTTTGGTGATATAGACACTTAGGGATATAAATTTTCTCGAGTACTGCATTGACTATATTGCGTAGATTTTGATATGTTGTTTCCTCACTGTCATTCTCTTCAATGAAATAAGTAATTGGTTTTATGATTTATTCTTTGACTCATCAGTTTTGGAGAATTAGATTATTAAATTTCCAATTAATTTTAAATTTGCCTCTCCGTGAGCCCTTATTATGATTTTTTATCACATTATGATCTGAAAAAAATTACGTTTATTATTTTTGCTTTTCTACATTTGTTTGCAATGTTTTTATGCCCTAGTATTAGGAATCTTTATATATGTACCATGTGCTGCTGAAAAGAAGGCATATTTTAACCCTTTTTATCCCTATTCAATTTTCTCCAGTTATCTATTAGCTGTAATTTTTCCAATATTTCATTCACTTCCCTTACTTCTTATTTATTTTTTGGTTTGATTTATCTAGTTCTAATAGGGGAAGGTTGAGGTCCCCCACTAATAAGGTTTTACTATCTGTTTCCTTCTTAAGCTCCTTTATTTTCTCCTTTAAAAATTTGGATGCTATACCAATTGGCACATATGTTAAGTAGTGATATTTTTTTATACTGCCTTTCATCAAGATTTAATTTCCTTCCTTATCTCTTTTAATCAAATCTATTTTTACCTTAGTTTTGTCTGAAATCATGATTGTTACTCCTATCTTCTTTTTCTCAGATGATGCACAATAAATTCTGCTCGAGTCTCTTACCTTTCCCCTGTGTGTGTCTACCTGCCTCAAGTATGTTTCTTATAAACAACATATGGTGGGATTCTGGTTTTTAATCCATTCTGCTATCCGCTTCCGTTTTATGAGTGAGTTCATCGCATTCACATTAACACTGTATATCCCCTTCTATTTTGACTTTCTCTTTTCCCTCTTACCTTCTCTCCTTTCCCTCTTACCCTACGTTCCAGTGTTTCTCTTTGGTCAGTCTCCCCCCCCCCCCTTTCCCCTCTCTTTATTACTCCCTTTCCCATCACTTCTCATTTTATTCTCCTTTTTCTATAGGGCCTTGTGAATGCCCCCCAACTTCTCCCTCCCTTGTATTATTTCCCTCCCACCACTTCATTTCTTTTTACACTTCTACTTCTCTGTAGGGAAGGAGATAATTCTGTACCCCAATCGATCTGACTGTTCTTCCCTCTCTGAGCCAATTTCAATGACAGTAAGGTTTAAGTATTACCTGTTCACCAACTGCTTCCTCCCTTCCATTGTATTGGTCTTCTCCCCTCCCTTACCCCATGCTTCTTTATGTAATATATTTTACCCCATTTTACCACTTTTTCCATTTATTTTAGTATTATCATCTTTTTTAACCCATTGTTTTTTGTGTTTTTTGGCATATCATTCTAAACAGCTTACCACTGCACCCTCTATGTATATTTCTTCTAGCTACTATGATAATAATAATATTTTAAGAGTTATATATTTCCATATAGGAATACATGCCATATGACCTTATTGAAGCCGCTTAATTTTTTTCTTTTTCTTACTTACCTTTTTATGTTTTCTTGAATTCTGTATTTGGGCATCAAATTTTCTGTTTAGCTCTGGTCTTTTTTTTCATATTTTCTCCAGAAATAATATAGTCAGTTTTGCTGAGTAGTTGGTTCTTGGTTTTAGACCCAGTTCCTTTGCCTTCCAGAATAACATATTCCATGCCTTCCAGTCCTTCAAAGTAGATGCTGCCAGATCCTGTGTAATCCTAATTGGTCATCCATGATATTCGAATTATTTCTTTCTAGCAGCATACAGTATCTTTTCCTTGGCCTGGGAGTTCTTGAGTTTGGCTATGTCATTCTTGGGACTTGTCAACTGGGGATTTAATGCCAGAGGTATTCAGTGGATTCTTTCAGTCTCTATTTTACCCTTATGTTCAAGGATTTCAGGGCACTTTTTTTTAGATAATTTCCTGTAGTGTGATATCTAGGATTTTTTTTTTGGTCATGATTTTCAGGTAGTCCAAGAATTCTTAAGGTGTCTCCCCTGGATCTATTTTCCAGGTCAGTTGTTTTCTCAGTGAGATATCTCATATCATCTTCAATTTTTTCATTCTTTTCATTTTAATATGTCAGTGTCTCATGAGCTCATTAGTTTCTAATTGCCCAAACCTAATTTTTTAAAGGCTGAATTTCTTCCACGGCCTTTTTATTCTCCTTCTCCTTTTAGGCCATTCTTCCTTTCAAGTCATTCTTCTCTTTTTCTGATTTTTTAAAATTATTTTCCAGCAGGTCAATTTGGCTTTCAATGTCTGTGCCTCTGTTTCCAGCTGACCTATTTTGCTTTTCAGGCTGCTATTTTCCTTTTGCCATTTTTTTCAAACTGTCTTATTTGATTTTTAAATTACTTTTTGAGCTCCTCCATAATGGGCATCCAATTCCCTGATTTTTTTGAGGCTTTGCTTGATGTTTCCTGGATATTGTCCTCATCCACTGGTTCTATTCTTTGGTCCTTAGCCCCATACAAGATTTCAATTGTAGCTTTTTTTTTCTCTCTTGTTTACTCATTTTATTTACTTTTTTCCTTCTGCTCTATAGACTATATAGACTTGCCCCTCTGTTGATTTACTGAAACAGTGTTTGAATGACTCTGCCCTGAGGCTTAATTTTTTCTTTTCTCAATACTTTCCTTGTGTACTGGATTTAACTAGTTGAGCTAACCTGCCGAGCTGGCCTGCTCTAGGGCAAATTTTTACTGTAACCAATGGACCCGAGGATGTCCAGCCAAGTGTCCCACCACCCTACCTCCCTGCCATTCCTTGTTATAACCCTAGACCAGAGGTGGTGGGTCAAAGATGAACCCTAGCCAGTACAGTCTCTGCCAGGGTCTCACACAGACAGCCTGGTATCTTTTCACAGGTCTCAGAGTGGGGGTTGGGGAGAAGAGTGTCCTGTCTGATGCCCTCCTCCCCCAAGTTCCTCCCTGATAACCATTGTCAGAGCCCTGGGACACATGTGGTGAGTTAGAGGTGAAGCCTCCTGGCTACAGTCTTTGCCCAGGGGCTCACATAGTCAGCCCTAGTCTTATTGTAGGTCACAGAGCTGGGTTGGTGAGGATGCCTCTCCCTTTTCCTGTGAAAACAGACAGACTATGACTACCTTTCAATTCGTTTTCAGTAGGAGAGTCTTGTGACTTCATCTTGGGTTTGGATATCCTTTTTCTTTGAGGCATGATATAAATATTGGTTTGAAAGGATTGTTGAAGAGGTTATGGCTTCAGGTGCTCCTAAGCTACCATCTTGGCTCTGCTCCTTGGCCCTTTTTATAAAACCACCATAAAACAATCAAAAATGAATACTGAAAAATTATTTAGAATAAGCTTGGCCCCAGAGGCAGCTAAGAGTGGTATATAAACTTGGGAAAGTTACTTCACCTGCATTTGTCTCTATTTCTTCAACCATGTAATAGGATTAATAAAGCACTTATCTCCCAGTGTTATTGTCAGGAATAAATAGAAAATATTTGACAACCAATTAGCACAGAGCCTGGTACATATAGGTCCTACATAAACAAAAGCTATTATTATTATTGTTATTATTACTACTATTAAAATTGAGAATTCTTCTTCATTCCTTTGTAGAGATAAGAGTTCAGAGATATCAAATAATACATAGAATGTTTTTTTCCAATGTGTTAATTGAGTTTCCTGATTTTTTCTCTTCTTCTTTCTTTAAAAAAAAACTTTTATTATAAATGATGGCTTTTGTAGAGAAAAAAGGAGAAATCCAGGTAGTATAAAAATTAAAGATATTACTAATAATCTATTTCTTGAAAAAAGGAAAATCATCATATATATTCTAAGTCAATGTAGCTTATAGTCACTGTGTGAGCAAAAATTTGTCAATGTAATATAAGATGGATTACAACTATGAAAAAAAATATGGTACACCCTAGCTGTTATATGGTTATCTCATAGCAAAGTACTTAGGTAAAGTACCAAATTTTATGGTTGACATTTTCCCTTTACAAAAAATATGCTCTTGACAAGTATCCAAAGTTACAGAATTTTTCTACAACTAATAGTATCATACCAGTAACTGCTTTCTAAAAAAATAAATGCATGAAATACATGAGCTATTTTTTCAACGTAGAGGTGATATTTTTATAATAAGTGAGAAAATAATTGCTTTGGAGAAGATATTTTGAAAACAGATACTTGGAAATATTTAAATGATTATGTAATTTTGCTGTCAAAAACAATATATGGGTTCCCTTTAAAAATTCTCATATATGGACACTTTTAAAAGTTAGAAATTAAATTAGGTTACATATAAAGAATTTTTAGATTGTCCAAATAAAGAGTTTTAGTGAATGTTAAGGCCATTGATTAAAAATGCAATACTTTCTAACTAGTTTTTAAGAAATAAATGAAATGGGTTCTGGATTAAGATGGCGGCAGAGTAAAAAGCAGCTGCTTAATCTCTCCTAACCCACACATATAGGGACTCCTCAAGAAGACATAAAAACAAATCTAGACAAAGGGACCCCACAACAGGGTGCAGCATTGAAGGCACGTAGGATGGGGCATTTCCATGCTATGATGGGGTGAAACAGCTCTCACTAAAACGAGAGCTGAGCAACCCCCTCACCCCCACACCACCTACAGGGCCAAAGCCAGCGCACAAGAGTTAGAGCAAGTGGGGGCAGCTGGGTAGCACAGTGGATTGAGAACCAGGCCTAGAGATAGGAGGTCCTAGGTTCAAATCTGGCCTCAGACACTTCCCTGTGACCCTGGGCAAATCACTTGACCCCCATTGCCTGCCCTTACCACTCTTCTGCCTTGGAGCCAATACACAGTATTAATTCCAAGACAGAAGGTAAGGGTTTAAAAAAAAAAAAGAGTTAGAGCAAGTTTGGGGCATCCATTAAGTCCTTGGCAGCTACCTGGTATCACTAGGGCCTGCTCCTGAGAGCAGCAAAACTTAAGACCCCAAGAGGCTAAAGAACCAGACTTTGAACATAGACCTTGAACACAGGCGTGGACACAGGTGCAGACGCAGACACTGAGCCTAGGCGCGGACCTTGGGTGGGGACCCAGTGCAGAGGGGTGCATGATGTAGTGCAGAGAGAGGGGGGTCATGACAGTTTTTTCAAGCTTTGGCTGAGTTCTGAAATCAGTTAGGAGTTTAGAATCTTGAAGGAAAGGGTCAGTTGGTTTGGGGATCTCGTGGAGAGAGAGTCAGACCAGCTGAGCTGCTTCTTTGCCTATCTGTAGAATTGAAAACTTAGTCTAGCTTTGGAATATTTATTTAAGAATTGTTAATTTAGATAAACCCTTTGTATCTCCATACCCTACCTCATTTACTACCTTCCTTCCCTTATCTTAAATGTCTGTAGAGTGAATAAGGAGGGTAAATCAGAGAGTAGTTCAATCTGTGAAGGGTTTAACTATAATTTGGCAGTATTTTATCTAGAGAGGTTAGTTAGTCATCATCTTATTCCCTTTAGATTTCAAGAGCATCTTGAGAGCTGAGTTAAGGCAGAACCTTGCTCAAACCCCATCTCTGCCTCCCTTCCCCTACCTGAGGTTTCTTTAAACAACTGTTAGGGCTTCCTCAATCCACTTTTCCTGACAAATCAACCTGAGAAGACAATAAACCCTTTTGTGTTTCAAAAGACCTGTTAGTTACTTTGTCAGTTAATTAGTAAGAAAGGGAAGAAGAGGGAAAGAACCAACATACTCTGGGCTTGAAGGGAAGCCGGGGTATCCATCTTGAAGGAAGGTGTAACTTCAAAACAAGTCCCTTCCTGTGAAATTAACTAAAGTCTGTAGTTAATTTCAATTCAATCTATTTCCCTCAGTTTGTCTTTAGTCTAAGTCCTAGTCTATAAATCCTCCTGTTCTTTGCCTGTTTAGATTAATTCCTTCTCTCCCTGAAGATTTTTGTTACCTTCAGTGCTATACTCCCTGACTTCAGCCTTATATTATATCCTGAATCTCCCTATTCCAGCCTACCTGTAACCCATATTACTTACCTAGCAAGTCCCTGACAACCTCCCTTCAAAATCCCCTTTTACCACACACCTTTCCTCAAATTTTCCCCATTACAATGACTATGGAAGCAGCACCCTGGGACTGTTAAAGGAACTTCGGGCAGTGGAACAAGCAAGGGGACCACCAGGAGGCTTGACCCAGAAATAAATGAAATGATAGCAAATGGAACTTAACTAAATTACAAAAAATAAATTTACGTTAACTGGAGTTTGGGATTAAAAAATAAGCATCATGATTAAGTGCAACAATAAAACTTCTTGCCAGTTGGAGCTAAATATTTTTTTCTGCTAGAGCAGCTATACAAAATAAATTGAATGTAGAATAATACTGCATAAAATATGCATATATGCATATATGCATGTGTAAAATTTATAAATAAATATATTGAGGAATTTATTCTCAATATTGATTGTATGATCAAAACATTTTTCAGGCCAATGCTTAAGGCAATAGGGAGCCACTGAAAAAGAAGTCATGGCAAGTATGTGACTTCATGGATAGATCTGTAATTTCTTCGATATGGGTACCTGAGCCATTGATGCAGATCCTCCTTCACTTTCTATATAATTCTTGTTCATGGCTTCCAAAAGGCTTTCTGTGGAAATAAGGTTTACTCGAAGTGTATAAGATATCCAGACTGGACTTGTGATTTCACAGGTATTGGGAACTCCCAGATGAAGAAATTCCTGTAAAGCAGGTGGTCAGCATCTTCACTACAAGTCTTTTTTTTTTTTTTTTTTTTTTTTTAACTTTTAACTTCTATGTATTGGCTCATAGGTGGAAGAGTGGTAAGGGTGGGCAATGGGGGTCAAGTGACTTGCCCAGGGTCTCACAGCTGGGAAGTGTCTGAGGTCAGATTTGAACCTAGGACCTTCCTTCTCTAGGCCTGGCTCTCAGTCCACTGAGCTACCCCACTGCCCCTCTTCACTACAAGTCTTAAGAGAGTTGCAGAGATCATTGAGGGCTTTGCCTGGTATTAACAGAACTAGTTAGAAATTAAATTAGGTTACATATATAGAATTTTTAGTATTCATTTAGTATTCATCAGAGGAAAGAAATGAACACAGGTCTTCCTGATTCTGAAGCTTATCCACTATGGCACATTGATTTCTCTATGTAAAGATATGTTTTTTTTTTAAATTAAGATTTAAAACAACAAATGCAAAATTTGCATTTTCTGCTGGAAACATGGAGAAAAAGCAGAAACTTATTAAAAGCACAGGTCTTTTTGCCAAAAGGATATGCATCAAAGGTACTTCTTTGGTAGTGGTCAAGATTTTGAGATAAAAAAATTCTGTTGGGCATTCAATTCCTATTGATTAACTATGCAATCTAATTGTTCCCATTACCATATTGCCTGATATTTCTAAACTGCTGGGAAGTTCTCCCCCACTTCCAAGTTAGAATGTTCCCTCAGTTGCTGAAACAATTTTTTATACTAGTATGCTAATTTGTGATACCATAAGTAATAGGTTGCCGCAGTTTCTGAGGCTGAATATACCCCATCTAGTTAGTGTCCTAAAATCCCTGGGAATCAAACTAAAACATATGACATTTCACATATGGAATCTTTGCTGTATCAGAAAATGCTGACAAGTGGTATCCTATCCTGAATGCTGTCATTCCATTTTTGTTGCCAAAATTATACCTTTGGTGTTGTAACTCCCCTCCCCAACTAGCCACTGGGGAACTTCTATCTCCCCCTCCTCCACAAGCTGATCTGCGATCACAGGCTTCTGCTGAATAAATCTCATTAGGAAACTTTAGTTTCCTGCCCTGCATGAGGTTTGTTTCTTTCTTCCCTGCCTGCTAGTTTATCACAAAATCATTCACTTAGAAGAGAACTGCCACTATAACATGTAGGAAGAAATAGGGACAGGAAAAGCCATTAAGTTCTTTGTTTCAGTAATTTCCCATAGATCCCCCAAATAATTCTAACTTATATGGAGAGGAAAAAAGGACACGAAATCACAGGGCCTTCCTCAGGCTCTTTGGATACTACATAGGAGCCAACTGAAGAACTGGTTTTTTTTTAAACTAATTTTAATTCTTCACACTTATTCTATTTATAACTATGTAGCATCCCTAGAATGACTTTTTGTTTCATTTTTTTTTTTTGCCTTTTCTTTGACCAGACTTATGATTTGATTAGGATAAGGTACACCTATTGAGGAACTTTGCCAAATTCAAATATGAGAACCTCTTCTTCACTTTCTTAGAGAATTATCTAGTACACTGCACGAGCAAATTATATATGTTGAACCCACTGCCAGTGCAAGCATTGGAGTTATTGGGGCTTTCGTTCCAGACTACTACAATAACGCTGATTTTGGAATAAAGCAAATTACACAAATTATTTTGTTTCCCAGGCATATAAAACATATAAAAATAAATGTTTATATTTACATTTATGTTTATACTGTACTAAAGTCTATTAAGTGTGCAATATTATGATGTCTAAAAAACATGTACAGATCTTAATTTTAAAAAGCTTTATTGTTAAAAAATGCTAACCATTATCTGAGCCTGTGTGAATCATAATCTTTTTGCTTGTAGTCTTACCTTTATAAGAATGGATTATACCCAATCAGGGTGATAGTGGCAGAAAATTGGAACTGCTGTGGCAATTTCTTAAAATAAGACAAGAAGGAAGTCTGCCTCACTAACTGACTATTCTTTTCACTTAAACACTTAGTCATCATTATAGAGTTATTAACTGGTCTCATTTCAATAATGTTTTGACACAATGGGAAATGGCTAATCAATGGTGCAATCAGAGCACACACAATATTTATCAAGTAAGTTAGCTATCTTAAATGGGAGCAGTTCATGGAGCCCCAAAAACAATTATAATAGTTAACACCAAAGCTTACTGATCATAGATCACCATAACAGATATAATAATAATGAAAAAGTCAGAAATATTGCAAGAATTGCTGAAATGTGTCCCAGAGACACAATGTGAGCACATGTTGTAGGAAAAATGGTGCCAATAGATTTACAGGATTTATTTAAATAAATTTATTTACATAAATCATCAATTTGTAAAAAGTATAATAAAGTAAAGTACATCATCAAAGGTAGAATTTGAAACTCAATCCTCTAAACTCTGAAACCAGCTGCTGTCTATATACTAGATTATGGTTTCTCATTTGGAAAATACTTTTGATCAAAATTTGGTCCTTTGTTTTAGGGGAGGGAGAGAAGGAGGGGCAAGAAAGAAGGGTATCATTAAAAATCCAATGATTTTTTTCTATTTTTCCTGAAATATTTTACTGATGCTTTTTAAAAATCATTTTGTAATGACTTTTACCCTTCTCTCACCCCCAAAGGAAGCTTCCTTTGTAACAAATAAATTCAGTTAAGCTAAACAGTCAATCAGTAAACATTTACTAAGTGCCTACTATGTGCAAATCATTTTGCTAAGAAATGAATATTTTAAAAAGTTAAAGACAATCTCTGCTCTCAAGGAGTTCACAATCTAATGGAGGAGACATGTAAGCAATTATATACAAAATTACACACAGGAAAAAGCGGAAATAGTCAACTGAGAAAAGGCAATGATTATTTAGGAAAAACTTTGTGTAGAAGGTGAGATTTTATCTGGGACTTTAAGGAAGCCAGGGTATGCCAAGAGACAGATGAGGAAAGAGAACATTCTATGCATGAGAGACAATCAATGAAAATTGAACCCTCTATCCCATTCCTATTCAATTCGAAGTCAACAGCATCATTCATTTTTGCAGTGTCATTCCAAGATAGTTAGACTGTTAATACAATGGATATTACAATGTAGACAATAGACATATTTTATCCTCTTGGTTTTTCTCCTGTGTGCATCCTTAAGCTAAACTGTTGTGTGATTACGATCTCATTTAGAAGGTTTAGCAATGTACTTGGTATTAAAGCAATCAGAAGACTATGATATGTGGAGGTCTTCACCATCAAACAGAAACACTTATTCCACTTGGACTCTGTACCAAGACAAAAGGAAACAATTTTCAAAAGCACAAGGTTCCTTCTTTTATGCTACTATGGATATGAAAAATCAGAAGATCATAACAGTTTTCTCTGTTGTTAGAACTTTCAACATGATATAGATACAGAATATTTTGTTGAATAATAGTTTTGTAATGTAATAATAATGTGCTCTGCATTTCATCATCATATTTTTTCATTTTTATTTTTCCCTTTAATTTTATATTGATCTTCATCTTTGCTCTCACCAGTCAGTATACAATCAGGATATTGATTTGTTACGGCAAAAATAAATATCATATAAAAACAGAAAATAGAATAAAAATGAGAAGACATGGTTTGATAATTAAATATGGATGGAGAACACTATTATATTACTTTCATTTTCAACAAAACAAAGCTTTGAATAAAGGCCTACTGTTCCATCCCATTGATACTAAATGCTTCTGCTTTTACAAATGGTCTTCCCAGTGACTAATTATTAGTCTTCTAATATTAAATGGTCTTTGGGAGTTAGCAATGAAAAGGTAAGAAAGAGATTAAAGGGAACTCCTTTCTGAGGATTGTAAAAATTTTCTTTGGTGGAAAATGTCTGCTTGTTTTATATACTATGAGTACATATGGTATATTTGATTTATAGATGCCATCCCCTTCTTTTAATCAATGAAGAAATTGAAGTCCAGAGGTGAAGTATTTGCCTTAGTTTATGCAATTAGTACTAAAACTTTAACCCATACCATCTTCCCAATATAGTATTCTGTTCACTATGCCATGCTATCCAGCTAACTTCCACAAGGACAATCTCTCTTTTCCCTTTCTCTAAACCAGTTTCATAACTGCTTTGCAACTACTGAATCTGATGGAGAATTAAATTAATTATAACCTTTATAAGAGAAAATGAAACATGAAAGAATGGTAGAAAAACTTCAAATGCAAAAAATGCCAATATAAGTTTTGTAATAGTTAAAATTAAATTATGAGGCTGCTAGTAGCTTTAGTAGGATTATTACATCAGAGTAGTGTTAGTAAAGGGAGAAAAATGTAGAAAAGAGTTAAAGAGTCGCTTAGCTAAATATCCTAGTTGCCATTTGATGGACTGAAACTCACCACTGACAGGGGTTCCTTCAGGCTTCAAGCTCAGCCAGAAGAAAGAGAGAGAATGTGCAGTGCCTTGGTCTCATCATATAAGCAGTTTTCTCCACCCATTAGCTCTCCCACATCACATCTCCGGGACCAATCATAGTTCCTTAATTGGCACCACCCAGAGGAGCACTGCCCATGGAATCAGTTTCTCACTGATTTCAACTAACTCTCTGAGGGTAGTCTATACCTGCACATCTCAATGGTAAATGACTTCCAGGTCACTGATTGATGACATCAAACAAAGCAACATAATGGGAAGGAGAATTCCCTTCCCACAGTTTTTATCTTTCTGTTATGATTCACTACAATTAAATAAAAATAAACTAAATGTTCAAACTTGGTCAGAACCATTAGAGTAGTGGATATAGAAATCAGAATGGAAGAGTCGGAAAATTGCATAGGGTAGATACCAGTGTGATACCACTGAATGAAAGAATATGAAAAATTCAGTGACTTTCTTTGGATAATTCCAAATTGTTTTCTAGAATAGTTATACTGATTCACAATTCCATCAACAATAAATTCATTCAAGGAAAAGAATTTGGAATTTGGAATTCAAAACTTAAAAATGAATGTTAAAAAATTGTTTTTATATGTAATAGGGAAAAAATAAAATCTTATTTTTTAAAAAATACATTCATTTGTCTATTTTCCCAAAGTAACTTTAACATGAACTATTTCCATCATTTATTATCTCTGACAATTCCTGAACATGAGATAAAACTAACAGATTGTTTTCATTTACATTTCTTATTTGGAACAATTATTCATATTCCCCATTCCATTGGGGAAAATCTACATATACCTGGAGTAAATATTCTAACTTACCTTTGGGTTTGAGGACTGTCAGACCTGTTTTAGTCTGACAGTTTTAATTTAGATTTAGTTTTAATTCACAGAGAGTGTAGATGCATAGACAGAGAGGGGAAAGCACTCTAGATCTGTCATTCAATGTGTTATCAACCACTATATGATCCCATGCAGTAGTATTCATTCAAATGTACAAAAAACGGGGACCCACTAGAGAGGGAGGGGGACTCTGTTATTTTGCTCATGAGTTCTTCTGAGTCTTTGAAGAGTTTTTGTAGCTTTTTATGAGCTCCTGCAAGGCCCTTATATTTTCTGAATGGGGAGGGAGGATGGAAGAATATAGAGAAAAAGGGAATAAAAGTTGTTCATTTACTGATAAATAAATTTCTTAATAAAGAAATACAATTCCTACCTAAATATATCCTAGTAAGGTCCCCTCCCTTTTTTTTACCAATATCTATGAATACATAAGCTTTAATCAGGCAATTAGGGATAGAGATAGTGAGGCAGAGTATAAAAATTTGGAACCAGTCTCAACACTGAAACCAGTTCATGTAAGACCAGAGGGTAGGGCTCTCAATCATGGGTTTATATGTGTGTGTGTGTGTGTGTGTGTGTGTGTGTGTGTGTGTGTATGTGTGTGTGTGTATATCTATATCTATATCTATCTATCTATCTCTATATATATATAATTTTTTTCTTTTTTTTTAAAAAATATACCTAATATGCCTCTTGGAGAATTTCTTAGAGTCAGGTAGCTAAACAAGAGTTTTCCTAGTAAAGAAAATACAAGCAGTGAAGAATACCTATGAGGTCATGCAAGCTTTTGTATTGCCAATGTATGACTGATGGTTACTACATAATTCCCCTGCCTTTTCCAATCCAGTTTGAAATGATTCAAGGAAAGTCCCCTTGGCAGATTGTTTCAAATTCACAAATCTCACCCTTAGAAATTTTTTCCTGAGATTCAGCCTAAGTGTCTCTCCTCTAACTTCACCCTCATAAAACATTATCCATAACTGTTTCTTACTTTCTGTGGACTTTTGTACTTTTGCAAATATTGCATTGCTATTTATGTATAACTATCATAATTAGACATCTATAAACAGGACGCAACTGAGATGAAGAAAAGAGGCTATCATATTCTGGACCAAAATATTACAACAGCATCATCTAGTCATTATGGAATGTTTCAAATTATAGATTGGTATTGATGCTATAAAAGATGGAAAAATCATAAGACTGCATAGAAAGAGAAAATTCAAAAGCAATCAGTTGTGGGTCTTACCTTGATTTGTGTAATAAGTATATTCCTGTAAAGTGTTAAAAAGAACTAAAGAGGAGATATCTTTGTATATCTCTTCTTACTATTACTACTATCTCCCTATAGATCTTCTTTCTAGATATTAGAGGATGGCTGGTATGTAGATCTTAGGGATAGTATGGATGAAGGAGAGATGAGGGGCCCAAGGCCTAAGCCAGCTGTTGTTGGTGAAGGAGGAACACCCACTCCTCTCACAATAGCTGCTGCTGTAATCTATCCCTCTTCTCCCTGGCAGGTTTGGTTGGTTAAACCTGCCAGTGACTTCTAACAGTTGCCCAGGCGGGGATCTCTTAAGAGGTTAGGTAGATAACCTCTCTAGGCCCAACCTGAGGTTGGATTAATTGTTAATAGGCTATTGATTGGCTTTGGAAACAATTGGTATCTGACTGCATATTAGTTCTCCCTTCCCAAGGGCTGTGATAGAATAACCACTCAGGAAGGTATTTGTTGAATCACTGTGTTATCTATTTATGGGGAAAGGATAACAAGGTAATAGGTTTGGGGATCGGGAACCCTATTGCTATACTTTGGCTACTAAGCTAACTGTCAATCAGGACTGGAGACTGCTAGACTGGTAAAGGCTTGAGGTCTTCACCCTCTCTCTATCTCTGACCTGACCTGGCCACAGCCAAGTCAGAGAATAAGGAAGGCTATTGATGTAGATGTGGATTGATGATCTGTGTATTCTCTCAGCTCTACTACCAATAGTATTGATGGTTCACTAGCTCTCTCTCAGTCAAGCACAGGATACAGGTTTGGATCTAGCCTACCCTTCTTCTTCTTCTACCACCCTTCACCCTTCACCTCCCTCTGCCCAGTTCTTGCTCCAAGAGATGTTTGCTGAAGTCTCAGCTCTGAGTTCTGAGACATTCCAACTGTAATTCCTAGGGGAGTTTTATAGGGGGGGTGGGTCAACGGATGTTTGCCCCTGGCTCACGGCACCTGGAAATATTCCAAATCTCTCAATTGCCATCCCTGTCAGTCAAAGTGGCATCCAACTTATCCCAGATAATGATTTTAACAAAAGATACATACATACACATCTTTTTTAATTTTTTTCTATGTGGATGACATTGTGCTGATCATATCAAGAAATAGAAACTACAGAGCTTTCTCAATATGCTCTACAACCATTCAAGAAATAAGCCCAAATACTATCATGGGAATTATAGAATCTCAGTGTAGAAAGTGACATCAGGAGCTAACTAAATCAACCCATACTTGAATATAATCCTCAGAATAATATATCTAATATTTATTCTTTGCTGAAAGACCACCAAGGAAGAGGAAGTTACTACCTCACAAGGCAACTCACTCCACTTTTGAATAGTTTTGTCTGAAAGTACTTTACAACATGCCCAAATTTGTTTTCTGTAGTTACGACACAGTTACTCATAGGTCCACCCTATAAGACAACAAAAACCAAATTTCTCCCCTCTTCTATTTGAGAATCCTTGAAATATTTGTCTCTATCTACAGCACAGTGACTAGCACTGGCACTTAATAAATGCTTGCTGGTTGACTAATTGAAGACAGGTATCTCCAAGTCTTTTCTCCAGGCTAATGATCTATATTTCTTTTAAATGATGCTCATACAACATGAGAACCTTCAACAATATGGCTGCCTAATTTTAGAAGCTGCCTACCTTATTAGGGGAAGCTAATGCAGTGGATAGAGTGCTAGGCCTGGAGTCAGAAAGACTCATCTTCCTGAGTTCCCTGGGCAAGTCACTTAGCTCTGTTTGCCTCTGTTCCTGATCTATAAAATGAGCTAGAGAAGAAAACGTTAAACTACTCCAGTATCATTGTCAAGGAAGCCTCAAATGGAGTCATGAAGTGTTGGACACAACATTTAAGTGAACCTTTTTGGAAATTTATAAAAGGTCACAAATGAGGCATAGTGGTGTGGTGAATAAGGAGTTAGCCTTGAAGGAAGAACCAAATCAAGTATAGCCTCTGACCCTACATAAGATGTATGACCCTGGGAACAAATCCCTTATCGTTTCAACCCTATGGGCAACACTCTAAGGGGTTAAGTTACAAAGAAGGTAAAAACCTACATTAGCAAGAGGGAGTTTCCTAGTCTAGGAATCCTCTAGACCAGTGATGGGCAAACTACGGCCTGGATCTGGCCTGTGGGGAATAGTTTGTCCATCACTGCTCTAGACCAATGAAATCAAAGATCAAGTCCTTATCACTATATCCATGAATAATCTTACTAAAACTGATAATTTCAAATAGTGTCCTATCATAATGAATATATTACTATAGTTGCATATGGCATCAAAAGCAAATTTACTTTAAATTCTCTCTAATGATAGTGCCAAAGAATCATGTCACAAAGAAACTCATTGAATGAAAAATGTGTAAGCTAAGTAAAGTACTCTCTTTTTTAAAAATCTGCAATATTATAAAGAAAAGGTTATAATACAACGTGAGAGATGAAAATAACATTTCAACAAGCCTTGAAATACTCTGAAGGAACTCCAGGTGTCAGAACCAACAGATCACATTTGAGATGACATCCAACTGACAGTAAACAACTGAGTAGGTTCCTTTAGCCGATACAATTGGAAGGAATTTGATAAGGACTCAGAAAACAAGGGAACTTGGGTTGCTAACAAATTTCAGTAACTTGCAGTTACTCAGAATCCTCGAGATCTTTGTTGGCAAACCTGTGTGTTGGAGGGAGCTGCTCCCTCCCACCTCTGCATGGGCCTGAGAACATTTCTCACAGGCCCTACCGCTCTACCCAGCACCCAATGGGAGAGCTTCCTCCCTTTCATCTAGGACAAGGCTAGGGGCTCATATGCAGAGTAAGGGTTGTAGTTTGGTCACTCAGTCTCTAAAACATTCACCATCACTGCTCTAAATGGTCAATACTTAAAGAATAAATTAACAATTTTCTTATTTCCTATTCCTAGTACTACCACCTTAATCCAGTGTTATATCATACCACATTTGTACTCTCCTCTCTAGTCTTGTTACTTCCAATTTCTTCCTACTTCAATTTTTTCTTTATATCAGACTTGGATTAAACCATCAAAAATACATTTATCGCCTAAATATTCAGATTCAACAACATTCAAAGTCAAACTGACCTTGTTGAAGCTTTCTTATTCTGTAGACCATATAGTTAATGCTGACCTTTTTGTATTTCAATGTTCCTTTGATACTGATTTATGTAGGTCTTCCTTCTCCAATTTTGGGAACAATTTTTATTACAAAGTCAGTCAACAAACATATTTATAAGCACTAACTATGTAGCAGGCACTGTGCTAAGTGCTGGAGATGCCTAAGCATTTCCTGCTCCTAAGTTCACAGTCTGATATGGAAGATAATATGTAAAAAGAAGTTAAAAAATGCAGGATGGGTTAAGATTTACCTGGCATGGGGACATAATGAGTCCTACAGCCAAGGTGGGAAATAATCTGAGGAGGTGAGAATTTCAGAGCTGATTTCATCTTTGGGAATGATGCGTTTCTGAAGATTATGAAGAGTGGGAAAGCAACTGGAATTAAGAGAATATTTAGGGTTTTTTTATGCTTGAAAGAAGTCAGTATTAAATCTGTCTGGGTTAGGATTTTGTTATTTTGTTTTGCTCAGAATTCACTTATAATTTCCTCACTTTTCTTGTATGAGAAAAAAGTTATTTGGGTTATCTATTTTCTGCTTATTTAATTTTCATTAGATAATCATTTAAGTTTACAATGTGGTTGCCAGATAATACGCCATAATATTTTCCTTTATTTCATCTCCAGTTCTGTGAATTTTCCTTTTATATTTTTGATTACTAATGTTTTTATCTCTTAAAAAAACAAATCAGTTAACTTTTTTAGTCATTTAAAAATAACAGCTTTTGTTTCTAGCCCAATTGTTTTCTATTTAACATTCTGTTTATCATACTTTATTTTTAATGTCTTTTCTGATTATTTTGAAATTAGTTATTTATATTTCTCTTTTGAAGTAGCATGATGTATTAGCCCCTTATTAACCTCTTTTGTTCATAAGAGTATGCAATGACTTAAATTTTCCATAAGGTCTACCTTAACTGCATTCTTTGTATTTTGGCATGCCTTCTTATTATTATTCTTTTAAACATAATTTTAATTCTTTCTATGACTTGGTCTTTAATCCACTTATTATTTAGGCTTTTGTCTTCATCCTCAATTTATGTCACTACAATTTTTATTTATTTTTCCTTTGCTTTTTTATCTAGATCTTTGATTTTATCAATATCCTCATAAGGAAACTACTACTATCAATTCAGATCAATAACTGTTCTATAATTCACAGAGTTACATGGGGGTCTCAAAGGTAAAGTGATTCAGAATTACACAGCCATTATGTATCTGAAGCAGGTCTTGAATCTTAACTTCAAGGCTAGAGCTCTAGCCACTCAGTCATAATCTCTCTCATTTTTCTTTTGCTACTAAAAAATTTCATTACATGACGGCATATAAAGGATGTGATTAAGATTTGTTTTTCTGTGTTTAGGAATTATTTATGCTTTGTCTTATGATCAGTTTTATGGTATCATGTGGGAGAAGCCTGAAGACATCCATTCTGTATGATTTCCATTCAAATGTATAAATTCTTTCTTGTTTACTTTGCTATTAAGACTTGTCAAGTTCTGACAAAAGAAAGTTAAAGTCTTGTAGAATGAGTGTCATACTATCTTTCTTTTTTAAGTTAAAATTTCGTTTGAGAAATTAATTGCTAGACTACATTTCATGTTGACAATATTTTACTGATTCTAGTATATAAGGTGGTATGACATAGTAGAACATTATATCTAGTATCAGAAGCATGTAGATTCAAATCCTACATCTCAAATTTATTAACTTCTCTAAGACTCAGGCACCACTATACTACTAAGCAATAATCAATTCTTCCACCATTGAAGTCATAGATTCTTGACCTACTGTTTCATCATCTATGATGTCCAAGGTCATAAGGTAGTTTTTCTATTTACCTCTCTTAACAGTAAGTAATAGTATAGGAATAGAACCTATGATCTCATTGGTATATAAAACTCCCAGGTGAGGAAATCCTCTCTACAAATATAGGCTAGCATTTTCTTTGCAAATTATAGCTTTAGAGCAGTGATTCCCAAAGTGGGCGCTACCGCCCCCGGTAGGTGCTGCAGCAATCTAGGTGGGCGGTGATGGCCACAGGCGCATTTATCTTTCCTATTAATCACTATTAAAATTTAAAAAAAATTTAATTTCCAGTGGGCTAAGTAATATTTTTTCTGGAAAGGGGGTGGTAGGCCAAAAAAGTTTGGGAACCACTGCTTTATTGAGTTGCCTAGAGAACTGAGAGTTTATGCGACTTACTCAAAATCATATTACCAGCATATCAGAGGTGGCATTTGTTAAGAGAGAAACCAGGGAAAGGTGCCTTAAACAGTAAATATGGGTCCAGGTGGGTGTGAGAGATAGGAATGACAGGAAGAGGCCCACAAGTAGGGAGACTAAAGTTTAACAGCAAAGGGGTGTCTGTTACTGAATTGGCTGTTAGGTCCAACTGCCACTCTGAAGCACCAAGACTAGACCTATGGTAATCAGCAAAGTAAAGGCAGGAGTTTATAAATTAAGGCAACACATTTAATCAAGGACAAACTAAGATTAAGGATGGGAATAGGGTTTACTACACTTAAAAGCTAAGGGCAAACCACAGGGGCAGGGGAAGGACTTGACTACACTCTCCTATGATCTAAGCAAGACAGGGCCCAAAGAAAGCTGTACTGGAGTCACAAGGGAAAAGTTCCTCCCAACCTGGTTCCAGGTTTGGTCAGCTTAGCTGAGGACCTGAGGGTGGCTTTACTTGGGATCTCAGGGCTAATCCAGGGATGGTTTCAGGATGCCAGGAGTCAACTCCACCAGAACAGGTGATCCAAGGTATCCAGGCAGGGAGAGAAAGTTTGCAATGCTGTCCACCAGACCACAAACCACTTCCCTACTCGGTGCTGCTCTGCAGGTCTGATGTCCTCTGCTGTAAGCTTTCACCACTCTCAGGATCCCAGGGAATCTGGATACAACTCCCCTAGCTCTGAGATCTCCCAGGGTCAGCAACAGTTTGTGCCAACCACCATGGAGTCCTTCTCAGGCACAAGCCAATTCCTCCTTCCCCTGCATTCCATTCAGAATGTCCATGACCTCCAGCTAAGGCTTTTCCTAGCCTGCTTACACACCTACTTTTAAACTTATGCCTCTTACACATTTGAACTCAGGTCTTCCTGACTTTGAGATAACTTCAGGAAAGCAGAGAGCTGGGGAAAAAATTCACAGCAAGTATCTGTGATAAAGGTCTCATTTCTCACTATATAGAGAACTAAGTCACATTTATAAAAAATATGTCATTCTCAAATTGATAAATGGTTAAAGGATATGAACAGGTAGTTTTCAGAAGAAGAAATCAAAGTCATCTATAGTAATATGAAAAAATGCTCTAAATCAATCCTGATTAGAGAAATGCAAATTAAAACAACTGTGAGGTATCATATCATGTATCAATTAGCTGATATGACAGAAAAGGAAAATGATTAATGTGAAAGGAGATGCAGGGAAATTGGGGCACTAGTGCACTACTGGTGGAGTTGTGATCTGATCCAATCATTCTGGAGAGCAATCAGGAACTGTGCTCAAAGGGCTCTAAAATTGTACATATCCTTTGATCCAGCATTAGCATTACTAGGTTGATATTGCAAAGAGATTTTTTTTAAAGGGAAAAGGACCTATTTGTAAAAAATATTTATAATAACTTTTTTCGTGATAGCAAAAAATTGAAAACTGGAGGGACTGTCCATCAATTAGAAAATAGTTAAATGGCTGAGCAAGTTATGATATTTGACCGTAATGGAATATTACTGTTCTATAAGGAATGACAAACAAGATGATTCTGGAAAAACCTAGAAAGACTTACATGAACTGATGTAAAGTGAAGTGAGCAGAACCAGAACAACACTACATAATAGCAGCAATATTTTTTGAAGAACTGTGAAATGATTTAGTTATTTTCAGCAATACAATAATCCAAGATAATCTCAAAAGCTCATGATGAAAAATGCCATCTAACTTCAGAGAAAGAACTGGTGGAATTCAAATGCAGATCAAAAACTATATTTCATTTTCTTTCTTCTTTTTTCCTTTTTTTTTAGTTTGAGATTTCTTCCACAAAATGACTAATATGGGGAAATGTTTTACATAATTGTGCATATAAAAATGATATCAAATTATTTACCATGTCAGGAAGAGGGAGAGAGTGAAAAAAGAGTAGAAAGAAGGGAGAGAATTTAGAACTCAATTTTTTAAAAATGAATGTTAAAAAATGTTTTTACATGTAATTGGGAAAAATAAAATAATATTATAAAAAAGAGATAACTTCTTTATTTGATATGCCATACTACCTCTCAATAATATGTATATTTATTATTACTTTAATAGAAATCATCATTGTAATTCCTTTATGTTTAGTTTTAGCTAAAGTATAGTAACTTATTATAACCTTTCTTTTTGAATTTGTATAAGATTTTCTATATATACTTTCAACACTTCAAGCACTTATAGCAGCAAATTTTGAAGATTTGTTTTCCAATTCATTCTTTAATATGTTTATTTTTTATTGGTGAATTAAGTCTATTTGCATATAAAGCTAGTGTATTTAAGTGTGATTTCCCCTTCATTAGCCATAAGCTTTGTTTTTTTTTTGTTTGTTTGTTTGCTTTAACCCTTAACTTCAGTGTATTGTCTCATAGGTGGAAGAATGGTAAGGGTGGGCAATGGGGATCAAGTGACTTGCCCAGGGTCACACAGCTGGGAAGTGGCTGAGGCCGGGTTTGAACCTAGGACCTCCTGTCTCTAGGCCTGACTCTCACTCCACTGAGCTACCCAGCTGCCCCCCATAAGCTTTGTTTTTAACAGATCCATCTTATCCTAAGAATAAGCTTATAGTCTCCCATCCATAGCAAACACACACTAAATTAACCTTCCTTTGCAACAATCTCCTCGTAATTTTTGCACTCGTCTCACCTACCACCACTGAAGATAGACCTGGAATTTTGTTATATATTCTGTTCTGAAAATAAATTTTGGTTCTTTTCTTTAAGAGATTTCTTGTATTCTTCCCATTTACTTTATGTGAGCATCTTTCTAACTTACTCATTTCTTCAGTTTTTATTAGTTTTGCTGGGAGGCATTCCTTCATTCATATTCCTTTATTTACTACAATTTTTTTATTTTACTTAGAGCTTTTCTTACTGTCCTATGTCATGAGAGAGTAATTTTAGTGATTATCAGTCACTCTACCATCTTGTTTTAAAATACAGCAAAGGACTTTGAAGCTAATTTATAAAAAATCTGGTCCACTATGGAATTTGATTAAGTTGATAGCAGTCCAGGACTCAGTCAACAAGCATTTCTTGAGTGCCTACCATGTGTCACCCACTGGGCTAAGTACTAGGAATGCAAAAAAAGGCAAAAAATAGTTCCTGCTCTTAAACAGCTCTCACAGTCTAATGAAGAAGATAACATTTAACATTCATACATCTATGTGAAAATAAGAGATGTGTGAGATAAAGTAGAAATAATCTCAGAAAGAAGTCATTACTATTAAGAAGGGCTGATAAAGGCTTTTTGCAAAATGGCTAGACTTCAGATAAATGAAGCCAGAAAGGCCAGCACACAGATATAAGATGAGTGTTCCAGACATGGTAGATAGATGGTGACAGTCAGTGTTCAGTCAGAAGATAGAATCCAGAAGAAATATTAAGTTTTGTGTGTTTGTGTGTGTATATATATATGTGTGTGTGCATACACAATCTATATATTTTACATATATAGATATATATTATATATTCAAGGGTTAAAGTCCAGCAATTTCTTATTGAGAAGCTATCTACCATCATAAAGATGGATTCATAAGCATCTGCTTCTGTGTTAGTTAAAATCACCTGGGGTTCTATTTGGAAGGATTGAACCTCAATATAGTGTTTGACAAACTTCTATGGACCTGTGGGGGTCCTTAAAACTACATTTCCCGTGGTCCAACGGGTTTCATGGATTTCCTGTTTTGGATGACTGTATTAAAGGTGAGGGACTGTTTTAAGTAGGGGGTAGTGACTTGGAACTTCCTCTTTAGTTACCTGAGCTCGAAGAGAGAGGAAGGTAAATGGCTGAGGTGAGGTTGGAATAGGTTTTTCTTACAGGTGTGTGGTCAGTTTATCTCTATCAGCATGGCTTTTATTAAAATACTATTCTTCCTTTTGATCTCGGCGGCCATCCTCATTTTTAATCATAACACTTCATGGTTTGGAAAAAATAATATGAGATGGATTTGCTTTTAATGACTATGTAATTTTGTCAACACAAAACACTCAATATTGAGAATATACAGAACACATTCATTTGGTAGGTGACAGAATGAGGGAAACAAGTTTCCAACTATATGATTAGAAATAGTGAAAAAGAAGGAAAACTCCATTTAAACTACATTAAAGACTAGGTAAGAAGAAAAAAAAAAACCATTGTATTTAAATGCACCAAGTAAAATTTAAGTATTATACACTTAAGTATTAAGCACAGTTTACCTAGCTACATCTAAGCCTTACCAAACTAAGCCTTCAGTATACATCCTTGATCCCATTCCCTCCTATCCTTTCCAAAAGATTTCTTCTTGCCTCATGTCTACGTTTTGGTTTTGGTTCCTTCCCCACTGTCTAAGAATACACTCAAGCCACATGTGGAGATTCAATAACACTTTTGGCAAGCAGAGAATAATTAAAATAGTTACCATGATATAAATATTTCCATGAAAATTATCCGACTGATCCTTAAATGATATTCTTAGACTCAATAAACGTAATTATTTTTCACTTTGATGTCATCTTCAAATTCAGTTTTATTTATTGGGAAAAATTACTAAACTAAAATAACTTTAAATGTGACATTTAAATGTCTCTTATAAGATGAGGTATCACAGAAAGCATGGCACACCAAGTAGATTGCTAGATCTGGGATCAATAAGTCCTGGGTTCAAATCCCATTTACTAGCTATATAATCCCTGGGCAAGTCATTTAATATCACATAGCCTAAACTTCATCCTTTGTAAAATGGGAATAAAAGGAGCATCTAGGGTGATTAAGAGGCTCAAATGAGATAATGTATATAAAATCCTTTCTAAGGCTTAAAAGCACTTCACAAATATCAGCTATTATTATTATCATTAATTAAAAATGAAGATGATTCTAATGATAGTAACATAAATAAAGAAGATACCAAAGGCAAACCATTGCAATAAGTGAAAAATAACAGCTTTTTTCTATAAGCTAAAGAGTAACAAAGATGAATTGTCCTTTTCCACTTAAAAAGATAGACAGAAGATGGATAGATGCATGGATGGATAAAGAGAGGAAAGGAAGAAGGAAAAGAGAGAAAGAAAGGGAGAAAGAAGTATCTATCTATATGTATGTATATATTTGGAAAAGGAATTTCATGAAGTTTATATGACTCTTGCAGTCCCAACTACCCACAATATTGGAAATGCTTAAACTTTTCAATATAAAAATGGCATTTCCTTATAAGTTCTCTTAGCTTTTTGCACAAACTGAATGCCAAAGAACAATTTTCCAACTCATGCCAGCACACACCTGAAAATCTACCAGTGGCAAAGACACTGGTAGAAGACAAATAAAACCCATTATAGTGGGCAATCTTTTCTTCTACAGTTGTTCTATCGCCTTTAAATTCAGATTACCCAAATCTGCAGACACATGGCAATTATATAGGCTTTTTACTTGTTCTTTTTAAAATAAGTTTATTTAGTTTTCTTACTTGGCTTTTTTTTTTTTAATAAAACCGAGGGTATATCTATCTGTCACCTTCTAAATTATGTGGCAAGGCAGTCATCACTTCCATAACCACATACATAAAAGGAGACATTCAATGTATGTTTGTTGATGGATTGAATAAAATGCAAAGATACTTTCCTTGGTCTTATGAATCACCAATTTATAAATGAATCGTGTTCTAAAGTTCATTAGTAAGTTGGATGTTTGGCACTTGGTACATATTTTCCCATAAGAAAAGTTATATATGTTCCTAAGCCAGCTAATATAAATCTAAATAGCTGAAGTATTGCACATTTCTGCAAAATACTAGAAAACAATGTTGATTGGGAAATAAAATAGAAAAAACTGGATAAAAAAAACAGTTTAAATTTTTTAATTTTTATATAAGAAAGGTGAATTAGAGGATAGTAATATAATTAATTATGAAGCAAATGGAAAATTATACAGAGATTTTAGAGGGGAACTTTCAAAAGTAAGTAGGAGACAGATCAATTGATCTAACCTCTAATTTTATAGATGAGGAAACCTAAACTAAAAAAGAATTAAATGACTTGCCCATGGTCCCACAAATGGAATTGAACCCTGGTCCTCAGGCTATGCTCCTATTTTACTGGAATATAAATTCATTTCAAATACAGTAGTTTTCCTTTTCTTTAATAGATAGCTGTAGCTCACTAGCTTGACACGTAAGGGGCAAGGGCTGGCAGAAAGGATAGGAAAAGCCAAGTGGATCTATGAAGTCTGATGTTTCCTGTGACAATATTTCTAGAGATGTCATTAACTGAGTTCAGAATAGCCAAAGAAAGACAAAAAATGGTAGAGCACAGAGTGTAGATCTAGCAGTATATTAAGTATGTGGGATCATGAGTGGGGTAGAATTGGGAGAAGTGAAGAGGCTACAAGAAGAAGGAAGACAATATGCAACTGATTGTTCATATGTCTGAGGTTAGCTATACAAATGACGTATTTGTATTTCAGGTGATAATTACCTGTTGAGTCCTTCTCTATATTTTTGCCCTAGTCCATATAGCACGCACAATACTAAGTATTAAGGTAAAATTAAACATATGAAAAGTCTTTATTTCACCAAAAAATAGTTATAACATTATGTGGTCGAAATTATTTAAGTATGATGTGGCAATAAAAGCATATAGCAATGTGGAAATTTTAAGTAAAAGATGCCTATGAAATTGAGAATGCCTGGTACTTATCACCACCATGCTCCATATGCATAAACTTAAGCATTGAGTAAGTGTTCATTTCTTAGACACCATTAATTCAGAATTTGTGACCATTGGACATGGACTCAATTGAAGCAAACTGGCATTTTCTATGAAGAAATGGTTGCTAAATCAATAAATAGTATAGACACAATAAGTAATGTGAGTGTTATGTTTAATCTATTCAATAGGAAAAAATATATTAAAGATAAATGGCATATCTAGGAGGGAAAAATATTGACAGGCTTGAACACCTGAACTGAAACTAATGAAATTCAAAAACGACAAATATAAAAATCTTATAGGTAGGTAAAAATAATCAAGTTCACAAGTACAGGATAAAGAAAACATGATTACATAAATTTATCTGAAAGAAATATGGATATTATAATAGTCTGTGAACTCAGTATGAGTCATTCAAGTGATGTAGCAGTCAAAAAAACTAATGTAGTCTTGGACAGAGTTAAGGAAGGCATAGTTTCTAGGAATAAGGGGCTTATAGTCTCTGCTTACACTGCCTTCATTTCTGCCCACTTCAGTTTAATGATATTGATAAGAGTATCCAAAAGAGAAGAATTAAAAGAATAAAAGGCTTGGAGTCGGTGTCATTAAAAAGATTACTTAAAGGAACGGGGACAGTAAGCCTAGAGGAAATGAAACCTAGGAGCCATAAGATAGCTGCCTTCAGGTCTTCAAAAGGCTATTATGTGAGATAGAGCTTAGACTTGTTCAGTTTGTTTCCAAAGGAAAGAATTAGAAGGAATGGATAGAAGTTGCAAAGGGGAAAACTGGCCTAGAAATCAGGACAAATTCCCTAACCACTGGAGCTCTCCAGATGCAGAATGGGCTTCCAAGAGAAGTAGCAGGTTCCTCTTTCACTGGAGGTCTTCAAGAAGAGGCAGCATTGTCAGATATTGGATAGAGGTTAGACTAAAGCAGCTGAGGTCCCTTCCAATTCTCAAATTCTATGATGCTGTGCGATTCCGTTCCTTTCCAGTGTTGTCTCTATGCATATAGATAATACTAATAATAAAACAATCTGGTATATGTATGTGTCTGTTTTTGAATATTTGTTATAAGTAGGTGTGAATGCTTTCCTTTACTCCAAGTTTTCATTTGGAGAAATGGTTTAAATCTTGAATGTGAGCATATATACAGTCATATAGATATAAAAGAATTAAGAATTAAACATATACATATGTACATACACAGATGTATATGCTCCATTAAAATTCTTACTCTTCTTTGTAAGATAGAGGTGACTCTGGGTACTCAAAGGTAGCACACAGTTTTGGAAAAGCTTTGAGTCTAGGCTCTGTGAAAAAAATGGATATGTAGTATCCAAATATGTGTCTAGCTAAATTGATGATACTCCTTAACAGGATAAGGACATTTTAAACCACGTAATACTCTGAGTCAATTTATCAATTCATATAGAAATAGGGGAGTGTGATTTTTGTTCAAATTAGTTCAAATACAAAATGTCTCTAATAACGTATATTTATACATGAAACTTGAGCTAGATTCCATTCACAACCGGCCTCAGACCTGAATGAGCATCCAGAGATTAAAAAAAAGACAAACAATCCAGTCTCTGTTAGGATACAAAAACATTTGCACATTTTTAACATGAATTTATTTAACTTCATTTTTATTTCACTGTTTTCTAACTATATATGCTAAGAAAATGGCCTCATTTCTGCTGGAATATACTTGATAATTGTTTTATTGCATGCTGTGATTTAAACATGGAAACAATATAACTATTAAATTGACATTTAAAGTTATTCTTTTCTGCTCTTTCAACAACACTTGTCCAAGCATGTTCTGTCCAAACGTATACAACTTTCAAGCTAACTTTGACAGAGCTACCCCATAACACAAATATCTCTAAACACTGATATTATTAAACATTGATAAAACTTATTCCTGAAATAACTTTCACAGATCTTTGACTTGAAGCTTTTTAATGCAATATTTTAATTGTACCCACACTCAGAAATTAGTGTTTATAAGCCAAATGTTCTGATCACAATGAGCTATCTGCTTTCTATAGTCAATATAATTAATTCTTCTTGAAAGCTCTGACATCTTATCATTAAGAAATATTATGAAAATTTTACTTACAGTAACATCTTTCAGGCTTCTTGAATAGGAGAAATTGCAGTTCTCTTTAGAAAAATCAAATTTATACATATTAGCTGGTTCTGTTCCAAGCACCAATGCCTTTTTCAGTTCATCAACATACTTGTCTCTTTCCATTGCCATGTCGTCAGCTTCTCTGGAAATCTCAGATGTAGTCACTATGAGAAAATATTAGTGATTTTTTTAAAGTCTTAAAGCAAAAATTTAACTATAAAATATATATATATATTATATATGTACTCATCAGTTGTAATCTACTTTTTGCTACCAGAACTAACATATTTAAATCTGAGGTAAGAAAATCAATCTCAACCCCATTTAAAAACTATTTTATGTGAAGAATGGAGTCCTAGCATTACCAGATCTCAAACTATACTATAAAGAAGTGATCATCAAAACAATATGGAGGGGGCAGCTGGGTAGCTCAGTGGATTGAGAGCCAGGCCTAGAGACGGGAGGTCCTAGGTTCAAATATGGCCTCAGACACTTCCTAGCTGTGTGACCCTGGGCAAGTCACTTGACCCCCATTGCCTACCCTTACCACTCTTCTGCCTTGAAGTCAATCCAAGATGGAAGGTAAGGGTTTAAAAAAAAAAAAAGTTCTGTCCATCTACAGCCATGCCACCCTGAACGCACCTGATCTCGTCTGATCTTGGAAGCTAAGCAGGGTCGGGCCTGGTTAGTACTTGGATGGGCAACCACCTGGGAATACTGGGTGCTGTAGGCTTTTCCCCTTAGGGGGCAGCTGGGTAGCTCAGTGGATTGAGACTCAGGCCTAGAGAAGGGAGGTCCTAGGTTCAAATCCAGCTTCAGACACTTCCCAGCTGTGTGACCCTGGGCAAGTCACTTGACCCCCATTGCCTACCCTTACCACTCTTCCACCTAGGAGCCAATACACAGAAGTTAAGGGTTTAAAAAACAAACAAACAAACAATAGGGTAATATCTTAGAGAGAGAAGTGTGCATCAATGGAACAGACTTGGGATAAATGATAGTAAGAGGATAGTGTTCGATAAACCCAAAGATCCCAGTTTTGGAGACAAGAACCCACCATTTGACAAAAATTGCTGGGAGAATTGGAAAACAATACGGGAGAAATTAAGTTTAGATCAACATCTTACACCCTATACCAAGGTTAATTCAAAATGGGTATATGACTTAAATATAAAGAGAGAAATTATAAACAAATTAGGTGAGCATTGAATAGTGTAACTGTCAGATATGTGGGAAAGGAAGGAATTTAAGACCAAGCAGGAGATAGAGAGCACTACAAAATATAAAATGAATAATTTTGATATTAAATTTAAAAGTTTCATGTACAAATAAAACCAATGCAATCAAAATTAGAAGGGAAGCAACAAATTGGAAAAAATAATTTATATCAAAAACCTCTGACAAAAGTCTAATTTTTCAAATTATAAGGAGTTATGTCAATTGTACAAAAAAAAAAATCAAGCCGTTACCCAATTGACAAATGGTCAAAGGACGTGAATAGGCAGTTTTCAGACAAAAAAAACCAAAACTACTAATAAGCATATGAAAAAGTATTCTAAATTCCTCCTAATTAGAGAAATGAAAATCAAAATGACTCTGAGGTACCACCTCATACATAGCAGATTGGCCAATATGAAAATAAAGGAATATAATAAATGTTGGAGGGGATATGGCAAAATTAGGACACTAATGCACTGCTGGTAGAGTTGTGAATTGATCCAACCGTTCTGGAAGGCAATTTGAAATCATGCCCAATGTATACCCTTTGATCCAGCAATACCACTACTAGGTTTGTATGCCAAAGAGATAATAAGGAAAAATACTTGTACAAAAATATTCATAGCCACACAACTTTTTTTTTAACATTTATTAATATTCATTTTTAACATGGTTACATGATTCATGCTCCACCTTTCCCCTTCAACCCCCCCCCCAACCCTCCCCACCCATGGCCGATGCGCATTTCCACTAGTTTTGTCATGTGTCCTTGATCAAGACCAATTTCCAAATTGTTGGTAGTTGCATTGGTGTGGTAGTTTCGAGTCCACACCCTCAATCATGTCCACCCCGAC
>NC_058130.1:330062389-330062932 GCF_016433145.1 Gracilinanus agilis
TTCTTAATTACTTGCTGGAGTCTCTTTGCTAGTATTCTATTTAAGATTTTTGCATCTATGTTCATTAGGGAGATTGGTCTGTAGTTTTCTTTCTCTGTTTTTGGTCTCCCTGGCTTTGGAATCAGTACCATATTTGTGTCATAAAAGGAATTTGGTAGGACTCCTTCTTTGCTTATCATATCAAATAATTTGTATAGTATTGGGATTAGTTGCTCTTTGAATGTCTGATAGAATTCACTTGTGAATCCATCAGGCCCTGGCGATTTTTTCTTAGGGAGTTCTTTGATGGCTTGTTCAATTTCTTTTTCTGATATGGGATTATTTAGGTATTCTATTTCTTCTGCTGTTAATCTAGGCAGTTTATATTTTTGTAAATATTCATCCATATCTCCTAAATTGTTATATTTATTGCCATATAATTGGGCAAAATAGTTTTTAATGATTGCCTTAATTTCCCCTTCATTAGCGGTGAGGTCTCCCTTTTCATCTTTGATACTATCAATTTGGTTTTCTTCTTTCCTTTTTTTTATTAGATTGACCAGT
>NC_058130.1:330063020-330100786 GCF_016433145.1 Gracilinanus agilis
GTATTTCTAATTTAGTTTTCATCTGGGGATTTTTAATTTGCTCACTTTATAATTTTTTGAGTTGCATGCCCAATTCATTGATCTCTGCCCTCCTTAATTTGTTAATATATGCACTCAAGGATATAAATTTCCCCCTGAGTACTGCCTTGGCCGCATCCCACAGAGTTTGGTAGGATGTCTCATCATTGTCATTTTCTTCAATGAAATTGTTGATTGTTTCTATGATTCCTTCTTTGACAAATTGGTTTTGAAGAATCATATTATTTAATTTCCAATTAGTTTTTGATTTTCCTGTCCAAGTGCCCTCACTAATTATTATTTTTATTGCATTATGATCTGAGAAGGTTACATTTATTATTTCTGCTCTTTTGCATTTGTTTGCAATGATTCTATGCCCTATAACATGGTCAATCTTTGTGAATGTGCCATGTGCAGCTGAGAAGAAGGTGTATTCCTTTTTGTCCCTATTTATTTTTCTAGGACTTCATTCACCTCTCTTACCTCTTTCTTATTTATTTTTCGGTTTGATTTCCTTTACAAGTCTCAGGGCGCTGCTTCCACAGTCGTATACCTGTCCACACTGGTTTCCCAATTAGGCTTTAGTTCCTGGCTGTGTCTGCCTCCACCCATGCCTCCGCAGTGCCTGTGCTCTGCTCAGCCTGCGCTCTGCGCCCTGCGTCCTGCTCCCGCGCTCAGATTTCGCCTGCGTTTTTTGGCTTAATGGGGTCCTAAGTCTTGCTGCTCTCAGGAACAGGCCCCGGAGCTGCCTATGACTCGACGGGTGCCCCAAACTTGTTCTATTTCTTTTTAGCTGGCTTAAGAGCTATAGATGAGTGTGGAGGGGGTGGGGGTGGGGTGGTTGCTCAGCCCGCGATTTCGTGAGGGCTGTTTCACCCCTTTATAGCATGGAAATGCCTCGATTCCACGTACCTTCCACGCTGTGCCCTGTTGTGGGGGTTCCTCCCTTCGTCTGGACTTGTTTTTATGTCCCCTTGAGGAGTTTTGTGTGTGTGTTTCGGTCAGGAGAGGTTAAGAGCTGCTTCTTACTCTGCCGCCATCTTAACCCGGAACTCTTTAAGTATCCACACAACTTCTTTTTGATGGCAAAAAATTGTAAAATGAGTGGTTGTCCCTCAATTGGGTTGAACAAATGGCTGAACAAATAGTGGAATATGATGGTGATGGAATACTATTGTACTACAAGGAATGATGATCTGGAGGATTTCTATATGAACTGGGAGAACCTCAATGAACTGAGGCAGAGGGAAATGAGAAAAACCAGGAGAACACTGTAAGCAGAAAGTAAAAAAGTGCATTAGTGTCCAATTCAATGTAATGGACTTTGCTACTAGTAGCAATGAAAAAAGCCAGGAAACTCCTGAAGGACTTATGGGAAAGAATGTTATTCACATTGAGAGAAAGAACTATGGGAGTAGAAATGCGAAAGAAAAACATATGACATCACTAATCACATGTATATATAACATATTGTAAGAAAATATTTGACAGCCATGTTGAAGTCAAGATGATGGACAGTTACCTGCTTAGAATGTGGAATGGACTGAGCTTGGCAGGAGCCAGGACAGTTAGGCTCAAGTATAAAAGGCAGGGATTTGAACCCATCTGTTCTCAGTTGGGAGATATTTGGGTGAAGGTTGAATTGGACAGGTCTAGCTTGTGCTCTATTCATTCATCAACCAGCAACCAGCTTTCAATAGTGTTTCATCAATCCCTGTTTCCTGAATTACATTTACCAAGAAGATCAACAAAATCTATCATTCAGCAGGATAATCTTGACTTTAAGTTGAGGTATGTCCAGCCTCAACCAGGCAACTAACAATCAAAAACTTTGATAAGTTATATATAAGAAATGATTCATCAACAATATAGTCATCTAGATCTATTTAAGGATTTCCTATTCCCACTTTCCCAGCCATTACCCAGCTCCTCCTCCCCTAGATCTATTAGATATTAAATCATCTTAAAACCTACAACTTGCCTGAGCTTCATCAAAGATCTAGTGAGCTCTGGTTGACTACATCCTGTGCCAGCTTAAAGGAAGAGGCTTATTATATTCCTTCAACATTAGTGATCAATCCACAGTCGGACAAAAGGCTTTATCAATGACATGGGGCTTCAGTTGGGCAGAGTTAATTAAATACTTTGATTAGCTGATTCTTCGCTTGGCTGGTAGCCCTGGGATACTGGAGTCATCTTGAGTTTGGGTTAAGCAGATTCTACATAATCTTATAACATCAACAGCAGTGGGTGATCTTTTTGGGTTCACTATCATACCTAGGTGTCTCACTTAGGATTCAACACCCACAGTTAATCCAGGCTCCAGATTGTACATAACAATACCCATGTGATTTGGGGTTTAGGCTTTAAAAGATCACTCTATAGCAAAAATTAATAATATGGAAATAGGTATCAAGTG
The DNA here is from genome assembly GCF_016433145.1 of Gracilinanus agilis. NCBI lineage: Eukaryota > Metazoa > Chordata > Mammalia > Didelphimorphia > Didelphidae > Gracilinanus > Gracilinanus agilis. The sequence goes on from NC_058130.1 coordinate 330,065,458, forward strand.
ATAAGATTTGTACAACTCCGTGGAATTGCTTGTTGACCCTGGGAGGGGGGAGGGAAAAAAATGAATCATGTAAACATGGAAAAATATTTTAAAATAAATATTTCAAATAAATAAATAAAAACTGTTTTACACTAAAAAAAACAAAATTTTACAATAAAAAAATACAAAAATGTCCCTGTTTAATGTATTCATTTTATGGCTGCCCTCGTTGCCAAAGAATTCAATTTCTTACCCCCCCAAAAATTATTATTATTTAAGTATTGTAGTGGAGCAAAATTTAAAGAAATTTAAAATAACTATATATAACTAAACTTTATAGGATCATACCTGAAAAGAACCTTAAAGTCACCTAGTCTAATGATCTCATTTTAAAGATGAGGTCAAGAGAAATAAATGTAACTTGCGCAAAAGTAACACTGGTAGGAACATTCAGAGCTAGGTTTTGAATCTAATCTCATTTAGAAATCAATAATCTCTCCAGGAATCCAATCTCCCTAAATATTTAGCAAGGTAACATATGCAATTGTTACATAGCTCTATGTAGCTTAGACTCTTCCAAACACATTAAGCCAAGCTTTTTCTTTGTAACTACCATCCACTGGCCTAGCTCATTCCCTTGTGTAAAAATAAGGACAGAAAAACTTTATTCCATCTTCTGTATGACAGCCCTTTAAATATTTCTTTCTCTCCTAGTTACCAAAAAAAATGCTAACTTGTCCATTCTCTCAACTATTCCTAATCTAATTTTTTTCATACTATTTGCTACCTTGATCATTCTCTAGATGTCGATTTATTTGTCAGTTTTTATTATTATTTTAAAGACTCGGCCTCTCTATCTTGACCAGGCCCAAACCTACCACAGATCAACACTGAAGCTTTGGCCTGCTCCATTTACAATCTGGGCTATTCAACTAGGCTGCCTAAGGAAAGAGTCTGGTGACTCCTTAGTCTTGGAATCTCACCATACTGGTGCCAGACTTAGTACTAATACCCAATCAACTCAACTCACTGAAGTTCAAAGTTCCAGAGCTCAAGTAATATACCAGCCGCAGGTCTCTCAGTAGCTAAGATTACAGATGTGTACCACCATGCTAGTCTAATTTCTGTTTAAATAAGGAATGTTTAGAATTCGACACAACAATACAAATGTGGCAGTACCACTGCAGAATACAATAGAAATATTCACTACTTTCACTTAGAGTATTTCTTTCCATAGAAGCATAAGTACATAATTTGCTTGTACAAAAGACACATGATCTTGTTGGTTTATATTGAGTTACAGTAAGCTTTATAAAAGCTAAAAAAAATTTTTTTCACGTGACCTTCTAAAGGAGCTTCCTCCATTTTTTAACATAAGACTTGAATTTATCCCTTTTATATTTCATTTTGTTCATTTAAGCCCTATGTTTCAGCTTGGGATGCCTGATCATCTATTATAAGAGATAGAGCAATAACTTTTTACACCCCAGTAATTTTAGTCACTAAAACCAATATAATAAAATCAGTGAAATCCAACAGGGCCACAGCTGTACCACAAAATTTGTGTACAGGAGATAAACAAGACAAAATGGTTGAAAAAGGGAAAGGTTCACAGAAAATAAAAAAAAAAAACCTGTTACCCTGATTATAGGAGAATAGATAAGGAAAGAGTAACCTTAAAACTATCTTGAATATCTACAAGCAACTGACACAGAATGGATAAATTTCTTACCTAAGATCAGAGAGAAAATCTACAACAGAACTTTAAAAAAAAAAAGAACTTTAAATTTCTCATTACACTAGAAATATTTGATTGCAACAATTCATTTTATAGAAAAATTTCATTGATTTAAAAATTATTTTGCCCACTAAATTTACCACAAAATTTTTTGGCAAGTTTGAAAACTTCTGTAAAATAATCCACATGTGGATTCATTATTTAATGGTAAAGAGGCTAATGAATTTATGTTTATGCTTTTTAGGAGTTGGGTATCATAAGTTATATTGCTGTTGTTGATATTCTCATCAAAACCATATGATAATCTATGGGTTTTTATAAATGTATGGCATCAATTACCAGCCAACTTTAAGAATTAACAATGTTAATACAAATGAAGTGAAAGTGATAAACTCCTACCCGAAATACCAATAAAACTCCAAGATTATAGATTAAGTAATATATTTGTTTTTATATGAAAAACTAATCAGGGAATTTAGTGGGCCAAAATTAAAAGGGACCCTCCAAATCTTCTCAAAATTAACAAAGCTGGAAAAAATGGAAAATAAGAAATATTGGAAGTGCTATAAGAAAACAGATATATTAATGCATTGTTGGTAGAGCAGTAAGTTTGTTTCATCATTTTGGAAAGCATTTTAGAATTGTACCTGAAAAATTACTAAATTGTACATGTCCTTCGACAAAGCAATATCACTGTCTATATCCTAAAAAATAATCAAAGATATAAAAAAATGACTCATATATTTGAAATATTTGCAGTAACTTTTTATAGTGGCAAAGTACAAGAATCTAAGGAGATACCCAAAAACTGGAGAATGGTTAAAAAATAATCATATATAAATATAATAGAACATAACTGCATTATAAGAAATCATTTCAGAAAAGCCTGTGAAGACATAGATTTAGAATAAAGTGAACAGTAGCAGAAAAATGTTTTTACAATATCAACAACATTGTGAAGACAAACAAAAAAAGTTGAAAGACTTAAGAACTGTAATATAAAGACTTAAGAACTCAATGTAATGGCCAGTCACAATTCTAGAAGGCCACTGATGAAGAATACCACTGATCTCTTGATAGAAAAGTGATTCAAGATACAGAATGAGGCCAACAAGTTTATATAGTCAATATGGAAATTTGTTTTGCTTGACTGTACATATTTTTATGAAGATTTTGTTTTTCTTTTTTTAAGTAGGTTGGAAAAATGAGAACAGAAAACAAATACGTTTTAATTAAAATAATTTAATTAAAAATAATTTATATAAGAAGGATTTAAGCTTCTAGAGGACAGGAACTATTTCCCTTATTATTATTGTTAATAACTACAAATCAAGATCATTTTTGAACCTTACAGTAGCTCTTATCACACTAATTCTGAATGCTGATAATTTACTGTTTTTCACATGAAGTTTTTCATGAAAAATGTTTATGAAGTTTATTATAATGATTTTCTATTTAGTAAAAACAACTTATGCTCATGGACTTCTTCAGAGCTTTTATTCTCTTCTCCCTAAGCACTAATTCAAATGATAATAAAAACTGATAGGGCTTTAAAATCAGCCAACTTCTTTAAATCCATTATTTCAAGTCCATATCTCACTGACAGACTACAGTGTATGGATAAATCAGTGGATATATGTGGTTCTATAAGATTTCATGAAGTTCTTAGAAATACTAGAAAACTCTTAAAAATATGGAAATCTTTACTAATAATTGAATTAACATATCCATTTGTTAAAGAAAATTGAAGTAAAAATTATTTTAAATTCACTTTATATAAAAATAATAAAAATTCCTTAAATTAGCCTGGATTTTGTATCATGTTTCTTGAATAAAAAAGAATCTGACAAATGTCAAGGACGCATGCCAAAAAGGAAAACATGTTAGCAATTTCTCATAACATTTACTGAAAACACAGTTAATAATGTTCAGAATCTTGAATCCCAGAGCAAAAAAATAAATTTCCTGGAGAGTATATTTTTTATCATTTCCAAATTCTATCGTAAAATATGATTATAGATAATAGCATCAGACCAGTGTTCCACAAGTCTATTAGGTTATGCAGCACTTACCTTGCTTGAGAATCATATAAACTTACACTATAATTAAGGCACTGACAAATCATTTAAACTTAAATATTTGCTTTCAGTATTACCTGTTCCACTCCATGCTGACTGACCATCTGTAAGAGCTATGTCAAAACCAGATCCTAGATCTTTTTCCCAAGATACTTGTAGAAAATAAATTATGCTGGGTTCAGAAACTATCTGGATTTTGCTCACATTGCGCTCCATTCTTCATTCACCTATTATGGAAAAGAGAGAATAATCATTCATATTAGTCTTTCTATTCTCAAGGAATCTGCTTGTTGAAAAGGAAAAACTAAAACCTTACAATCAAAATGAATGCAGCTACATTATGATATTACTCATTCAACAATTTCAGCTATCCAAAATATAACTGAGAAACAGGAAATCCAAAAGATAACTAAGATTGAAAGCACAAATTCCATGCTCTCATAGCAAAAGACCAAAGTATATTTAAGACTATGAGAATCTAGTTGATTCATTGGGACAGCAAGGTAGCACAGCAAATAGAGTGCCAGACCTGAAGTCAGGAAGACTCATCTTTCTGAGTTCATATCTGGCATTGGAAACTTCCTGGGTAGGTAACCCCACTGTCATATTATGAGCAATATGTAGTTTCCATCCACTTGTTTTTTTTTTCCTATATAGATTGCTAGACAAATCTCTTTTGAATTCCTATGTATCTAATTAATGAAGTCCTATTGTTTTCTGGAGCTGGAAGCAATCAAGTCAAATGTCATATAAAAATCCATGTCTTTGACCTACAGAATCCATTAGTGAACTTATATCATAAGGAAGGAAGACATAAAACGAAACAAAAAAATAAAGTTCCCATATACATAAAAATATTTATAATAGCATTCTTTGTGACAGCAAAGAATTGGAAACAAAATAATGCCCATTGATTGGGGAATATTTAACGAGTTGTAGTACACTTGCTATATGAAATGACAAATAGGTCAAATATTGAGACAGATGGAAGGAAAGATGTATATGAACTAATGCAAAGTGAATCAACAGTCAAAAAAAAATATATATATATATACATACATATGTTATATGTACATATATACATATCCACAAAATGACTACAAAGATAACCACAAAAAATTCAAAATGTAACATACCAGATTATCGGGAATAAGCATGACTCACAAGAAGAAATATGACAAGACACTCTTTTCCTTCCTCTTTACAGAGCTGGGAAGTCTACAAGTGTTGTATATATTGCACACATTTCCAGACATTTTTGGTATACTGGTTAGTTATGCTAATTTTTTTCTTTTCTTTTTTAAGCTGTTAAAAAAGATGATTTAGTATATTGGATGGTTCATGGGGTTGGGGCAGAGTGGAAGGGACAATGGGGAAACTATAGTAATGTAAAAAAATATAACAATAAAGACTTATTTTTAAAAATAAAAATAGGAATATGGGGAAAAACCTCAAAATTAATAGTGCATTAACTTTTTATAGAAGTAAAAACCTGGATAAAGAGCAGTTACCTATCAATTAAGAAATGGTTTCATAAACTGGCATATGTAGGTAGAGAAATATTACTATGTCAAAAGAAATGACAAATATGAAGAATGCATAGGAACATAGGAAGCCTTGATGAATAGAACAAAGTAAAGCAAGCCAATAATAACCACAATAGCATAATGAAAACAATACAAAATGGAAGAAGAAAAAACTATGATTAATTGATCAGTCTTGGTCATAAATCAAATGATAAAAAACATTTCTCTTTTCTCAGAGGTAGGCAACTACAGGTATGGAATGTCTCATACAAGGTTAATACAGCTGTTTTTTTGGTCAGTTTATTCAACAACTATTTATTAAGCAACTATGATGAGTCAGACACCATATTAGTTGATGATAATACAAAGATTTTAGAAAGTTCTTGCTCTCAAAAAACATAGTTTTATGTAAGGAAAACAGTATAAATACAAATAAGTATAAAATAAATTTATAAAGTAAATTAAAAGTGGAACAGCCAAGTGCAAGGTGGACAGAGCACCAAATCCTAAAGTCAGGAAGACTCATTTTCCTGAACTTAAATCTGTCTTCAGACACTTACTAGCTGTATGACCCTGGGCAAGTTACTTAACCCTGTTTGCCTCAGTTTCCTCATCTGTCAAATGAGCTGGAGGTCCTCAGGGGCCATATTAAAAATTCTACCTGAGCCCATTCAAAAGTATTAAATAAACGAAGAGAGCATTCACCCTCTTTAACCCTAGCTTCGCGAACCTAGAATTTTTATTGGGGGAGTTCTTTTCACCTTCTGAGAAGGGCAAATTCCTCCAAGAAACTAGGTCCAACCCTAACTTGACGTCATGGCCCACCATGCACCAGGACCTTGAGCTAACATCTCATGGGAATATGAGATACCTTTTGCAATGCTGGACTGATCTCTAGAGACTATGCTCTTACATGTGAAAAGACCAAACTCATGGTCAAAATTCGAGAAATTAAAGCAGGGGGAAGACAAACACCCCAGCAACTTTTTGGATAAATTGATCGAAGCAGCTGAGACAGTCCTAGGCTTAAGAGACATCTAGTCACCTGAGACTGTGGACCATATTCCGAGACAGACAGAGAGAGAGAGAGAGAGAGAGAGAGAGAGAGAGAGAGAGAGAGAGAGAGAGAGAGAGAAAGACACACACACACACACACACACACATATATATAAGCTTCTGGTGATTAAATCTAAAAATGGGAAGCAGAGAGTTAATCCCATCTTCACAATTCCTCCTGTGATCATTTGGGAGACTAGTCTCCCCAGTTGATCATTTGACATAATCATCTTGTACCTCAAAAAAATCTTCTAGCTATAGGTGCATACAAAATTGCACCTTCTAAGATGAAACTACAATAGTCTGTGTTATTTGGAATTCAGGGGGTCCTATTTAAAAGTATTTGACAAACTTCCTATGGACATGTGGGGGACTTTGAGACTACATTTTCCGAGATCCAATAGGTTTCCAGTTTCTGACTTGATGACATCAAACAATGGGAACCAATGTAGAGCGTGACTTAAATTTAAGGGGGGAGCTGGGGCTCGCTCGCTCTGGTGTACGAGACTGACAAGATGGGAGAAGATATTGGAAGTGGGATTTTTTAAATAGTCAGGCCTGTGGCTCGATTTATTCTATCAAAATGAGCCCAAATAAAATATTAATTTTGCTCATAATATCAGCCTTTATCATTTTTAATCCTTACATTTTTGGCAACCACAACATTGGAAAAGTAACTCTCAATTTTTCAGATAGCCTACCGAGAGCATTTAGAATACTCTCTAAAGCTATAGCCATACTTTCTTTTTGGCCATCTGGCTCAGCTCTTTTGAGCAATTTTTTAAAAAGGGAAAGTGGTTTTGCTCGCCATGTTTTCGCTAATAGCAACAGCTTGTTTTTGCCTGCCTTCGGATGCTCCCAGCCAGCTGAGCCCGATCTACCCTGGGGGGGGGGGGGACACAGAGAAGCAGCTTCTGGCTTCTGACCTTAACCCCAAATGCCAGTGCCCTGCCTGCTACTGCCAGTGCAGACCCCTGGCTACCACTTCTCCTGATCGCCCATCTTTTTTACATCTCCGACTGATCCCTGGCCACCGCTTCTGCTGCTCCTGTCTGCTGCAGACTCCTGAGTCCTGGGCCTTTTTGAGTTTGATCTCAGAGACTGCTTCAGCTGCTGCCTCTTAAGATTTGGGAAGTATTTCCCCCCCTGCTCTCATTACTGACTTTTAACCTGAAAGACGCTTTTACTCCATTTTAGCCCTCCACGTGTTTCTTCTAAAGCCTGACCTAGACCCCCAGCCCATAATCTCTCCATGTGGGTTTTCTAAAAATTGACCTAAGCTTTTTTTCCAGCCCCTACCCCACGCTTCTATGGGGCTCTAGTGTTTACTTTTCAAACAGGAAGTAAAATGACAAACTTTCTTGCGATTATTTCAAACATGAAACTCGGGGGAACTTTGAACTTTAAAACCCCTTAAGCTCAGAGCAGAGCTCAATTAAAAGAACTTTAAATTGAACCAGGGGTGGACTTTTAAACCTCAGAACTGAATAAGTTTTATTTCTGTTTTAAAGAGACTCAGTATCTTACTGTATTTTGCTGATTGGTTTTGTGAATTAATTTTGTCGTTTTTTGTTGATTTTCATGTTGCACTGAATCATTTTAAGCTAATGAAGTTTTTGGCTGCTAGATTAATTCCATTTAAGATTTATTGTAACTCCCAAATAGTGAACAAAATCTATTAGAACTGATGAAAGAGGTTTTTTTTGACTGTATAGCTTGTTATCTGGTACTCATATTGTATTTCCTAATTTATTTAAGGTTTCATTTTTTACTCTATAAAAACAATGCTGTTCTATGTACCATTTATGAATATCTTACACATTTTAAAGGTATAAATAGCCTTATGTATACTGGATTTGCCATCTAACCTATAGGAGCACATGGCTTAAGTTTTTATTCTATCTTGATAATTGTGTACAACGTTGGAGATTTTGATGCCTTGAAAATTTAAATTATGATTTTATAAGAGGTTCTAAATTTTACTTTAGATCCTAGTCCCTTCTGTATAAATGATAAGGTTTTATATATTTATTATAAAGAACTGTTGTCTTAAATGGGTAGAAGAAACATGAAAATTTCCTACCCGGGATTTTTTATACAGGAAGCCAGGAGGGCTCCTGTATGCTGATGTCTCTGTCTTTAGCTTGCTTTCTATCAGAAGGACCTATATTGCTGAGGATAATTCTGACTCAGAAGGTTTTTTTTTCTTTAATTCAGAATTTTTTTTAGGTTCTGCCCCACAAATGCTATTGAGGCAGTAACAGAGTTTGTGGAGAAAATATCTTAGCCAAGGTTTAAATTTGTAATAAGTATATGATTTTTTTTAAACATCATAGCCAGTGATTATAATAATGGGTTGTTTCATATTGTTTTAAAATGTGTTATTAGAAATTATGGTACTCTATTTGAATGTGCATTATGAATCTGCTATTTTGTAAAACCCATTTATACTTACAGCTCATGCAAAGGATTAACAGGAAATGAATCTCATTTTTGGGTAAAAAACCCTTCACTAGTTCTAAGTTATTTATCTTTTGATTTTAAAACATTTTATTTTTCTTCCTTACATGTGCAATGCAATATTTGTTCTTTTCCCATTTTTTAAATCCTTGAAAGCATTGTTTCCTTATTGCTTTTCCTTTAAAATTTTTTAATTAGAGAAATTGATTTTTTTCCTTTTTTCTCATCTTGTACTGGAAGTACATAATAATCATTATTTATCCTTTTTTTAATTTTACAGTGATATAAGCTTAATGCAAATATATATTTGCTATATTATTAATCCATACCTGAAAAGCCTGAGACTATGGTAACCTGCCAATTATTGGTAAATATTATGGGACTGTGATTTAATGTCTCTCTGTCTGATTTCAGGAGAATTGCTAAAAAGAGCCACGAGGTCATGGAGACTGACTGAGAATCTGCAAAGAGCCAAGGAATAAAAGGCCATGCAAATCATGGATTGCAGAAGTTCTATGCCAACACTGAAGGGCTTGAAACTGGGGTTTGAGTTTTGGAGTCTCAGTCTTTTCTAACATTTTAGAGGACGAGAGTCCCCTTTAACTTAAATTCCTAGTGAAGCACCTAAGATTGGCTATCATTTATGGCTCATTCCCTGAGAAGTTGAAGGCAAATCAGACTAGAGAAAGGCATTCCCCTTATTTCTCTTATATAGAGAGAGAATGGCAACTTTCGGTAGTCAATGGCTCCTGAATGGGTAGCAAACTCCTTAAATCACTTTAAGTGGGCCTTGATTCAAAGGCCTGTTATAAGTTTATTTTTCCTTCTTTTATTTGAATTTTTTTTATTTCTTTTGCCAATTGATTCCATTCAACCCTGTGACTCAGCCATGCATTCTTAGCTGAGAAATGTGTTATTTAGAATTTTCCTCAGGGGGATGTGTGTTAAGTTTTTAAAAATCGATAATGTGGGGGAAAAATAAAAAAATATATATATATAAAACTCTTTTAGGATTAATTTCAGGGGGAAATGTATAATTCTTAGAAGGAAATGTATGTTTTATAATCTATAATGTAAAGTTTAAATTCTTTTGGGAGTAATTTCAGGATAAGGATTTTGCCATCTCCCCAGAATCCAGACAACTTGAACCTGTTTGGTGAAGGCACCATGAAGATGCCTGAAGAGCCTTCACTGGATCATGAAGATCCAAATTTGAACTTTGGGGTGCAGTTGATTGAACTATGGGGAGTTGAAATTTAGTTGAATGCATTTGTTTTGGATATACACTCTTATGCCAATAGGGGACTGCCCCAAATTGGCTTTTTGTCAATGCGGCTAGTTTTTATCCTTTTCTTTTACCCCCAAATTTCTGCAATTTAGAAGGAGACTAAGTTTACAGATCCACCAAAATAAGACCAATCTTTTTTTGCGCCGGATTTCAGGGGGAAATGTGTTATTTGGAATTCAGGGGATCCTATTTAAAAGTATTTGACAAACTTCCTGTGGACATGTGGGGGACTTTGAGACTACATTTTCCATGATCCAATGGGTTTCCAATTTCTGACGTTATGACATCAAACAACAGGAACCAATGTAGAGCATAACTTAAATTTAGGGGTGGAGCTGGGGCTCGCTCTCTCTGGTGTAGGAGACTGACAAGATGGGAGAAGGTAGTGGAGGTGGGATTTTTTAAATAGCCGAGCGCATGGTCCAATTTATTCTATCAAAATGGGCCCAAATAAAATATTAGATTTCCTCATAATATCAGCCTTTATCATTTTTAATCCTTACAAGTTAGAGATAAGAGGGAAATAGAAGAGAGAGAAAGAGATCAAAACCAATGTTTTGGTAGGCACATTGACAAAAAGCCAATTAGGGGGCAGTCCCCTTTGGCATAAGAGTGTACATTCAAAATAATTGTTCAAGTCCCTTCAGTTCAATCAATTGTACCGCAAAGTTCATTCAGGATCTTTTTGATGCAGTGTAGGTTTCTTTAGGCATCTTTCTCCAAATATTTCATTTTCTGGATTCAAGGAGTTAGCAAGCTTCTTTCCTTGAAAATTTTCTCAAACAAACTTTAAATTATTGGATTTTTATGAAAATATATACAATCCTGAGGAGGGTGTTGACCAACATCCAGATCAACTCAGAATACATGGTAAAGTTAGGTGGTATATGAATCAATTATCAAAAGAAAATCCAAAAGCATAAAAAGAAAAACAAATAGAAGAAAAATTAAACTTTGTGAGAAAGAAAAAAATCAAAATCAGAATCCAAATATCAAAAATCTATGTATATAAAAATTTTCAGAAGTAAATAAGAATAAAATCATGACAGGCCCTTGTATTAGGGTCCAATTAAAGTAATTTCTGTTCCACAAGTCTATAGGACAAAATGCAGTAATATTGCACTTACCCATTTATAGCCAGGACTTCAGGAAGTTGCCATATTATAAGAGAGAAAAAAAATTGATTTTCATGAAAAAAGGAAGTATCATTCCCTGGTCTGATTTTACCTTCACTCTCACAGATAGGGGGAGACAGGATGATAGCCAAACTTTAGTACTTGTTTAAATGTGGCACGGGGAAGGCCTGCATCTGACGTATATCAAACAACTGCAACTTTGAACCTCAAACAAGTCCTCTGTCTTGACACAGATTCTCATCAATCCCACTAGGATTGGTTTGGTCCTCCTTGACCTTGTGCTTCTTGGTACAGTATAATGGCTCTTTTGTGCTCTCCTTGGCACTGTACTGGCTCTTTTGTTTCCTTCTCCTGGAATTAGGCACAAACATTAATCACAGTCCCATCACATTTATCAATCAATGGCAGGTTTCCATAGTCTAAAGCTTTGGGTTATGCATTAATATTAGAGCAAATGTATTTTAAAATTATATTACTGCAAAATCAAAAAAGATTTAATATTAATTATATATACTTTAAGTACAAGAAATAAGAAAGGGAAAAAAATCAAATATTCTACTAAAATAAAAAGAAAGGTAATAATAAAGTAAAAATTTTAGGAATTCAATGTGTTCCCCAAAACAGTGATCACTTGTCTATGGACTTTTATCTCTAATGCATGTGGCATGATACGGTAAATTCCCTAAATTTTCTTGACTTTTCCTTCATTTTTGTTCTATCCCCAAGTCAGCCTTTTAGCAACTAATTCTAAGTCTACAATTCACAGGTGATAGACAAGATAAGTTCAAATTTTTCTTCTCTTTCTCCTTAAAATAAATTTAAAAAAAACAGCTGAAAATTACTTTGCCAGCAGTAAGCTGAAGTTGGCTGTTTTTCTTTACCAGCAGCAAGCCTACTAGTAGTAGGTCCACACCTGGGGAAAAGCTTCCACTCAGCCATTTGTCATGAGGGAGAGTGATTATTAGGCTGAAATTAACAAATTTGAGCCTTTTTTCCTCCTGGAAACCTACTTTCCTTTTTCTTTCCAAGCCCCATGTGTCCCTAGAATTAACTTAATTGAGAAGTGAACCATGGAGAGATTAGTCAGAAAGAGCAGCATTAAAGTAACAAAAAAACTGGATCTTTTCACCCTAAGAGGCTTTTAGAGCGCAGATAAGAGAAAAAATAGTTCATAAAAACTCTTATTGCCCCAGGCCAACTCAGAAAAGCAGCATTTTTCCCAAAGAAGGAAGCACATGGTCAGGAAGCCCATGGTTCTAGCTTGGAAGGCAGCTGCCTTCCATTGCCCCTCCTATACTTAGCCTTAGACTACAGGCATTATTCTTCCTCCTTCCCTCCACCCAGAAAGTTAAATAGATTAAGGTCTGTTTAGAAAAAAGACCACACCCTGACCCTCACTGCCCCCCCCAGTCAGTAGCTCCATCTACTGACAAAAACCAAAATAGCAAGCAATTTAATAACTAAATTTAAAACATGATAGGACAACTTTTCAGAATTTAAGGAGTAAAAATAAAAGTGTTGGACTAAATTTATAAGTGTGGTCATCAGGAATTATTACTCAATTCCAAATAACTTTTTATGGTAGTTTATTTACAAGAGGAGAAAGAGTGAAAGTAAGAAAATCAGAGAGAGTAGATATTTACTCCAGCCTGGTCTGAACTAGGCAAGGCTTCAGAGGTCCCAGCAAAGAGGACCCAAAGATACATTAAACAAGGGTTTTAGCCAGGAGGCCTCCTCCAAGATGAGGGGCCTCCCCGGAGGGTAGTACCTCCAGAACAAGTCAATGAAAGGAAGTCAGCCTTTTTCACTCAACCACGTGGTAGTCCTAATAGAAAGCAGTCCCCAGTCCAAGATCCTCCAGGGTCAAGTTGAAAGTGAAAGACCTTCTCACAAAAAGTTCTCGCCACTTTTAAAGACCATTTCTTTTCATCACTTCCTGTACCTTCCTTCCACTTTACCTGGTCTAGGAATGCCCAGGGGGCAGTCAGTAGATTCTGATTCATCATCCACCTTCACACAGGTGGGTCACAAATCTCCCCATACTTAAAGATGAGTGGGATATATATTCTTCTGGTGATTAAATAAAAAAATTGGCATGGGAGAGTTAATCCCATCTTCACAAGTTCCTGAAATCAATAGTTAAAACTCAGAATGCATGTTCCCACCAAAATATTGTACTAGTTCTTTGTTGAATAATATAATTGTAGCTTTAAAGTGTCCTCAATTAAACTTTAAAGAGTATTAAGATGTGTAGTTCAAAAGAAAATCATGCTGTTGATTTTCAGTTAATGCTTTGCTATTACAATTGCATCCAAGACTCTGAGTGAGAAGGTATTCACTGAGAAGAAAGTTATAGAAGATGTAAATTGTACCTAGTACAATTCCCTCATGAGGGAACTGAAGCCTGGAGACATGAAGTGATTTACTCAACATCACAGAGGAATAGATACAGATCCTTGGATATCAAATCCAATGATCTTGTCAAAATACAATATTACTTCTATGTACTATCTTCTTTCTAATGCTTTTTTGCTTGATAATGCTTTAAAAAAGAATTATTACTGCTTGTGCAAAAAAATCAATATGAAGCAATAAAAATGTTTAATATATATTGGCATCTGCAATGATTTGTGATCTTGTTTAGAGCTTTGAAAAGCAAGGCAAGCCAAAAGTATAAGTTCAGGTTAATAGTGTAAGTCCCAGGCATTCACATTCACATAGGCAAGTATGAGCTTTTGTTTTTAAGGCATCATAGGCTGTAAAAATATTTGAAAGTTTTTATTTATAAATGTACTACATGAACTATTACTTCCAAGTGGTACCTGTGCTTTCAATCCATCCCATATAGTTTCTAGGATGAATTTTCTCATTGCTTTAACAATGTTATTATTTTACTTAACATTTTACTGAGAATTCTAATTTCTATCATATTAAATATTAACTCTTTCATTTAGCATGAAAGTCTTCCAATAACAAACTCCATTCACCTCATTAAACTTCTCTTTCATTATTTCCCAACACAGTGGTTGTGCTCCAATGAAGCTATTTTTTTCTTACTATTGCCCACCCCTCTGCCCCACCCATAATAGCATCTATTCTTTTGCTTATGGCATTTCCCACAGTTATAAAATCCTTTTCTCTCCCATCAGCAATCCTTGTCTCTCACTTCTGAAGAAGAACATAAAACCAACACTTTTTAAAAAAAACTTCTCTCAGAAAGTTAATCTCACTCTGGTCATTCTGTATCCTAAGATCACACTTAAAAACAACATTTAATCTGCTCCCTTTAATTTTCTATGTGTGTGTTTTGTGTATATTTTATCTCACTAAAACCATTGTAAAATCCTCAGACTATATCTTTTAAATTTAATGTTTTTTTAATTGAAAAATTTATTTTCTCTCTTTCTTTCTCTCTCATTCAACATGCCCTCCTCCATGGAAAAACAAAACCAAAAAACCTTGCAGCAATAAAATAATAATATACACAGTTAAGAAAAACAAATTACACCATTGGTCATATTCTAAACTAGTCTTATTTTTGTCTCCATCACTTCTCTCTCAAGAGATGAGTAGTATGCTTCTTCATTGGTCCTCTAGAATCATAACTGTGAAAGGCATTAATGAGTTACAAAATTATCTACTATTTTATGTTTTATTTATGACTACAAAATCCTTAGTATTAAGTTGTAATCGACTGATTAATTCACATTAAGTAATAATCCACTGATTATTCTCTTCAATTTTTCAACTTCATTCCTGTTTGTTGTTAGATGTGTACAGGCCTGAGAGAGATTCATTGAGGTTCCCAGTCTTTATCGTTTTTATTGCCTATTCCTCCCAATCACTCATTGAGCTTTTCTTTTACATATTTAAACAGTATGTCATTTAGCACATATATGTTAAACATTTACATTAATTCATTTTAAAAGTCCTCAAACTCCAGCTTCTGAATCTTATATACTTCTCCAGTAAGAGATAAACAAAAACTATTTACTTAAGAATAAAATTAGATTAGATTTGAGGTCCATCTTATGAATGAAACAAGAATAAGGAATAATAAAACAATAAAATTAGTTACAAGGGAAGTTTTCTAGACCCAATATACCACAGATGGATTCATGAGAAAATTTTCCAGAGTAATAATTACTAATGTGATGAAAAAGTACCCAATCTAAAATAAAATAATCAAAGAAAATTGAATAATTAGAACTTTTTTTATGAAATTATGCTGCAATGGAAGAGGATGGTGGGCAGCATAGTAGCTAAAAAAAAGATATCTGCAGAATAAAATTTTGTTAGTGTTACAGAGAAGAAGCTCTCTAACCTGATGATGAAAGCATGATAGTAATAATAATTCACATTTTACATGCATTCAATCGACCAACAGGCATTTATTATTTGCTTATTATATAAACTGTGCTAAAAATTGGGGATAGAGGGAAAGGCAAAAACACAAAAACTCTTTTACCTCAAGGAACTTAGGTACTAATGCCTGAAACAATAAATAAATGAATTTTTGTTTTTCATTTTTCAATCATATCCAACCCTTCATGGGGCTTAGGGTTTTCTTGGCAGATACTGGAATGGTTTGCCATTTCCTCCTTCAGCTCATTTTATAGATAAGGGAAATGAGACAAATATGATTAAGGCACTTGCCCAGTGTGTCACAGCTAGTGTTTGAGGTCAAATTTGAACTGAGGGAAATGAGCCTTCCTGACTCTGGGCCCAGTGAACTAGCTGAATCCACTGAACCTAGCTGCCCCTGTGAATGAATAAGCACATTCAAAAGGACTACAAAGTAAAAAAGCAGGCAACCACAGTTGGCTGAGGAGACTATGAAAGCCTCCTGCAAACAGTGGGATTTGAGTGGAATCATGAAAAGAACCACGGGAAGCATAAGGAGGAGAGAAAGAGGGCAAGCATTGCAGGCATGGAGAACAAAGGAATCGAGAAGGAAGAAATATCATAGGCAAGGAATAGGCAAGTGGGACAAGTACCATTCCTGGAGCATGGGAATAAAATGTGAAGAAATTGGAATAGAAGAGACAAAGTTATGAAGAGTCATAAATGTCCAGGAGAGGATATATATATATATATATATTTGATAGAGGAAGTAATTAGTTGCCATTGAAGTTTACTGAATAGGGGCAGAAAAAGTCAGATTTCCTCTTTAGGGAAATCACTCTAGCAGCTACTTGGAGGATGGGATAGAACTGAGAATAGAAGGCTGTTACAGTAGTTCAAGTGAGATATCTTGAAGGTCTACATTAGGGCCATGGATATGTGAGTGGAGATAAGGGGAAATACTGAAGAGATGTTGGGAAAGTAGAAAAGATTTGTTGATGAAATGGCAATGTGAAGTGAGTGATGGTGAGGAGACAAGGATTGCACAAAGGTTATAAGCCTGGGCCACTGGAGGCAAGGTATAAGTTATCCTCAACAATATGAGGGGAATTAGAGAGGTTTGTGGAAAAAAAATAATGAATATTGTTTTATACATATTCAATTTTAGATGTCTACAGGACATACATCTGATTTAAGATATTCAAAAGAGAGTAGGGTTATAGCAGTAGAAGCAATTGTTGCTATAGTTGTTAAAGGGTTTTTAGAGTAGTAGTTATTGTTGGGTTGTAGTGGTAACAGCAGTAGTAGTTGTTATAGGGTTGTAGCAGTTGTAGGGTTGCAGTGGTAGTAGGAGTTATAAGGTTATAGTAGTAGTTGTTATTACAGTAGTAGAAGCAGCAACAACTAGCATTTATATATCATTCTAAGGTTTGCAAAATGCTTTGTAAATATTATTGGATTTTATATTTGTAACAGCCTTTGAAGGCAGATGCTATTATCAGATTATAAAACTGAGGCTGAAAAAGGTTAAATTCTTTGACAAGGATCACAAAGCTAGTAAGAATCTGAGGTTGGATTTGAACTCACATTCTATATAGAAGGCTGCCTGGAGACTGCAGTTCAGATAAGAGAACAGGGATGGATATATGAATCTAGAAATCATTTACAAAGAAGTGAAAACTAAATTCCTGGGAGCTGATCAGATTATCAAACAAGAGAGCATAGTTGAAGAACAAAAATCAGTCAAGGGCAGAGCTTTGTGTGTTAGGTAGTATGGCCCAGATGAAGACTGAGTAAAGGAGATTGAGAAGGAATAATCAGATACATAAGAAGAGATCCAGGAGAGGCACTGTCAAAAAATTCTTGAGAGAAGAGAGTAAATAGAAGAAGATGCTCAATGGTGTCAAATGCTACACAGAGGTCTAGATGAATCAAGATTGAGAAATGGTCATTATATTTAGTAATTAAGAGATCACTGGAATAAGGAAAGATGAGACAAGGAGAACACTTAGGAAGCTATTGCAATAATCTAAGGAAGATTCAAAGAACAACTAATCCCAATATTACAAAAACCATTTGACAAAATAAGCAAAGAAGTTGTCTTACCAAATTCTTTTTATGACACAAATATGGTACTGATAACCAAGCTGGAAAGACCAAAAACAGGAAGAAAACTACAGACCATTCTCCTTAATGAACAAAGATGCAAAAATCTTAAATAAAATACTAGCAAAGAGACTAAAGCAAGTCATCGCAAGGACTATTCACTATGATCAAGTGGATGTGGCCATCCTGCAGCTACAAGATATTCTTGTGTGGGTTGAGCACCTGAAAGGACAGCTGGGGACTGAGGGAATATGGGTGGAAGGATTAAAGATTAAGGTATGAAGAACATAAAAGAGAGGAAATAGACACATACAGGATTCTTCAGCATCACATCCAGTCAGTCAGGTGCTCTTCTGATGGTGTGAGAGAGAGAGTGAAACCTGCAGGTGAACTGAGTTTTATTGAGGTTTCCAGGAATGGGGGATGTGGGATTGTCAATCAAATAGGTAGAGTGATCGAGACATTAGCATCATATTGGCAATCAGAAACAAGACAAAAGAAAGGAACCCAACATACTGGCTTAGCTGGTTTCCAGACCAGTAGCTCAAATGGAAGTTCTACTTCCTCTATAACCCTGGCACCACCTCACACAAATGCTGAGTGAGTGTCTTTGCCATTATAAAGAAACTATAGAAATTGCATGTCAGCCTTCCAGACTGCAGACATGGGGAGAGGTTTGAGTTCCACAAAATTAGAGCCCCAATTTAATTCAAGTATCAAGAAATCAATCATGTGAAATATCAGAAATATATCCATAAGTCAGATCCATGAGCACTTTGCTCATTAGAGTCAGCTTTTGACTACATCTTTAATACTTTCATAATTCGTTCATATCTGGAACCCTTCATGGGATTTATGCCAAGAATGCAAGGATGATTTAACATTAGGAAAACCTTCCACATAATTGACCCTATCTATAATCAAACTAACAGAAATCACATGATTATCTCAATAGCTGCAGAAAAAGCCTTTGACAAAATACAACACCCATTCCTATTAAAAACACTAATAATGGGGCAGCTGGGTAGCTCAGTGGATTGAGAGTCAGGCCTAGAGACGGGAGGTCCTAGGTTCAAAGCTGGCCTCAGACACTTCCCAGCTGTGTGACCCTGGGCAAGTCACTTGATCCCCATTGCCCACTCTTACCACTCTTCCACCTAGGAGCCAATACACAGAAGTTAAGGGTTTAAAAAAATTTTTAAAAATTAAAAAAAAACACTAATAATAGTAGTATATATAACTCTAATAGTAGGAAAATATAGGAATTGAAGGACTTTTCCTCAAAATAATAAACAGTATTTATTTAAAACCATCTGCAAGTATCATCTACAATGGGGATAAGTTAGAGGCCTTCCCAATAAGGTCAGGAGTGAAGCAAAGCTGCCCATTATCACCACTATTATTTAATATTGTATTAGAAATTCTAGTGGTAGAAATTAGATTAGAAAAAGAAATTGAAGGGAATAAAGTAGACAATGAGGAAACTAAATAATCACTCTTTGCAGATGATATGATGGTATGCTTAGAGAATCCTAGAAAATCAACTAAAAAGCTATCAGAAATAATTAGAAAAAATCCCCAAGGCCAGATGGATTCACAAGTGGATTCTATCAAACATGTAAAGAATAACTAATCCCAATATTATACAAACTATTTGACAAAATAAGCAAGGAAGGAGTTTTATCAAACTCCATTTATGACATAAATATGGTACTGATTCCAAAGTCAGGCAGACCAAAACCAGAGAAAGAAAACTACAGACCAATCTCCTAAATGAACATAGATGCAAAAATCTTAAATAGAATACTAGAAAAAAAAAAGACTCCAGCAAATTATCACAAGGATTATTCACTATGATCAGGTGGGATTTATACCAAGAATGCAAGGGTAGTTTAATATTAGGAAAAACATCCATTTAATTGACCATATCAATAACCAAACCAACAGAAATCACATGAGATCAATGATGCACAAAAAGACTTTGACAAAATGTAACACTCATTTCTATTGAAAACACTACAGTGTATTATTTAAAACCATCAGTAAGTGTCATCTATAATGGGGATAAGTTAGAAGCCTTCCCAGTAAGATCAAGAGTGAAGCAAGAATGCTCATTATCACCTCTATTATTTAATATTGTACTAGAAACACTAGCAGTAGCAATTAGAGAAGAAAAAGAAATTGAAGGGATTAAAGTAGGCAATGAGGAGACTAAGCTATCACTCTTTGCAGATGATATGATGGTTTACTTAAAGAATCCTAGACAATCAACCAAAAAGCTAACGGAAATAATCAACAACTTCAGCAAAGTTGCAGGATACAAAATAAACCAACCTAAATCATCAGCGTTTCTATATATTTCCAACAAAGATCAGCAGCAAGAGTTAGAAAAAGAAACCCCAGTTAAAATCATCCTAGACAAAACAAAATATCTGGGAATCCATCTGCCAACACAAACTCAGGAATTACATGAACTGAAAGAATTAAATTTAAGTTTTTATGCTAAATATGAATGTTCTAAAGTAATATTATGGTCACCTATTAAAAAAAATTAACTCAAGTCACAAGTCTGTTAGCTGCTTTTAACAAGTTAGTTTAATAGAGATATAGTAAAAGAGAGAAATGTAGGAAGGAAGTAGAAAGTACTGCCTAGCTAGATACCCTATAATTTCTGTCCAAAGAAGTCAAACTCACCACCCAGCAAGGGTTCCACCAATGCAGCATCCTCCAGGAATGAAAGGCCTCTCCAGAAACAATTTCTCCAGAAGCCAGGAAAGGAAGGACAGCTACTCACCCAGCAAGCTGACTCAAGATCCAGGGAAAGAGTCTTCTCCTTCAGTCCAGCTCATTAACACAGAGTCCAAAGACTAACTCCAAAGGAGAAATCCCTTGGACCGGAAGTTCAAGACTTTTTATAGTCCTTTTTCCATATCAATTCTTGGCCCTTCCCACTTAATGGGAACCAATTGCAGTATTTCAATTTGCCCAGCACTACCCATGGGCAGGGGCAGTGGCCTCTGGAGTTGTCACCCACTCTAGCAAGTGACTTGCAAACTCTCTTAGTCCAGTAGGGGTACTTTAAGTTCTTGGTCTGATTAGCTAAAAATAGAGAAGGAGAGTTAATCCTATCTTCACAAACACAACTACAAAACAGTTTTCACACAAATAAAACTAGATCTAAACAATTAGAAAAGCATTAATTGCTCATGGGTAGGACAAGCTAATATAAAATAAAAATGACAATCCTACCTAAACTAATTTACTTATTTAGTGTCATACCTATCAAATTATCAAGAAATATTTTTATAGAATTAGAAAAAAATTACAACAAAGTTCATCTGGAAGAACAAAAGGTCAAGAATATCAAGGGAAATAATGAAAAAAAATGTGAAGGATGGGGGTCTAGCAGTACAAGATCTTAAACTGTACTACAAAGCAGTGATTGTCAAAATAATCTGGTACTGGCTAAGAGATAGAAAGGTAGATCAGTGGAATATACTAGGGTTAATTGACCTCAGTAAGCTAGTGTTTGATAAACCCAAAGATCCCAGTTTTTGAACAAGAACTCACTATTTGACAAAACAGCTGGGAAAACTGGAAAACAATTTGGGAAAAATTAGGTTTAGATCAACATCTTACACCCTATACCAAGATAAATTCAAAATGGGTAAATGACAAATATAAAGAGTGAAATGATAAATAATTTAGGGGAACATATAATAGTATACTTTTCAGATCTATGGAAAAGGAAGGAATTTAAGACCAAGCAAAAGATAGAGAACACTACAAAATATAAAATGAATAATTTTGATTATATTAAATTTTAAAGTTCATGTACAAACAAAACCAATGCAACTAAAATTAGAAGGGAAGCAACAAACTGGGGAAAATGTTTATAACAAAATTCTCTGACAAAGGTCTAATTTCCCAAATACATAAGGAACTAAGTCAAATGTACAAGAAAGCAAGCCATTCCCCAAATGACAAAGGGTCAAAGGATATGAATTGGTAGTTTTCAGATGAAGAAATCAAAATTATTAATAAGCACATGAAAATGTTCTAAATCTCTCACAATTAGAGAAATGCAAATCAAAGCAACTCTGAGGTACCACTTCACACTTAGTAGATTGGTCAATATGAAAGTAAAGGAATATAATAAATGTTGGAGGGGATGCGACAAAATTGGGACACCAATGCACTGCTGGTGGAGTTGTGAATTGATCCGGCTATTCTGGAAGGCAATTTGGAATTACACCTAAAAGACTTTAAAAGAATGTATACCCTTTGATCCAGCAATACCACTACTAGGTTACTACCCCAAAAAACTAATAATGAAAAATGTTTGTACAAAAATACTTAGAGCTGCGCTTTTTATGGTGGCAAAAAATTGGAAAATGAAAGGGTGTCCCTCAATTGGGGAATGGCTAAACAAATTGTGATATATAATGGTGATAGAATATTACTATGCAATAAGGAATGATAAACTGCTTAATTTCCACATGAGTTGGAAAGACCTTCAAAAACTGATGTGGAAAGAAATGAGCAGAAGCAAGAGAACATTGTACACAGAGACTGAAACACTGTGGGAAGATCATATGTAATTGATTTTGCTACTGATAGCAATGCAATGATCCAGTACAATCCTGAGGAATTTATGAAAAAGAATGCTATCCACATCAAGAGAAAGAACTGTGGGAGTAGAAACGTAGAAGGAAAATATTTAATTTTTTGCTTGTTTATACAAGCATTGGATGTGGGGTTTTTATTTTTTAAAAGATTATTATAAAAAATGAATAATATTAAAATAGGTATTGAGTGATAATACATGTTTAACCCAGTGGAACTGCTTGTCATCTCTAGGAGGAAGGTAGGAAAAAAGGGAGGGAAAGAACATAAATCAGGTAACCATGGAAAAATATTTAAGTTAAAAGAAATGTTTTTAAAACAATAATTTAAGCAAGAGGTAATGAAGTGAATGGAGAAAAAGGATCAGATGTGAAGGTAAAAATGGAAATATCTGGTAACTGATTATATATGTGGAATGAGAAAGAATAACGATTGAGGATAATGCTGAAGTTATGAAGCTGAGATACAGAAGGATAGAATGGCCTTTGACAGAAATTGGCAAGATTGGAAGATGGGAGAATTTGAGAGGAAAGATAATGTCAGCTTTGGACACTATCCATCAGTTAGTTGGTGATGTGACTAAAGCTCAAGTAAGGCCAATGACCAAAATGAAGAGAGAATGGTGTAGAGAAAGAGAGAATGGCATAGAGGCCTGGTTCTAGGAAAGATAAAGTAGAAGCTTACCTAGCAGAGCCTGGCCCCAGTCTAAGGTTGTGATTTGATAAGTTAGAAGTTGAGGAGCGATGGAAATTATGGCCAAAGAAAAGGAAGAATGATGAGAAGATGGCCACAAAGTGGCATAGTGGCCTGGTTTCTAATAAGGCAAAAGCTCATTTTATAGAAAAGATGACAAAGAAAGGTTGAATGGTCAAAGAGTTAATATGCATTAGATCCAAGATTGGTTTAAACCCAATTAGTTTTGTAGGAATTTCCTTATGGTAATGAAAAGCTAAACCTGAAAATCTTCCATTTATTCTAATTCTATATTCAATCTAGGTATCTAAAGGTCAGGAAGAAGATATGCCACTAAATGACACATAACTATAGTCTATTCATGGCACACTGGCTGCTAAGTAGCACAGAGTATAATGAGACTTCAGTCTAACTCTTATTAGCTATGGGATCCTGGACAAATCACTTTCTTCTCTCAAACTCAGTTTCTTCAGTTGTAAAAAGGGAATAACAATAGCAAGTACCTCACAAGATTTTTGTAAGAATCAAATAAGATAACATAAGCAAAGTGCTTTGCAAAACTTAAAATACTTTACATATGGTAGTTCTTATTATTGTCAGTTAACAAATTGGCTTCAAAATTTGCAAACTTGGGAGTTCCACAGAACCTAAACAACCACAACCATGCCCAAACAGATAAAATCCAGGCTCTGATCCTATGGGGCCTAGAGCCATACCAATTTGGCACTTCTGTTGTCTGGAAGGTGGTATGTATGTGTTAAAATCTTTAAGATCTATATGTCAGCTATCATTGTTGTTAATGAATAAGACACACTCTTCCAACCTTGCCCATTTCATTCCAATACTGCTTATTTGGTAGTATATGGGTAGAGTATGTACTTAAAAACTATACACTAAAAAAATTCTAGATAAATGAACACAATGAAAAATCAATTTACATATATTCACCAGAGTAGTTCAGCTATATTCTTTCTATGTCACAGAAGCCTGTTTAGGGGTAACAGTGTCATAATGAGGTCCATTTAGTACTTATAATAATAAACATCCTTGACAAGATCCAAGACAGATCTGCCTTACAGGGAATTCCACTCAATAACAAGTCATGTTTTAGCAAGCTCAAGTGTAGTTAAACCTCATTAACTCAAAACATAAGAGACTGAAGGGAAATAGAGTTTTAATTAACTAGGTTTGGATTACCCAATGTTTTAATTAAGAAGCAAAGAGTATCTGTAGGTTTAGAAATATGTTCTACTTCAAATGATATATTACTCCAACATTAGCCTCCATTTCCATGAAATATCTAAATCATATGACTCACACAAACATCAGCAATTTACTATCTAGTACCTTTATTTTTATTTTGACAAGAAAGTGAGTATATTTCAATTCTTCATTAATTATCTTCTCTATACTATACACCTGAAAAATGTTTGAGGTTTCTAGAAGGTAGTCACTCAAAGGCCTCAAAAGTTCCAGTTTTCCTTCAATATTTTTTATTACTATAATTTTTAAAGCTATAAAGGGGCTAGTGGCACACACCCATAATCCCTGCTACTAGAGAAGCTAAACTGGTAGATCTCTGAAAACCTGGGAGTTTTGAGCTACAATGGACTAAGCCAATTAAGTATCTGCATTAAGACCATCATCAATATGGTGAAGTGGGAGTGGGAGAATAGAAGCCATAGGCTAGCTAAGAAAAGGAAGAAATGAACTTTGGCAGAAACAAGCAGGTCAAATGTCCTACAAGATGGACCCATACCCATGTGTGGCTGTTACAGTTCCAGCCTGTTAAAAACAGGGAGGAGGGGAGAGTGGGGAGGAAAAGAGGGAGAGAAAGAAAGAGAGATGGAAGGCAGGGGAGATGGAAAGGTTTGTGGCAAGAAGTCAAAGAGATAAGAGAAAAAATGTGAGATCATTTATTCCATCCCCCTCATTTTATAGAAAGACACTCAGGCCTAGAGAACACATAGCAAATTAGCTACAGAATGGAAATTATCATCTTCAGCATTATTTCTAGACCAATATTACCTTTCCCTGACAATCCCTCCTCAAAATCTTTTGCCCTATGTATTAAGGATGGTTATATGTCTAAAAGAAAAACCAGCATATAACACATCATTAGACTATTAGAAATATTAGTAAAGTAATTTTTGGATACTAATTCATTTCATTTGGATTGATTCTCTTAATTTTGGGGACAATTTATATATAGAATATAGAATATATTTTCCTAACTATATCTCTACTTCCCCAAATGCTTAGGGCATATTATATAATATTATTTGTAATTATTAACAATAACCTGACATAAAAACATGTATTTACTAAACTGGAAAACACCGTCTGAACCCCAATATGATGAAATGTAAAATGTTCAATCTGAGATTTGGGAAGGAAAGAGCTGTGTTTTAAGTCATTTTCAAAGTTGTCAATTATAATAAGGGCATGCCTGAAAAAAACTAGCTCAAGTACTCTGGGCTCAATTCTGCTGCTCTCAAAATTCAGTTATGCCCTATAATTATTCTATAGTTTTTATAGGATGCTTACTATAAAGTATGTTATATTCCTACACAGTGTATGTATATTAAAATACAACTTAAAAAGTACAAGAGATAAATGCCATAGGCAGCTGGTGACACAATGCATAGAGCAATATTAACTGACTTGCCTAGGGATACACAGCTAGCCAGTAAGTATCCAAGGAAGAATTTGAATTTGTGTCTTCCTGACTCAAAGTCCAGCATGCTAAGCTACTTCATTCATTCAGATATGACCTCTTTTCAGATTACTTTAGCTCTTCTACCTCATATTGCAAAAACAACCTTAGTATGTTACATATTGGAGTCTTAACATAAAATTATCTTAAAGAAGTCACACTACTCAATAGAGATTCAGACCAAAGATAATATTAAAACTTTTGCCCCTAAGGATCCTTCAGATCAGAAAATCTGAATTTTGTTCTCTACTCTTCAGCTGGCCTTTGAAGAAGCACATAATGTCACCCAGCCTATAGTTATCATAATATGTGTTAACAAGTGTGAACTGGTCACTTTAAAAAAGAACCATTCCACATAATCAAAAGTCTAATAAGAACTACGTTTCCAAAAACACACCTAAAAACAGGCTATCATAAAACAGCAGCTGGAAACCATTTCTGAGTGGCTACCATGCATGCAGTGCTATAGGAGATACAAAGATAAGTAAAACATGGTTCCTGACCCAATTAGCAAGAGAAGGAAGATGTGTACGAAAATAAGCACAATACAGGCAGAATGTAGCAAAGGCCATAAAGATTAAAAAAGAGCTCTAAGGGGCTTTTAGACTAGAGCTCACTTTCAATAATAACAACAATTGACATTTACAAAGACATTTTGCATACATCTTATAATTACTTGTAACCATCCCATAAGAACTACAGCTAATATTATTATTATTATTATTATTATTATTATTATTATTATTATTATGCCCACTTTATAGAAAAGGAAACTTTTCTATAGGTTTCAGAGAGGTTAATTGATTTATTCATTGTAAAACAAGTTTCAGAGCCAGGCTTCAAATTCAGTTCTTCCTGACTCAAGATCCAACCTTCTACTTATTACCTTATTTCGCTTCTTAAAATACCTCATTTGAGACTCATAATGACCTCATGAAGTAAATAACACAATAATTTTAAACAGTGAAGAAATGGAGCTTTTTATTTGCATTAAGTTGTAAAGAAAGGATAAGACTTCAATAGATGGGAATAGGTCAAGTGTACATTTCAAAAAGAGGAAAAATATCAAATGCATAAAAGTAAATGTATAGGACATAATTAAGAAGTGATCCAGTTTCCCTGGAATGTAAGGTACACAAAAAAGAGAGTATAAGACAAAAACGAGAATTATGTCAACAACTCCTTAACTTCAGGTACGGGGAAGGGAGAAGAGAGGCGCATCTTCTAGAAAGGAGGGTGACCAGGGATTCGGTGACTTCAAGATTGAGAAAAGGTCTCCATGCATCCAGAAAATGGAATAAAAAGGATTAGGATGAGGAGAATCTTGTTTAAGATAGGCCAATATCTTTACTATATAGACAAACATATCTTTACTTTCCAAAACATAGTATAAAATATGAAAATTCCCAGAGCATAGAAAATGTGTGCAATCATTAACAATTGATACAAATAAATTGACATCTTAAATATGGAAAACATGAATTTATCTGGATCCCAGGATAGTAAAGTGTAGAATGTATAATCTGAAATTTAGTATAATGCAAATAAAGTTTGCCCAAAGGAAAAGTTGCTTTTTTAATTCAACTTCAAAGGTACAAATTATACTAAAGGCATGACTGAAAAAAAAACTAGCTCAAGTGGTAGGAATTATCCAGGATTGAAGCTTGTCAAGACCAATAAGGGGGCAAGGGAGTCATAGACACTGTCTCTCTTAATGTAGCCTATCATCCTCTTAGCTTTCTTGTCTGTCTTATTAAATTCCTGCTGACTCATATTGAATGGCTCTCTGATCATGCCTCCCTCATCTTGTACTTATATAGCTGGGGTTTTCTTGAGCCCAAGTATAAGACTTAGTTATCTCTATTAGGTTTCATCTTACTTAGTTCAGTCCAATGCTCTAGCCCCCTGATAGTTAACCTATGGCACATGGAGGCCTCTCTGTGGGCACACACAAGCCCCAGGCTTGGCTGGATGGGTGGCTGGCTCCACCTCCAAATGCCCCAGCATGGCTGCTCCCTTCTGCCCCATCCCTGACCCCACCTCCAGGCTCCCAGGGCTGACCAGCGACAGCCAATCAGCAATCAGCACAGCCACTCCCCCTAGATTGGCAATAGATTCTCCTCACCTATCACCCTGTAAAAGGTACAAAGTCCTTTTAGTCTTCCTGGACTCTAACTAGTGTAACATGTAACAGTCCTCTTTTGTAAGCAAAGAATTAATTGGGTCCAGGCTCTCCAGACTGTACTGACCCTAATTAAAATAACCCCCTGAGCAAATCTAGGACTCAGCCCCATTCACCAAGCCCTAAGGGAATGGGCTAATCAGATCTTCCCTAATCCTTCCAAGGAGGATGAAGAAATCACACACCCAGCCCAAATGGAGGGATCTAACCAGTTAACAACTCCCTGGGAAGGTCCCCATGGAGCCATCCTATCCACCCCCACAGCTATAAAACTGGAAGGGCAGAATACATGGACTCATATCTCTCCCATTAAACCCTTTATCCCCCCAGAACCTTTTGAGCTTGGTGTGTCAAAATTCACCAAAAAACTGAGCATAACTCAGGTGGTATGGCACTTCGAGAAAAAAAACATCATAATTTCATGATATTTGTAGTTTAAATAACAAAAATGTATAATTGTAATATATAACTGTATTTAATAAACCAAAATAGGTAAATATAGGTAGAATTGTCATCTATAGTGCACCCGAGTGTCTACACTATAGTACAGCAAATGTTTCATCCTCAGCATGTGGCCCCATACTTCTCTGGATGTGGCTGTACGCAGCCACATGTCATAAAAAATGGCTACATATGTCAGTGCTGACACACATCATAGGTTTGCCATTACCACCCCAGAAACAGGTGGAGGTCTTCTCCTGGGTTTTGAACTATGCACACCCAGCTACCTGGGCAGATAATTCCCTAATCCAATTAGCAGTAGCTAAAGGGGATCCCTCAAAGTAAAGAAAATCCCTATCCCTAGCCAGTGATCTCCCTGCCTCAAAGGTCTCCCAAATGCCTGAGGCTTCCAGGAAATTTGTATCCTCTCCAGTTCTTGTGGCAGTCTTTCATTTTGAATATCCTCAGGCCCATAGGTCTAAGTACTTTGATAAGGGTTTGGTCTCTAACCCTTTTCCTTTTAATTTGACTCAAGCACTGTGTTCAACTGCACTGGGAACCCTGTCACCTCCAGGAAGGGAATGAGGATGTAGTCCTCTAATTAGGCATACTAGTATCCTCGGTGGCCATGCCCCTGCATGCAGTCGGGGGCATGGCATGCAGTCGGGGGCATGGCATGCAGTCTGGGGGGTGGGTAGAGCATGGCACAGGGTCCCTAAAATGTTCCAAAAGGTTATCTATCACTGTTCTACCCAGTCAAGGTCTTTTAAATCCTTACTTTATCATCTAGCATATTATCTCTCTCTGAATCTTGTATCATTTACAGATTGTATAATAAAAATGTTAAACACAGGGCCAAGAATCCCTGGGTCAGGTCACACTACTGGATATATCCCTTTAAACTGACTTCTTCCCAATAGTGCCTTCTCCTGCCCAGTCATTCCACCAGTGCTAAATCCACTTAACTTTACTATCATCCTTATAGCACACATTCCTTTGTCTTTCCATAAAAACAGCACAAAAGATGGTGTCAAATACTTTCCTGAAATCCAGATAAATTATATCTGTATCTCCTTCATCTATCCATAGACTAGTAACCTTGTCAAATAAAGGAAATGAAGTTAGCTTGTTATGACCTATTCTTGAGGAAGTCATGCTACCCTTCCTTTTCTAGATACTAGCTTTTAAAGGCATTCTCTCTGGGGGGGCAGCTGGGTAGCTCGGTGGATTGAGAGTCAGGCCTAGAGACAGAAGGTCCTAGGTTCAAATCTGGCCTCAGGCACTTCCCAGCTGTGTAACCCTGGGCAAGTCACTTGATCCCCATTGCCCACCCTTACCACTCTTCCACCTAGGAGCCAAATACACAGAAGTTAGGGTTTAAAAAAAAAATGAAAAAAAAAAAGGTATTCTCTCTTTAAACATGTCCAAAGAAATGTCATTCAATTCAATTTAATAACCATTTAGTTGTGTGCAGAGTACTACATCTAGGACTACAAAGATTAAACAAGATATTGTCTCTGTCTTAATACAGTTTGAAATCTAGTAGTGTTATACCACACACAATAATTGGAATACAAAATATAATAGGATGAATGTATGCCAAGTATAAAAAATTACTTCTGCACATACTTTAATAGTTTACAAATAAACATTTATGTGCTGCAATCAATAGATAACTATCATAGCACTTAAGACAAAACCACCATGGCTGTCTTTAGGAATATAAGTTGTGAAAATTTGCAATAAGCCTTAGAAAAAGATTAATATGTTTCTCTGAAATGCTTACAGAATTAAAAGCAATTGTCAGCTTATTATATACCCATTAAATCTTATATTCTATAGGATCAGCCGGTAGTCCAGACTGAATTTCCAATTACATGGGGTTGCTAAAACTTCAATAATATTGCTAAAACTATACAAAAATCAGATTGCTTTTTCAAAATCTATTGAAAAAGAGTGGTGCTTTTAGACTTTACTTTTTTCCATTATTCTCAGAACGCAATAATATTATTTAAAACTCTTAACATGTATTTGGACTGTTTTGCCATTTAAAGACAATATTTTGAGAGGAAGACTTGGCAAAGTAAGATTTAAAGGTCAAGATCATTTTTAAGCTCTTAGCAGTGGACCACATGTGATGTTCTAGCATCACATAAGAATTGTAAACCTCAGTATCCTCTCAAATATTTTCTGAATATCAACTGAGCCTCTCACAATTTATTTTGTGAAAATATACTATTGAAAGAGGACTTGAAAGTACCTCATTCTTCCACTTACTGAAGTCAGCCTCTTATTAAATGTAAAATACAAAGCATCTATGAGTCCACTACTGCTAGCAAAGAGAAGTGTCTTAGAATGTCTTTTAAAATTCAGTAAGAATGGCTCAATGGTCCCTTTGCTTTCACCATCTATGTAAATGGGAGTAGTCAGTCTTAAGATTTTTTTGCCTCTCGACTACTTGGAAGTCTAGTTCTTCAGAAGAACTGATTGATTAGGGTCATAAGAAAACCAGTGTTTTGTTTCTCAGGGCAATAAAGGTCACACTACTCTGTGCACCTCTCCCTGTCAGAGTCAGGGATCTGAGACTGGCCTGCAGGTGGGAAGAGTAGAGTCCCACCCCAAATTAGTACATCAGTAGCTTTATTGAGAGCCCAGAACAGTTGAGAATTGAGTAACTGATCTTTAGCACTTTGTGCCCTTGGTTCTTGGCTTCTAACTCAGAAGCAAAATCAGCTGTTGGCTGATATGCAATTGATTCCATCTACACTGAACAAATACCATTCACAGTTGCTTCCGAATAAACAAGACACTTTTTAAATAACTTTACAAAGAATTATGTATGCTCTTTTGGCCTGCGACAAGGAGAAAGCAGGAGCCAACTTACTTAGATCACATCAAGTTAGTTACAACACAGTATCATTGATAACACCGTTTTAAACTTTTACTTTTATTTGGGAGCTAAAGGATGGTAGATGGAGAAGAGGCAGTTATGGCTCTTTTTCAGACTGCTTTTGCTGCAGGTGTTCAAACTTCTGCAGCTCAGTGAGGGAGTCAAACTCTGAGATCACAAAGGGCTAACTACGTGTTTCTAATGGAGCAATTAACTTAAGTGCTCCCTTGTTGAAAAAAGTAGGCTGATACCTAAAGTGATTTCAGAATAAAAGATTATCCCAGAGCACATGCTGTTAATAGGCTGTAATTAGATTCCTGGTGTCACTGTTTGGTTTGACCTCAATTTAAAATAAAAGAAAAAAGGAAAGAAAAAGAAAATGTAAGTCACAAAACAGAAGAGGGGTGAAAGCAGGAGTGGTTGATCTTGAATAGCTTAACTATCCCTAGCTCCATTAAAAAAAAAAAAATCAAAAGTAGCAACAGATACCATTGCTAAGCAAATGTAAGCCCAAACCATTCAATCCAAAGCAATCATTATTGAACAATTCGGCAAAATAAGGCTAGAAAGAAAATGAAGAGATTTCTGAGTTTCTCAATATTTATTCGAGGAAACAACAACAAAGAAAACATGGCTGGCCATCATCTTTCTTAAATCACTATTCCTTCATTAAAAGCAAGATTCCTATTATTTTCATTATTTAAAATCATTTGTACTTACTAGATCTGCTCTCTTTAGCTGGCCAATGGAATTATAAAGCTTGTTTTATAGGAGGTATTACAGTGTCTCATCTGAACTTTACTTCCACTTTCTCCCTTCTGTTTTCTTACCTTACCATATGTAGCTTAAAGAATTACAAAATGATCATTACTGATTAAATTACAAGTCAAATACATTTCCTAGAGAAAATATAAAGCCTCCATCTCCAAAATATTTTTAAAATAAAAGATGAACCCACAAACCTTAATAGTGTAGTCTCCTTCAGCTGAATTAAACCGCCTCTCTATTTCTACTAATCCTGGCCATAAAGCTGAGAATCTTAAATGTCTTAGAACATTTTACCAAGCTTTCACCAAGGATACTTTAGATCTAATTACAGAGTTTCAAGTGAGACTGACACTTTTCAGAACCAAAGGAATACACAGGAGATAAGATAACACCTAAATTATGTCAGCTAAACAGCACCCTTCTCTCAGTAAGAGCTTTGGTAATCTTGATTTTCTAAATTCTGCAATCCTTTGTTTTTCCTATTTTAACTTCTAACCAGTGAGGATGTCACTGGGAAACAAAAGAGAGATTGTCAGACAAGTTTGTCTGCTGTCTTTACAAGATGAAAAATATGTTGTGCACCATTGAAACACTATTAATATGATGTGGATGGGAAAGGAACAGTGATTTGTATATGCCAAATTCCACCCTCTTACTGCATCATTTTAATTACTAGCATACTCCTGCGTAAGGAAGTACCTGCAAGGGAATCTGATGTTATTCTGAAACCATGAAAGGAGGTATTAAACATCCTCTATCTAAATAACAACCTGAATCTACAATACAAAAACTCACAATACACAATAGGTGTTTATACTTCAAGTTGGTGACTGAGTTGACATATCTGCCTACTTCTAGGTTACTCCATTTCCTTCATTTTCCAACCTAGGGTATTTTCAACTAACTTTTGACTAACAACCAACTTATCAAATGTAAGACATATTGGACCCACCCCTAGAATTCTCTTAAAAATTCCATGCTGGATAGCCTCAGTTCTGGATTCTCAGGTTCTAAGCCAAATAGGAATCACTCAGCTACTTAAATTCCAAATTCTTCTAGAGGCTCTGAAAACCACGCCTCTTTCAAAAGTTATTGATTAGCAATGCATTACGAGCACTGTCACCTGAATGTCCAGCAATTGGACCTGTCCAACAATGAACATATCATCCTGTTCCAAAAAGTTTGAAATTACTTTCTGTAAAATAGTACCTAGTCACCAATTTCCAGTCACTTCAGATTTTTTCTTCCCAGTCATCCCACAGTCCAGTACCTAAATCTTGTCAGTTTGTTATGTCCCTCTCTCCTGCCAATCACTATTTCACAACTAGTAAAATTGCCTTAAACCAGTATCTTGTCTCCAATCTCCTATCACCAATCTATCCCACTTCCAATTTTACAGCTCTAATGATGTCACTATGATGCTCAAAAATCTTTATGATGGATAAAATCATCCTGGTTTCCTGGTTAAGATGGCGGCTGAGTAAAAAGCAGCTGCTTAACCACTCCTAACCGAAATATATAGGAATCCACAAGAAGACATAAAAACAAATCCAGAGGAACAAAGGGACTCCACAACAGGGCGCGGCATTGAAGAATGATAAAATAGAAGGAAACATGAAATATCTCAATGAGAAAGTGACAAACCAAGAAAACCAGTCTAGAAGAGACAATTTGAGAAACATTGGTCTCCCTGAAAAGGGAGAAATTAATGGAAATTTGGACTCCATACTAAAAAGAAATTATTCAGCAAAATTACCATGAAGTTCTACAACAAGAGGGCAATATATACATTGAAAGGATCCATAGATCACCCTCTACACTGGATCCAGATAAGACAACGCACAGGAATATAATAGCCAAATTCAAGAGCTTCCAAGTAAAAGAAAAAAATCTTACAAGAAGCCAGAAAGAGACAATTCAAATATCAAGGAGCACCAATCAGGATCACACAGGATCTCGTAGCCTTCATGCTAAAAGACCACAAAGCTTGGAACATGACATTCAGAAAGGCAAGAGAGCTGGGCCTTCAACCACGGATCAACTACCCATCAAAACTGACTATATACTTCCAGGGGAAAGTATGGGCATTCAACAAAATTGAAGATTTCCAAGTTTTTGCAAAAAAGAGACCAGGACTAAATGGAAAGTTTGATAATCAACCACAAAAATCAAGAGAAACATGAAAAGGTAAATAAGAAACAGGGGGAAAAGAAAGAAAACTCATAATTTTTTAAACTTGACTCTTTAAGGGCTTAAATAAGATCTAATTATCTGTATTACTATGCGGAGAAATGCTATGTATAATTCTCTGTAGTGAACTCTACTCACTATTATAATATTCACTATTATAGCAACCAGAAGAATAATTCATAGGGAGAGGACAGGATACTAAATGGTCTAAGATGACATTGGGTGTTGGAAGGGGGGGGGGGAATAGTAGGGGACACCAAGAGAAACTTGAGTAAATAAGAAAAATAGGGTATTCTATTACACACAAAGAGGGCATGGGAAGGGGAGGGGGCAAATACTATTATAAGAAGGAGAGGAAGAGAGCATTAAGAGGTAATATTTAAACCTTACTCTCAGTGTAACCAACCTAGAGTAGCTATATTATCCATTGGGATATAAAACTCTATCTAACCCTACTGAGAAAGTCAGAAGGGATAAACCAAGGGGAGCAGGGGAGGGGGGAGGTCAAAAAAGGGAGGGGAGAAGAAGGGGGAGAGAATTCATTAGGCCTTTAAAAATAAAAAGAGGAGAATAATAAGGGAGGGGGTAGAAAGGGAAGTTAATCAAGGGAGGGGATAAGGGATCAAAGCAAACCACTAGTTTAAAAGAAAATAGTGTAAGAAGAAGGGGTCGGTCTAGGGGAGGATACAAAAATGTCAGCGAACGCACAACTGATAATTATAACTCTGAATGTGAATGGGATGAATTCGCTCATAAAACAGAAGCAAATAGCAGAGTGGATCAGAAACCAAAATCCTACCATATGATGTCGACAAGAAACACATATGAGGCGGGTGGACAAACACAAGTTTAAGGATAAGGGCTTGAGCAAAATCTTTTGGGTGTCAAATGAGAAAAAGAAGGCAGGAGTGGCTATTATGATTTCTGACAAAGCCAAAGTAAAAATAGATATGATTAAAAAAGTCAAGGAAGGTCATTACATCCTGATTAAAGGTAGTATAAACAATGAGGAAATAACACTGCTCAATATGTATGCACCAAGTGGCATAGCACCCAAATTCATAAAGGAGAAACTGGCAGAGCTCAAGAAGGAAATAGATAGTAAAACCATA
>NC_058130.1:330101185-330249350 GCF_016433145.1 Gracilinanus agilis
GTGAAGGAAGGGGGCCTAGCAGTACCAGATATTAAACTATACTATAAAGCAGCAGTCATCAAAACAATATGGTACTGGCTAAGAGATAGAAGGGAGGATCAGTGGAATAGACTTGGGGTTAATGACATCAGCAAGACAATGTATGATAAACCCAAAGAGCACAACTTTTGGGACATGAATCCACTATTGGACAACAACTGCTGGGAAATCTGGAAAACAATATGCGAGAGATTAGGTCTAGCTCAACATCTCACACCCTACACCAAGATAAATTCAGAATGGGTGAATGGCCTGAATATAAAGAAGGAAACTATAAATAAATTAAGTGAACACAAAATAGTATAACTGTCAAATCTCTGGGAAAGGAAAGATTTTAAAACCAAGCAAGAGTTAGAGAAAATTACAAAATGCAAATTAAATGGTTTTGATTATATTAAGATAAAAAGCTTTTGTACAAACAAAAAGAATGTAATCAAAATCAGAAGGGAAACAACAAATTGGGAAAAAATCTTTATAACAAAAAACTTTGACAGGGGTCTAATTACTCAAATATACAAGGAGTTAAATCAATTGTATAAAAAATCAAGCCATTCCCCAATTGAAAAATGGGCAAGAGACATGAATAGGCAATTCTCAGTTAAAGAAATCAAAAGTATCAATAAGCACATGAGAAAGTGTTCTAAATCTCTAATAATTGGAGAAATGCAAATCAAAACAACTCTGAGGTATCACCTCACACCTAGCAGATTGGCTAAAAATGATAGCAGGGTAGAGTAATGAATGCTGGTGGGGATGTGGCAAAATTGGGACATTAATGCATTGCTGGTGGTGTTGTGAACTGATCCACCCATTGTGGCTGGCAATTTGTAACTATGCTCAAAGGGCTATAAAAGAATGCCTGCCCTTTGATCCAGCCATACCATTGTTGGGTTTGTACCCCAAAGAGATCATAGATAAACAGACTTGTACAAAAATATTTATAGCTGCACTTTTTGTAGTGGCAAAGAACCTTCAATTGGGGAATGGCTGAACAAACTGTGGTATATGCTGGTGATTGAATACTATTGTGCTAAAAGGAATAATAAACTGGAGGTGTTCCAGGTGAACTGGAAAGACCTCCAGGAACTGATGCAGAGCGAAAGGAGCAGAGCCAGAAGAACATTGTACACAGAGACTGATATACTGTGGTAAAATCGAATGTAATGGACTTCTGTACCAGCAACAATGCAATGACACAAGACAGCTCTGAGGGATTTATGGTAAAGAACGCTACCCACATTCAGAGGAAGATCTGCAGGAGAGGAAACATAGAAGGTAAACAATTGCTTGAATGCAAGGGCTGAGGCAGACATGATTGGGGATGTAGACTGGAAACTACCACACCAATGCAACTAACAACAATATGGAAATAGGCCCTGAACAAGGACACATGTTACAAGCAGTGGAAATGTGCGTTGGCCATGGGTGGGGGGAGAGCGGGGGGGTGAAGGGGAAAGTAGGAGTATGAAGCATATAAACAGGTTAAAAATGAATATTAATAAATGTTTAAATTTTTAAAAACTGTTTTCATACGGAATTGGAAAAAATATTACTGGGGGAAAAAAGGGCACATGTTTCTTATTGAACAAATACCTTCCCCTTCCCTAATAAATCAGACAAGCAGCTTTTCCTTATCATTCAAAACTATAGCTACAGGGGTTGAAGTGACTTAAATTGCTTCTTAGAGACAAAAGATGATTCTAAGCAAAAGAGAAGAGCTATGGGGGTCAAATCCAAAGCCTTAAATGTTAGGGCTGACATTGTTAAACCAACATTCAGTTCTTTGACAAAATACACAAATAAAGTCAAGACTAAACAACCAGAGAAATATCAATTTCTCATGAGTTGCCCAAGCCAATATAATAAAAATGACAATCCTACTTAATTTAATCTACTTATTCAGTACCATGTCAATCAAAATGCCCCAAAAAATGTGAAGGAAGCTGTCTTACAGAATACCAGATCTCAAACTGTATTACAAAGTAGTAATTATCAAAACAATCTGTTTCTAGCTAAGAAATAGTGATGGATCAGTCAAATAGATTAACTACTGTGTACATATATTCTGCTCCCCCTTCACCCTCCAGCCCATTCAACCTCCCAGTGTGGCTGGATGTCATGTGAATGCTCCAAACAGAGGTCACAGGTGAAGAGCCTTAGGAATATGACCCAGATCTAAAGGTTACAGGTCTGGATTAAGAGAGAGGATAAGAATGTGGTGTAGGGGAATCAGTGCACATTTATTCCCTTGGGAGGCAAACAGCCACATGGAGAAACACGTGGTCAAAATTAGATTAGATTAACCTTCAATCTATATATATCTGCTTTCTCTATTTCAAGTGATTATTGATAAACTCTATGGAAACTATGAACCAGGAGTTATTAATTTATTTTTAACACTACATAACACATAGTAGCAGATGGTCATAGTAATTTGATATTTGATACACTCCAAAATCCAAGCTTTAGGGACGAGAAATCATTAGTTGGCAAAACCTTCTGGGAAAACTAGAAAAAGGTATGACACAGAATAGTTTTAGAGCAGCACCTCACACCATATACCAAGAAGAGGTCTAATTGGGTAAGATTTTGACATAAAGTGAATAATTTCCATAAAGAAAGAATTTATGACCAAATGAGAGAAAGCATTACAGGATGTAAAATAAATAATTTTGATTATATTAAATTTAAAAAGGTTTTACACAACAAAACCAATGCCACCAAGATTAGAAGAAAAGCAGAAAGCTAGGGGAAAAGTTTTATAGCAAGTATAATTGATAAACACCTGATTTCTCAATTATATAGAAAACTGAAAAAAATTATATAGAAAACAAATTTATATTGAATATGTCATTCCCTCAATGAAGAATGGTCAAAGGATATGAACAAGAAGTTTTCAGATGAAGAAATCAAAGATATCTTTAGTTACTTGGGAAAAAAATGTTCTAAATCACTCTTGACTAGAGAAATATAAATTAAAATAACTTTGAATTACCACATTACACTTATTACTTGGGCTAATATAACAAAAGGAAAATGATAAATGCTGGAAGGGGGTGTGGAAAAATTTGGACACTAATTCACTGCTAGTAAAGATGTGAACTGATCCAATCATTCTGTAGAGCAATTAGGAACTATGCCCAGAGGGCTTTAAAATTGTGCATAGCCTGGGATCCAGCAATACCAATACTAGGTCTGTATCACAAAGAGGGATAAAAAAGGGGGGGGGGGGCGGGGAAAGACATATATGTACAAAAATATTTATAGCAGCTCTTTTTGTGGTAGTAAAGAATTAGAAATTGAAGGTATGTCCATCAACTGGGGAATGGCTGAACAAGTGATGGTATATGATTTATTGGAAATCTATTATGCTATAAGAAGTGGTGAAAAGGATGATTTCAGAAAGATCTACATGATCTGATGCAAAATGAAGTGAAGAGAACCAGAAGAATATTGTACACAGTAATAGCAACATTGCTTGATGGACAATCATGTATAATTTGGTTATTCTTAGCAATACAATGATCTAAGACAATCCCAAGGACTCATAATGAAAAAATGGCATCTGCTTCCAGAGAAAGTAGTGATGGAGTCTGAAAATAGACCAAAAACATATTTCACTTTCTTCACTTGAAGTGAGAATTAGCTTCAATATTAAACATTTATTTGCATGTGGCATAATACAATATGGAAGCAGGACAAGATATTAAATATTTTAATACAGAAATACAAGAAAAATCAGAATGGCATTAAGAAGTAAAAAGCTGGTCTCAAGAGTCAAGAAAACTTTGGCTAAAGTTCTGCTTCTGCTCCTTACTTGCTACTGGTATGATCGATCCTGGGCAAGTAACTTTACCTCTCAGGGACCCAGAAAACTCTCTAAGATTATGAGTTACAGAATAGTTGCCCATTTGCATGGGTGGAGGGATTGCCATGTTCCCACTATCAATGAATCACAGGCCTTAACAAAAATATCAATAAAAAATCAAATATTATTTGGAAAAGAGCAATTATATTAACCAAAAAATAAATAAAGAATGATGATTATAACTTTTCCAGCAAATTCAGAAAGGATTCAAGAAGAAACAAGATTTCAAGAGCTAAGAGATAAGAAAGCTTTAATGAACTTCACAGGAAAACATTCCATGCTCATGGTACAACTTGACAAAAAAGCTCAGTAGACAGGTAGTAAAGGGAATAAAGGGGCCACTGTGTAAAGTCTACCTAAAAAGAATTGCAGAAGGCTGATTCCAGAAAGGAGAAAGGAGAAAAAAATGGAAGGGTAAAAAAGAAACAAAATATGTGAACTGTCAAGGGTATTACTATTAATTTCCTAATCAAAAGGCTAAGGAACTTGGCCTTAAATTTTAATGTGATGGGAAGGCATAGTAAATGTTAGAGGAAGAAATATGGATCCAGTTAGGATGGACTGGGGATAGGGAATACATAACAGACAAATCTGCTCTAAAAAGAATATATGGCTTTAAGGTTAGAAGAGGCCTGACACATCACATAATCCAACTACTTCATTTTTACCAATGAGGAACCTAAGCCCTAGAGAAGAAAAAGGACATGCCTAAGGTCACACTGGTAGTAAAAGAAGTGAGATTTCAACCCAGATACCTCCATCTCCAAATCCAGTGTCATTTCCCTACACAACCCTGTTTTACAAAGTAGAGGAACAAGAGAAGATTTTCTAGACTGTGAAGAGATAAATGACAAATCCACTGGGTAGGTGAAAATTTAAACCCCATTAAACAACCAGCAAAGTATCAGCAAAAATCTTTTTAGTACAAAATATGGAGCAGGAAAATTTTCATCCTTCTTCCCTTAATAAACAAAGGGTGGTAGCAACTACCATTTGAAAGAAGTTTTTTTCCTTCCTCTCAACCTCCACAGCAGATTTTCCTGAAGCTGGAATATTTATGAAGATGTATAATGCAACAAATTAAATGACCATTTCCAAGTTTGGCTCCCAAATGTTCTACTCATGTTCTAAGCCCAATCAGTCATCACATTCTCTCTCACATCCATCACCTCTCCACTCACTGTCACAACTCTAATCCAATTGCTCATCATCTCTCACCTAGACTACTTTAATAATTTCATAATTAATTTGATTACAAAATTATAGTTTTAGAGCTAGAACAGGCTTTAGGAGATCACTTATTTGGTCTAATCCCTTCATCTGATAGATGAGGTAACTAAGGCTTAAAAGAAGATGTTAATTAAATGGCTTACCCTAAAACAGTCTATGTCCACTCTAAACACTCTTACAGCTGTCAGAATTATAATACTAAAGCTTAGGAGCATTATGTATTATGTGTATAGTCAGGTGATAGAATGGATAGTATTGGACCACCGGGAGTCAGAAAACCTGAGTTCAAACTAGCCTCATAAACTTACTAATTGTATGACCCTGAGCAAGTCCTATCTGCCATAGATGTCTTAGCTGCAAATTAGGGATGATAATAGAATCTACCTCACAGGTTTGTAGTGAGGATAAAATGAGATATGTATAAAGTCTTTTCTAAATTAAACCCATAAAGTTAGGTATTATTATTATTAGCTATTAAAGCAAAGACATAAGTATAACAGTTTCCTGCCCAAAAATTTCCAGTAGTTCAGTCCTGCCTTTGGTGTATAAGCCCAATTCTTCAACTTGCCATTTAATGTCTTCCATGATTTGGTTTTTGACCTTTCTAGTCTTATTTCAGAGAACTTCCTTCTCTGTAATGCTGCTAAAATGTATCACTTACTGTACATGTATCTTTTCTTTCCTCTCCCCACTCTGTGCATTTGTGTACGCTATTCCTTGTCCTTGGAACATACTTCCATCTGGTGTTCAGTTATTAAAATCTTTCTCTGCTACCAAGACATAGTGCAGGTCTCATCTCCTCAAAGGAATGTTTTCTAATTCTCCCTAGAGAAAGTGACAGTGATCTTCCATATAAGATTTTCCTACCACAAGATAGTTCTCTATCACATTCTACTAGCTATCATTCTTATTTGTTTAGATAATATATTCTTCCTTTTGGATTGTAAATTCACTAAGGGCAAGGCTCTTGTTCTTTTTTTCATTGTTGTATCCCCAATGTCAATCACATAGCAATTGATGAATATTTTTAAAATATATTAAAGAGGTTTATGCATAGTAGAAGTCATATGAAAGAATAATTCATAAAAGTAGTCAAAATATAAATTATTGATTAAGAGTTACAGTTTTAAGAATGACAATAAAACAAGAGAGTTTAATCAACTTTTTGTGGCAACAACTAAGAAGTTCAATTTCAAAGTCAAGAACAAAAAAGTGAAAAAACATCTACAAATGTCCTCAGGGATCCTGGCAAATTATAAATCATATTGAAGTCATCAACAGTCTTCAAGTTTAAAATTATCAAGAATGATTCTCCCATTGGAGGGAATTTAAAAATATTTTAGAAAGTCCAAGGAGTGGCCCTTATCCTTTATCATCCCATTCCAATGGGAAATCACAAAGTGCTCTAGAAGCAAATAAAGCTAGTTTATGTGATGTGAACAAATCTATTTTAGTAATAAAAATAAAGAAGTTGATATACATAAGAGTTAAAGTAAAGTTGGTTTTAGAATTAATTGATTCTCAGGAAGAAAAAACTCTTCTATCGGGTTCAAATGAAAAAACTGATAACAACCTGTTGGATTTCATTTGGAAAATGAAGCATTCATGAACAATATACCATGTTCTAGGAACTGAAGGAAATATAAAAGTGTAGACCTCAGACAATCTATAACCACTGAATCATGATGGCTAGAATAGTACAAAGAAAACTAGGTTTAGAATCAACTGCCTGAATTTGTATTTCAGCTCTAAAGACATGTAAACATAACTTCTCTGAAATTCAATTTCCTCATTTTAAAATGAAGGTGACAAATACTGCCCTAAATTTCTCAAAAGGTTGTTTGTAAGAGTGCCAAATATAATATTTATTAAAAAATGTTATAGTCCCTTACATTCACAAATGTATGTTCCAGTTCATTAGACAGGACAGATAAGATGAAAAAATATCAATAGTATAAGATAGTACGTAAATACCACAAGGGTGGTGCTGATAAACACAACTACCAGTCAGACAATGAGGAGGAAGGGAATTTCAATGATCTAGATAAAAAATCATATTAAATAATTATAGCACAATTTTAGGGTTAAAAATATAAGAAGCTGAAAGTGATGGTTATTAATAACATTGAATATTTACAATGAGCTATTTGTCTAAGTTACTCTAAGATTTACATTTTACAGTCTAATATAGTATATGTTACCTACTTCTGTGTGTGCTGTACTTGGCAAGAAATATAAATAGAAAGAAGTCAATTTTATCAGATCTTTCTCTTGAAGAGAGGGAGGTCCATGTCTCAAACTACAAAGGAGATAAAGAGAAAAGCAAAATCATTGCTCCTATTGTCATAGAGATCTCCTTCTAATGGAGGAGATAAAATATCAACAACTACCTACAAACAATGTACAGTGCAAATGAGAGGCAATCTCAGAGGGTAAGCAACAGACAAGTAGAGGGAAAGTGGGTGCAGAAACTGGAAAGGCTTATTGAAGGCTGAATTTTGGCTGAGATTAAGCAAGCCAGAGAAGTCAGGAAGTAGAAAGTCATGGGGGGAAAAGGATAAGAATTAATTTGTGTTTTATGTTTTTGATTTGGAGAGTACCAGAGAGAAGAACTAAAAATAGTTATCTGCCATACTTATTCTACACTTTCATTTGTTCATGTTCTCAATGTCCAGAATGCCCTCCTCACAATTATTTCTTTCCATCACAATTCTCTCAAGTTCCACTTCTCCATAAAGATTGCCCTTGATGCCACAGGTGGTAACA
The DNA here is from genome assembly GCF_016433145.1 of Gracilinanus agilis. NCBI lineage: Eukaryota > Metazoa > Chordata > Mammalia > Didelphimorphia > Didelphidae > Gracilinanus > Gracilinanus agilis. The sequence goes on from NC_058130.1 coordinate 330,109,089, forward strand.
ACTTCTTCTTTAAACCTCATATAGCTTTTACCTCTCTTATGCACTTATGTATTTTTTGTATTATAATTATTTGTGCATAATAGATTATACTACCCACATGAGAGTCTTATCTACATTTTTATATTTCCTTCAGTTCCTAGAACATGGTAATATTGTTCATGAATGCTTCTTCAGTTGAAATAAACTCTCTTAATACCTGATATAGTTATTGACAACTTAAGTAACTAAAATTTAATTGTTTTTTTAAAACCTCAGGCTAGTTCTAGCTTCATAGCAAGATAATTTTTCCAGCAAACAAAAATAGAGACCCTATGCACGATATGACCTTTTGAGGCTGATATTCTTTTATATATTTCTAAAGAAAAATTAGAATACTAGTTTAAAGCATGTAGAAAAAAAACACCCTCATAGTGAATGTCTTTGATTATTTCAGAATATTTTACTCCAAGTCATTATACAATTCCATATACTAATAACTAGTTGGGTGGCCAATCCATTGAATTAGTACATCAGAATATATATTGGGGTCAGGCACTGCAGATGGTCAATGAACTGGGACTAGAAATGAATAGTAGGAAAAAAGCAGGCTGAATTGCATTTGGGAAATTGCACAATTCTTTTAACTATCCCAAGCTGCTCTGCAGAAGGAAAATAAAGAGCCATCTTTTCAAGACAAATGTTTATCCATTAATGCTACAATGTTATAAATCTTGGAACACCACAATCTTGTAAGACTGAAAATTGCAGAAGAACTGAAGGGCAAAGAGAAGATGCATTGTAGGTACCAATACATTGCAATAATGGCCTACCCTCAAAAAATGTCTTAAGAGATGTCAGAAAGCAAATATACAATGGAAAACCACAGTTAACCAGTCATGTAGCAAGAACAAGGGAAAACAGATGGACTCCATTGGTTCCACAAAATGTAAAAAAAAAGACTTTGAGAAAGGCCTTCAGAACACTAGATGCATTCCCAAAGGAGAATCTAAAAAAGAACAAATAGAAACTATACACAAGGATGAGTTGCAATTGCACAAAAAAAGATTTTATTAATATGCTTAATTTGGCTATAAAGTAGATCTGTACATTTGAAACACTCTCTCACACTCTCTCGATGGTTTATCACAGAACAAACATTATTTATGCATAAACTACCAAACATTTGAACAACTTGGAAAAAAAAAAGCACAACACAGACTCCAAGGAGGTTTATCATCTCTGAAGTTATTTTAAGTCATAAGAACGAGAACTTAGATGTCATAGGATCAAAAGAGTTAGAGATGAATAGAGTTAAAAGTTCTTGTATTGACCAAACAAATTATTTTACAGGTAATAATGTACTATTTATTAAGAAGCAACTAAATGCACAAAGTCCTGTTCTTATTGAAAATCAAGAGAGAACAAATAGCATGTTTATAAAAAGATACTAAAGGAAAAGATGAGAAAAGATAAAAGAATCAGTAATATATTCAGTCTTATTTTCCTAGTTAATAGAGATAGATAGAGAAAAAAGTGTGAGGCTTGATGTCAGAAGAACCTGTGTTTAAATATGGCAGGAGATACTTCCTAGCAGTATACAACCCTGGGTAAGACATTTAACCTTGATTGCCTAACCCTTACCCATTTTTATGTCTTAAAATGGATACTGAGCCAGAAGATAGAGGTTTAAAAAACGGAAATGGAATTTTATTCTCATTTACCTTAATTGATAGAATATATTACTATTTCTCAAGTAGTCATCATGTACAAAATACACTCTATCAAAGTAATGCACTCTTCAACTTAAAACCACAAACTTTCTAAAATTAACAATAACAATTTTTTGAAAATAAGCAATTTTGTTATCAGTAAAAGATAAAATACACTCTATCAAAGTAATGTATTCTTTGGGGACACCTGGGTGGCACAGTGGATTGAGAGCCAGGCCTAGAGATGGGAGATCATAGGTTTAAATCTGACCTCAGACACTTTAGCTGTGTGTCCCTGGGCAAGTCACTTAACCCTCATTGCCAAGCTTTTACCACTCTTCTGCCTTGGTACCAATACACAGTATTGATTCTAAGACAGAAGGTAATTTATAAAATAAAATAAAATAAAATAAAATAAAATAAAGTAATGCACTCTTCAACTTAAAACCACAAACTCTCTAAAATTAATAGTAACAAACTTTTGAAAAGAAGCAGTTTTTTTATCAGTAAAAGATAAATAGCTGAATAAAGAGATTGCAGAAAGACTTTTGGGGAGAACTTAGCATTTGGTAAAAAAGGCTCTTTTTGGGGATGATGGGGAGAGCTATTTGGTGCATTTTTGTCACTGAACCCAAAAAATTTGAAAGGCATACCACCTATGCTTTCTTCAATCATGTTAATGAGAACTAGTGAGCCTTGAATAGTATTGGCAACACAGAAAAGTGTCCCCTACACTTGATAAGCAGCATGATGACTAATAAGCAAGGATAGGTGATAGCTAAATTGGACTTTGAGAAAAATACACAATCCCAGTTTGGACAATCTTGGTCTCTGAAGAAGATACAAAAAAAAAAATCTGAGATGTGTTTGAGTTATACTAAAACCCCACATTTTAAGGGGTTTACTAATATATTAATTTTAAGATATGGTGGTATATCTCAGTGCTATCCTTATAAATTTCCTAACAGATAAATATGGTCTAAATTATCATTCCATGACTATCCCAGAAAAAAGGCTCACCAAATTTAAGAAGGCAGTGTTCTCAAGGTACAATATGAAGAGGAGGTTAGTAATGGGCAGGATAGATACATTTTTTAAATGCTTAACTGAAAAAACTCAAAATAAACTTTTTTTTTAAAAGGAGGCACTTATAATCTCCATGGGAAAAAATTCAGTGGATATCATAGTTGTATCACATATTATCCCTAGATTCTTAACTTTGACAACATCTCTCACCAATTTGCTGAAGTATGCCTGGGTTTTCCAGTAGACATCAGAAGCAGAGGGTACATAATATGAAACTGCTATTTGAATATATGTAAATTCACAGAAAGTTAGTTGCTGGAAGTGAAGCCAAAATGATGAAGTACAAGGAAGCAATAGAGTTGAGCTCTTGTCCAAAACCTCCCTAAAAATATCTCTAAAATGTACCAGGTAAAATCTTGTTGGAAAAAAATCTCAAGAAAAAAACAAAACCACAAGTCTTTTGTTCAGTCTAAGCTGGCATAGGGAGATGTTAAAGGAATTTTCTTAATCTCTCCCTCTGTCTCTTTAAGAAGTAGGAACAGACAGATTTCTAAGTAAGAGCAGCAGAGCTGAGAAGAGAATTGACAGGCTTCTGTGAGGGAGAGCTGAAGATTCAGTGACCTAGGAGATGAGATATATAAGAAAGGTTCAGTTGGCAATTGAAGACACTTTTTCCTCAGTACCTGGAGAGAACAGGTCGATCTCGGTCTCTCTGAGTCAAGAGCCACTACAGTTTTTACTACTGACAGTTGGGATAAAGAAACAGATTTAAGGAGTTCATGGGTGGTGGCTGTTTATTTATTAGCATAGGTAGTTGGTGAATAAATGTCTAGGTAGGCAGTGTAGGTAGTTAGGCCTGGTTTGCCAGGCAGAAGAAACTGTCCTCAAAGACATTTAGAGTAGGGTTTTTTTAGAAATTTTAGTTAGGATTAAGAGTTTAGGAATAGTTATAAGTTGATAGGGTAATAATCTCTCTTTCCTCCTTTCTATTTTCTATCTGTACTTCTCAAATTAAACTGTTTTATCAAATTGCTGTCCTTACTTTTGTCAAAATCCTACCAAATTAATCCTTTACAGAGAGAAAGAAAAGTGGTCTGCATACAGAGTCCCTGTCTGGTATAGCAAAAGAAAAAGAAGTTCAGAATCCAAAAAGCAGCAGCAGCATCATAGTTCAAGTCCCAAGCTCAGAGCAAGGCTTAACTTCCAGCATCTAACCCAGCTTGAAGAGGAATAAACAAGCAAGTCACTCAGATCAAAGAGAGGCCTACAATTCTGTCACTGAATCAACAGAGCTATCCAATTGTATGATAGAGCAGAGTATATAGCAGAACTCTGCTTGCACATACCAAAACCCAGGAACATGCAAAATTCAGACAAGGGAGTTAAGTAAATTGTGCCCTCAATCAGACTGTTTTGGGAGATTAAAATCTTGCACACCTCCAGTCTGTCCTTGAGATCTTGGAATGACTCAATATCCAAAGAAAGCAGCAACAGGACCAGCCAAGACCTTCTCTCCAGAAATGTGGTAGAGCTTAATCCTAACATCAAGCCCAAAGTCAGAAAACCAGCTGAAAAAACAGTCAAACAAGCAACAACAAAAACAACCAAAAAAAAAAACTCCATCATAAAGTACTATTATGGTAGCAGGGATGCTCAGGATAAATATACAGAAGAAAATGTTTCCAAAACACCTGCAAGAAATGCCCCCCTAAAAAAAATAGCTTGGATACAAACTCAACTAGAATTCCTGAAAGAGATAAAGAGTTTTTAAAAGTTTTTACAAATGAAATGAAAGCTCCTGAGGAAAAAAAATGGAAAAGAAAATAAGAGCCATGCAAGAAATCAGCTGGAAAGTGAATGAACAAGTTGGCAGAAGAATTACAAAACCTTATCCAAGCAAAAGAATTACTAAAAATTCAAATAAACCAACTAGAAGTTATTGGAATGTCATAAGGCAACAAGAAATATTAAAACAAAGTTAAAAGGGTGGGGGGGGGGAATGGAAAAAAATGTAACCTATCTTATAGCAAAAACTACAGCCCTGGAAAAAAGATCAAAGAGAAAAAAAAGAAGAAGAATTAGACTATTCAAATGCCTGTCCAAAAAAAAAAAAAGTCTAGACATCCTATTTCAAGAAATTTTCAGTGTCTAGATCTCATGGAAACAGAATCCACAAGATGCTTCCTGAAAGAAATATAAAAGTAAAAACTTCCAAGAACATTATAGTCAAAACTCAAAGCTTCCATATCAAAGAAAAAATACTGTAAACAAAAAGAATTCAAGTACTAGTGTAATGCAAGGTGGCTAACAGAAACTTTTGCTTCTGTAATTTCTAATGGTCACAAAAAGTCAGTTAAACATCTTAGAATCTTAGAAAGTCAGAACTTAAAGCTATAGAGGTGAAGTTCCAATTGACGGGGTTTTGGCCTTTTGGCTTTCGCTGTGGCTGGAGGCTTTGATTTGGCTTAACCTGTTGGCTTTGGCCTAACTGCTTCAGCCTTGGCCTGTGCTTATTTTGTTTTGGGGAAATTTGGACCTATCTCATTTCTCTGGACCTCTCCCTGATCTCCCATCTCCATCCCTCCCCTTCCCTGAATTTCCTTTGGGTTCTGGGCGGAAGGGAGGGCTTGGTGTTTAGACATTGTGGGTTTAGTTTCTATAGGCAAGTAGAGTATCCTCAAATAAGTTACCCCTAGTTTTAATGATTTGATAAAGACTTTACTTAAAAGGCAGTCAAATCTTCCTGACTGGGAGAGCCAGACTCTCTCTGTCTAAACCTCTCCGCGACCCATCCCCCACCATCACCCTCTCCCTAGCAGCAGTTAGAAAACCCTGAACCCCCCTCCCTTCTGACAGAGCCTGGTATTAATAAATCCCCTTGTTACCTATTCAAACCCTTTGGTGAATCATTGTGTCGAAAATTAAGACGAAGGCTCAAGGGGAAGGAATCATTTTTCTTTTATTTCTTGAAAGAACTGGGGCATCCATCTTGACAGGAAGTACCTCCCAGAGACTTCCTTCAGCCATCAATTTGACTGGCAGGGAGGGGCCCTCTCTACTCCTCCCTCAAGAGACTGGAGAAGCTAAGGAGAGAAACCCTCCAGGCAAAATCTAAATATTTCTTACTGGCCCAAATTTCCTCTGGGTATTCTCTGTCTCAAGCCTCTGAGAATAAACCTGTTTGAGCTGCCCTCTCCTATATACCCCATTTCCTTTATCTCCTATATACCTCCTCATACCTTCTTTCCTCCTCCAATCACCTTATAAACACCCTATAACCCCATTGTCCTTCCTCACACCCAAATTCCATTTATTTGACCACTCAGATTACCTTATTTACTTTTTTTTTATAACACTAGGAAACTACAGTATCACACACAATTTAGCAGCCACCACTCTAAATCATCAGAGAACATGGAATACAATATTCCAGAAAACAAAGGATATGGACTTACAGTTAAAAATAACTTATCCAGCAAAACGATACAATACTAGAGGAGGAACAAAAAAATGATCTTTAATGAGAGGATTTTGAAACATTTCTGATTAAAAGACTAGACCTGCAGGGAAACTTGGAAGTTCAAAAACAGGAGTGAAGAGATATATAAAAAGGTAAATGTAAATGAACGATAAAGAACTAAACAAGGATAAACTGCTTACATTTAAAATATAGGGAGATGATACATGTGTGTCCTCTGAAGCCTATCATCATCGGAGTTCATAGAGAGACAAGACTAGAAGTATTTTTGTAATGTCTTGATGATCTTAAAAAAAGAAAGATAAGGGAAAAGGAATACACTGGAGTCAGGTTGAGAAGGAAAAAGGTTATGGAAAATTACCTTATATAAACAGGGTATACCCAAGTAGACATCAAATCAAATCAGGAGAAGGTGGGGCAAAGGGGACAGCTGACATTTGAACTTAACTCTCATCTGAACTATTCTAAGGAACAAATTCTAAGGATATACAAAAATATTTATAGTTATTTTTGAGGTAAAAAAAAAAAGTGAAAATCTGAGGGAGTGCCCATAAATTAGAAAATGACTGAAAAAACAATTCTGTATAAATGTAATGGAATAATATTGGGTTGAACTCTTACAAGCAAAGTGACCAACCAACTTCCCTGAGGATAAACAATGAAACATTCTACCCAGGTTGTGATGAGAGATGAAAGACTCATAATGCAGATTTTTTTGGCCCATGGTTAATGTGAAAATTTGTTTTGATTGAATTTACATATTTGTAATGAATTTGATTTTTCTCAAGTCCTCAACTGTGAGATGCGGGAAGTTAAGCAGGAGTGAGAGATGATGAATAAAAAAAAAAACAACAACTAGTTGCTGAGGTCAAAGCATCCAATATATAACTATGGAAATTGTCATACCAAATTCTTCCATGCCTCAGCTCTGTGAATTCTCCTCTTGTAAGTGAATCAATGTATAATATAACTATATAATCTGGTAAAAGGAGTTGCTTGCAGTCAAAACTATATATAGGCCATGGATGTATCATCTTGGGATACAAATAGTACCCATATCAATGCCTACATTTGCAAGAAAAACTTAGCATATGTAAGGATGGGATTTTATGCACAAAATCCCATCCTTACACATACCATTCAAAAGGTAAATTGATGCCAGGTCCACACCTTTTTTCAATAGATTCAATTTCATTATCACTTGAATTCTTAAATATTGGTATAAGCATCTTGTAATCAAATAATTGGTTGGCATTATGGTCAGCAGTAGTTCTATTTATGTACAAATATATGTATGTATGTAGAATCCCAAGTGAAAGAACCCAAGGTCATCTCTCTGATAACATTCAGGCACTTTAGATAAATAATTCCTTAGAAAGATTCATGTCCATATTAAACACTCACTATTCTATATACATGTGCAGTTTTAATTACTTCTCAATTTTATTTTTATTTATTTATGCCTTTAAAAAAACAAGTTATTTAGAATGTAAAATCTTTGAGTGGAGACTTTCATTCTTTGTATTTGTATCCTCAGCACTTAATTCATTTAGAGCTGCTGTAGGACAAGAAACTGTGACCTTACTCTTGATTGGCTCATTCTCCCAGTCCTTGACCCCCAGAACTTTCTCCAATACAACAGGCCCAATATAATGCCTCAGGTAAGACCTGAACACTACCTAGCTTCTATAGCAGGGGTCAGCAACCTTTTTGGCTGTGAGAGCCATAAATGCCACATTTTTTAAAATGTAATTTCATGAGAGCTGTACAGTGCTCACAATGCACTCTCCTGTAACAGCACCTGAAAAAAAATTGACTTTATGGCTCCTGCAGAAAGAACCATATCTGGCCCTCAAAAGAGCCAGACATGGCTCGAGAGCCATCCGTTGCTGACCCCTGTTCTATAGGGTCCCATGGCCTTCTCCAGCACTGCGGATACCAAGCATCTACAGTCTCCTGACCCTGCTATCAGACTGCCCAGGCAATACTTCATCCTCCTATTTGCTATGAGACAAGACTTCAGGTCTCAACATCAATCAGAAGACTAGATGTCAAAAGAGGACTTTGAAGAGCCCCCTGACTACTTCAACAGATCTTTCTTCAGTCACTGTTACTCTGACTAGATTCTTCAGTGTTTAGCATATAGCTATCTCCTTATATTCTCCACATCCCAGCAATTCTGAACCCCACTCCCCATCCCAGTTGTATGATCCCTTACTCTCATCAACCTCAAACCTATTTTCTCCATGGGCCACTCCAGATCTGCTTGCACTTTCCACTGCCCTCTATTATTCTGAATACTCCTTTTCTTCTTTAACCTTCTTCTTTCTCACTACTTCTATCTTCTGAAACTCAATAAGATCTGACCCCCTCTGGATAAGTTTCCCTTGCCACTCTTTTCAGGATTAGCTATATTATCTCTACTACCTTCAAGTCACAGACTGTGTGGTTGGGAAAACAATACTTCTTGGCTATGCCTTGCCACTTCCAAACATTCCCTCCATTATTAACACTCAGCAACATCTCTTTCTTTCAGATTCACAGCATCCAAATGTATTCCCCAATCCAAATCCTGGCAGCTATTAAGTCCCTTAGGACATTTTCCTTCCTTCCTCAATTAATTCAATTCCTGGTACATAATCTTTCTTTAAACCTCAATTCCTATACCCAGAAAGGAGATTTCAACACGCATACTGATGCCCCATCAAATAACCTAATTTTCCTATTCCTCAATCTATTCCTTTCCCACAGACTATGTATCTACAATATCTTAATCTTAATTACATAGATATTATCATAACCTTGATCTTGCCATCACCCAGCATTCTGTATCAATCTTTATGATCTCAGAAATTCCTTTTTTCTGACCCTAATCTTTTTTTTTTAATTAAGCCTCTCTATGCCTTACAAACCCTAACTGTCTCTGTTGTCACTGACTTTTATTTCTTTTTCTTTTCAATTCTTTTCCAGACTGTCATCTCTGTACCAGTTACATTAGCCTTCTATGCCCCCTCAAATTCAGTTCAAATCTACACCTATTCTCTATTCTCAAATCCTTTGCCCCCTAGTCCTACCCCCCTGGCCCTATTGACCATACTTCAATGCTAGATTACTCCTATTGACCACCACTTTAGACCTATTCATATGCTGCTGAGCAGAGCTGGAGAAAAATACAAAAACATACCACTGAGGTCTATTACAAATTTATGTTATCTAATCTCAGCTGGGCTCTCATTGCAGCATTTCTGCCCATGGCTAATCAATTAGCTAGCCCACTCTCCATACTGAGTTTCTCCAAACCTTGTCTGTCCTTAAGCCCTTCATATCCTCTTAGCTGAGAGCCTTGTTTCATAACTCAATGAAAAAAATGAGGCCATCCACAAAGAGGCCCCTCTTCTCTTTCTCATGTAACATTAATCAGGCATTTCCCCCTCTTTTACTTCCATCTTAGATAACTAGATGCCTCTTCTTTTTGACAATGCCAATCCCACCACAAGGTAAAGGAACACCTGATCATATTCTGCAGTCTTATTACAGTTCAGACTACACTTACAAATACACTTATGTGCATTCTTAAACATAAAAATGACCTCATATGAAATGACCATCCCAGATAATTATTGTCTCCCTACTGTTTTTTATTTTTTTGTTGTTTTTGTTTTTGAGAAAGCTATCTCTATACTTATTCTCTTCTAAACCCTTTGCAATCTGGCTTCCAAATACTCAAGTAAAACTTCTCTCTCCAGTTACCAATGATTTTTTTAATTGCCAAAATAATTGCCTTTTCTCGGTTTTTATCTCTCTTGACCTCTCTGCAGCATTTGACACTGCTGGTCACCTCCTCTTTGATACTTTCCTACCTTTCCATTATATTTCTCTTTTATATTTCTTTTCCCTCCTTCCTGACCATCCCTCAATATCCTTTGCTGGATCTCCATCCATGTTACTTCTACTAAATGTGGGTATCCCCCACATCTCTGCCCTGAGCCCTATTCTCTTTTCTTTCTATAGAGTCATTTGGTGATCTTCGTTAGCTCCTATGGGTTCAATTATGAGCTATGCATATATACAACCCTCAACTATCTCCAGAGCTCCATTTCCACATCAACTACCTTTTAAACATTTTGAACTGGATGTGCCATAAGCATCTCAGATTCAACAGGTTTAAAACAGAATCTTTATCTTCTGAAATTCTTTTTAACTTTTTGGGCACTACCATTTTCCCAGTCACTCAAGTTTGCAATTTCAATGTACTCTCACTGTCTTCCACCACAAGCCTACTCTTGTCATTTCTTTCTATCCTGGATCTTTTGTAAGTTTATTTTATTATTTTACTACCCTCCTCAGATAGGAAGATCCTGTCACACTGATCTTAAATTCTTAACACAGAACACTCTATCTTTCATCTGTGTCCCCATGCCTGAAATGCTCTTTCCTCCTCACCAGGGATTCCTAGCTCCCCTAGAAGCTCAAATCCCATTCTTAAAAAGAAACCTCTTCAGATTTTCCCATTTTCCCTTCCTGGTGGCTCTCCTATTATTCCTATCCTCTAAGATTACCTTCTTTTTATCTACTCCACATACATCTCGAATGTTAACTATTTACATAGTTTCCCCATTAGTGCGGAACCACTCTAAGGAAGGAACCCAGAATTATTTATTTTTGCCTTTCAGTGTATCGCGGAAGTCTTAATACACAGTGCCTAGCATACAGAGTATTTAATTGCTCTCCCCAATGATTTACGAACAACTGACCAGAGGAAAAGATTTGAGATCCCAACCATGAAGTCCAAATACTCCTCAAACACTTAAGGTCCCCGCCCCCACCCCACCCCCACCCCCACCCTCAAAAGAGGCCTCAGTATTCTGCAGCCTAAAGGAGAACGGAGAAGGACAGACGGACATCTGTGCAACCCCTGAGACGGGTGAGGGGGCTCTGCCTGGCCCGGGGTGAGATGAGACAGCTCTGGCATCCTAGGAGCCTGGGCAGGGAGAAATGCGGGGAGGACAGGAAGCCAGCACCAGGAGGAGTTGTGAGGGTGCTGCTAAGATAAATTGGGGCAGCCCCCGTGAAATATGACCCGACGAGGGTAAGCAAGGAGCATGTACTCTGGACAGGGGACAGGAGGCTTACAAACTCAGAAGGGGACACCCCCGCTTCCGGACCCTACCTCGTTCAGAGTCTCCACTTCCGGCTTCCTCCAAAAGGCCCGCTCCCAGGGCCGAATGAGTCGCAGCCAATCAGAGGAGTCGCTCTTCGATTGCGTCACTGCACAGGGTCAGATGAACAACCCCTTGTCGAAGTGATAGACCAACCGCGGCGCCACACCCTCACAGCGCGTGAAACCAGTCCTCTCTGTGGACCAATCATCAGGAAGCGTAAGGAACGAAGCGAGAAGTACGAGGCGGGACTAAACGCCTCTTCCGCCCGTTGCCCCGGAAGAGTGATGTGGCTGGGGGTAGCTGAGGTCTCACTATGGTAAGAGTCCGGGGTCGGGGCTTGGTTGATGCGGGCTGGTTGCGGGCTGTGGGTCGCTGTGGCCCCCAGGGTGAGAGGGAGACGGAGTTTGGGCAGGCTCCAGTGCACGGAGATCCGCTTAGGGAACGGCTGGCGGGGAGGCTGTGGGTACCAGCCCCACCACCCAGGAAGGATTCCTGGAGAGGGTGGGGAAAAGGGAGCCAAGTCCAAGATAAGGGGTAGGAGGGATAAGGATAAGTTCCCCCACACACACACCCGCACTCCACTCCATACTTAGCTAAAGGCTTCGGAAAACGAATGCCCAATACATGGTGCCTGGTGGTGCCCTGTGAAGGTTTTAAAAAATAGCTGCTAAGAAAGCGTCAATGCACAGGTGTGAGAGGACCGACTTTAACTTGGTTTCTGTCGAACTTTGGAACATTTGACATCCACAGATTCCTATTTGTTTTCTATTAAGACTGTTTAAGTAAAGGAGAGTTTTTCAGGTAGTCCTCAGCGCTTCACTGAAACAACTGTCATTATTATTAGCCCTGTCTGACTTCATACAACAATGGACCCCTAAACTTTCCATCACTAAAATGGCCTTATAAGAAGTGTGACCTTTATAAGAACTCAACCTGTAACCTTGCTTGCCTCTTTCCCCACCTCTCCCACAAACATCCACTAAGTAAAAGTGGAAGGCCAAGTAAAGTTAAGTAAAGATAAATCTTGAAATGATAAGGACATAAAAACTATTTGAATGATGAAAGAATCTAGTACTAAGTTTCTTACATATTTAAATTTGTTAATTATATTAAATATCAAAGGATTTTGATATTTGTCCCACTTCTGACTCCTACTGGATTTATGATCCACAGTACCCCCAAGGGAGCTCTTACTTTTATAAATCACAGAGCAGATACTGATCTCTATTGGTAAAAGTAGCTTCCTTATTTGGAGTTAATGCAGCTAATGAAATCAAATTTTTTTTTAAGCCAGCAAATTTACAAAAGAAGGTTTCAGTCATTTTAATCAGGAAAGTTGATCTGACTCCGCCCAGTACAATTCTTTGGGTGAAAACTTAATATTTTAAGCTTAGTCACTAAAGAGCAAGACCTGTTTTTTCTACCCAGATTCTATACTGCTAGATACATTTCCTTAGGTTAAGATAAGAATCTTATCAAGGTGAATAAACTTGGTCCTTTAACAAATATCAGGGTAGCTATAGGAAGTTTCTTAATGATTGTCATTTTTTAAAATTGTTTTTCTGAACTTGACATGCTATGGCCATGGCCACCAGCTATGAACCTTTGAATGTATAAAGAAGAGAAATAAGATTGTTTATTAAACTTTGAATTTCATTATGAACAGCTTCTTTGTTTTAAATTTGGCATATTCCAAAACTATTTCTGTTTTTCTCTCTGGACCTCTTCTTTGCATTTTCTTTAAATGCTTCTCTGGTGCTCTTGTATTTTTTTGTCATCGTTATTAATTACTCTTCTCAACCCATCCTTCTCAAAAAAAAAATCCCTGCATATAACAAGTTTGCATAATCATGTAAGAGAAATCCACACTTTGGCTATGCCTGATAACCCACTTCTAGTCTGTCCCTTCTGGTGAGAAACCTGCTTTATCAGCAACCTTCTGGAGCCCTGAGTGTATATTGATTGAATTGAACAGTTACTAAATCTGTTCTTTCCCTTTACAATGGTGCCATTATATAAATTATTCTGCTGGTCCTACTCGCTTTGCTCTGCATCAGTTCATAAAAGCATTCTCAAATTCCTCTGAATCCATCCCTTTCAACATTCTTCAGGCACAATAATGTTCCATTACATATAGCATAATTTGTTTGACCATTCCATAGTTTATAGGAACTTATTTTATTTCCTGTTTTTTGCTACATTGAAGGGTTGCTATGAATGTTTTTGAAAGTGGGGAGTATTGGAATCCCAATTTAGTGGTCTCAGTAATTTTAACCTGCTTTTTAAAAATTGTTAGACCAATTCTCATCTCTGCCAACAGTACATTAGTTTTCCTGTCTTTCCATAGCCCTTCCAACAATTGCCATTTCCCTTTTTGTAATCTTTGTCAATGTGATGTTTGTGAGGTGGCACTTAAGAATTATTTTAATTTGCTTTTCTTCTGTTATTTGGAGCATTTTTATCATATGGTTGTTAATAACTTGCTTTTATTGTTTTGAGAACTGCCTGTTTATATCCTTCGATCATATGTCAATTGGGAAATGGATTTGGTTCTTCTGTCTTGAAATTAATACTCAGTATCATTTCCAAGGCAGAAGAGCAGCAAGGCCTAGGCAGTTGGCGGTTAGGTGATTTGTACAGAATCACAAGCTAGGGAGTGTCTGAGGTCAAATTTGAACCCAAGACTTTTATATCTTTAGGCCTGGCTCTAACCAAAGAAATACCCAGCTTTCCCTCTATATATCTTGATAGTAAGCCTTTGTCAGAGAAACTCATTAAAAAGGGTTTTTTTTTCCCCAATTACCTCATTTTTGCTGTATTGATTTTGTATAAAAGCTTCTTAATTCTATATAATCAAAATAGTTCATTTCATTACCTATTGTCCTCTGTCTTTCATTTTGTCTAGGATTCTTCCCCTTTTCCAAAGTTTTGAATGGGGGATCTCCTTCCCTTTGCCTCTAATTGATGTGGCTTCTATTTCTAGGTCCTATATCTATTTGGAGCTTAATGCATTATGGAAAAACATGTTATTTACCTAATTTCTGCCAGAATGCTTTCTAATTTTCCTAGTGAGTCCTTATTTGTTGAAGTCTTTGTGTTTATTAAACATTCCCCTACTATATTTGCATTTGTCTTGGGTTCCCAATTGGTCCTACTGATCACTTTTTTTTTTTTTAAACCAATACCAAATAGTTTTTTTTTAAATTATTACTTTGTTGTGTATAGTTTGAAATGTGGCACCTCCGGGCTCCTTCCTACTCTTTTCATTATTTCCATTTAATTCTTGATCTTTTGTTCCCATTATTTCAGACCTTCTGTGCCTAGTATTTCATGCCTTTTCATCTGAGTTCATGCTGATTTTTCCTAGCCATACATTTCACTATCTTTTTATACTATCTCAGACTGGATGAAGGAAGTTACTGATGTTTCTTTTTGAATTTTTATATCATTATTCAGTCTGGTGCCTTATTTAGGTCATTGCTGGAATATATATGGGAGACCTGGGCTCTTCTGCAACCTTTCACACTGTTTTATCTGAAAGCCTTCTGATTTACTCATTTTCTTACAAATTTTTTCTTAACTGGAAAACAATTGCTCTTTAATTCCACATTTCATAATTAAGTAAAAATTATGTCTTTTGGTTCTTCTCATAATAAGTAAAGGACATAATTCTAGTTTCACTAGCTTAGTATTATAATCTAAAGGAATTATATAAATCGTGTTTAAGTTAATGTTGCTTAAACCAAATTAATAAGGCTCCTTCTCTGCTTGTCAACTTTCAAGATCCATGTGCCAATAGTCTTTGTGTCCAGTTAAAACATAATTGCTTTAGTGATTTTTTTTTTGCTGTTAGTTATAAAATATAATAGTAAGATACAGGTAGATAATAGAAACATCTGTAAAATTGTTAGTCTTTCTTTCTTATTTTTATTTTTCCATTGCCATGGGATGACTGAAATAGGTAGAAGTGCATTTGGGGAAGTTTGAATGAGGAGGATTCAAAATAGGCCCATTTTAGACATTTCTAAAAAATTAATCACTGTCTAGGAATTTTCTTGAGTTTGAATTTAGACACATTCCTGAGATAACCTAGAGACAATTAATGTTATGAGCTTAGGAAATAGTTCAAAAAAGTTTAATTCCAGAAATTGAGTCAAAAATGGGATACTATATCATGTGAAGTTGAATGAATTTCTCTTTTCAGTCACAGCTACAAAAATCTTCTGTGTCATAGCAGAGGATCCAACCATCTAACAAGACAAAAATATTTTGATGTAAGGGGAAAGAAATAATTTTGTGTATTTGGCAATTCTAATATAAATATAGCAATGGGCTTATGAAGTTAAAATCCTTTAGCTAAGACATAAGAAGCTACAACAACAATAAAAACTTCACTACAATTAATGAGAACTTATTGCTTTTGATCATTGTGATAAAAAGTCAAATTACTAAAAATAAAAGGTTGAGGAATTATCATTATGAACATTAGTAATGTTAGAATGTAAATTGCTTCGTGACGGGGAACTTTTTAAATTTTAATTTCAATTTCTCATTTGTCTAGCCTGGCATATAATAGGTACTTAATAGTTTAATACTTTTTGATTAATTAACTGACTGGACTGTGTTCCAATATAATATTCCCTCTGGGTGGATATCCCATCAACTAGGGAATGACTGAACAAGTTGTGGTTTATGATTGTTATGAATACTGATAATTACAAACAGGATGATTTCAGAGAAACCTGGAAAGGTTTATATGAACTGATAGAGTGAATTAAACAGAACCAGTATTGTGTATACAATAACAGCAATATTGTACGATAACAAACTATGAATGACAGCTATTCTCAGCAATACAGTGATCCAAGACAACTATTCTAAATGACTTGTGATGAAAAATACTAACCACCTTCAGAGAAAAAACAAAGGCATCTGGATGCAGATCAAAGCATACTATTTTTCGTTTTATTTTCTTCATGTTTTTGTTTTCTGTATTTGGATATGTGTCTTCCACAATGTGACAATTATGGAAATAAGTTTAACATAATAACATATGACCTGATAATTGCTTGCCGTCTCAGGGAAGGAAGAAAGAATGGAGGAAGGGAAAGAAAAAATGATTGTTAAAAATTGTTTTTGTGTGTACTTGGGGAAAAAATATTACTGAACTGGGAAAAATAAACAAAAGTTTCTTCAGGCCACACTTTGGGAAAAATATGGACCAAAACCATGATTCCCAATTTCAGTTGACACTATATAATCATTCGATTTCATTTATTTAAAAAATCCCATTTTCTTTATCAATTTATGTCCTAAAGAACAAACACAAATATAAAGAGGATCCCTGCTCAAGGGATAACTGACAATTATATAGCATATGGAGATTTACCAAGGCTTCTTCAGGTAAGGAAGTAACTAGTTATTTTCCTAATTTTACAGATGAGAAAGGTAGAGAGATTTTAAAGGTGAAAGGGATCTCAGAAGCTACCAACCCCCTATTTTTATTTTTCAGGTGAAGAATCTAAGGACCAGGGAAGAGTCATTTCAAACAGTTTAATGTCATATAATTATTAAATATCAGAAGTCAGATTCCCAACCACATCTCTCCTTTCTCTAAGATCAGTATTTTTTTATACTATACTGTATGTGTACATATTTTGATTTCTCAAATAATTTGGAAATATTTTAGGTTGTTAGAAAAGCAGAATTGAGATCACTTGACTAGACCATTCAACTAGATTTTTTTTTTTTAGAATTTGTAACCTAACCATCTTTTTACAGCATATCCTCATAGTCTCTTAACAAATTTCTTTCAGATTAAAAAAAGAATCCTGAATAATCTTTGTATTTGCAAAAACATCTTTTTCTAGTAAGCCCTATAAACGAGATATCTCTCCTCAGGAAATCTTTTTTCACCTTATCCTCACATATATTGAGTCTCAAGCTGTATAACAAGAAATAGCTATTGCAGGTCAGTGATGCCAGTAGTTCTGGAGAATTCATCAGTTGTACCTTTGGATAATCCAGATTTTGCTTCTCACTATTTTTCACATGCCAGCATTGAATGCAAATCTGAGGTTGGCAACATACCTAATGGTTCTATATATAGCTGCAATAAAGATTAGCCCTACAATTACTTTACTGTAGTTTACACCAAATGAACTACCATGACTTTGTAACACTTTGCAAAATAAAGAAAAATCAACCATTATATCCTCATGTTCTTATTATACTAAAACTAAGTTTAATAAAACTTGGATTTAGAAGGGAGATTAACAAGCACACCTTTCTTAATTATTGTTAGCTTTTTAAGTATAATGACTTTTATTCTCTCAGTACTTAGTATACAAAGTATTATACCTACAGCACATCAAACGTGACATAGTTTTACTAGAACCAGTACCTAAGTCATTTACTACTCGAGAATTATGTTTAATATGTCTGAAATGTAGTACATTAGAAATTAGGTTCTAATTTATATAAATTTAAATTTATGATCCTTTAATTTTGTCCTGTAACTTAGTTTAAGCCCTGGTAAATATGTAAAGAAGTTTCCCCTTTTTTTCTCCCCCTTAATATTATAATGAACATATATAATATTATATAACATATATAATATTATAATGAACCTTCTCTGCCTCTTTCCTCCCCTAATCTTTGAAAAAGAAACAAAAAGGCCCTTGTAACACATAGGTCTATTTAAGCACAACAGATTCCTGAGTTAGCTTGTCCAAAAACAGGCTGCATATCTACCCTCACTCTTGAATGAATGTTTTAATATTAAAATTTTAGATGCTATTCCAGAAAAAATAGTAGAAATCAGTAATTATATCAAACATAGTACTGAGCTATAAGGCCAGCCCCCTGAGTTTTGATAAGTTAAAGCATAGTAGTGGCATTTTTAAAGAGTACTAGTTTTTGTTCCAAATACTGGCCCTCTTACTTTTTTGTGGTTTGGGGGCAAAACATTTAACTTCATGGGGCCTCAGTTCCCTCATCTGCTAAACTGTCCTGAATGCACATTCCAAATCTAAATATATCCTTTGATTGGAGCTGACCAGAGTACTGTTTGTTGAAGGTACTCTAAGCAAAAGAGAAATGATGATTGATATGGAGAGCCAAACCAGCTGAGTAAGATAAAGGGAATTTATTCACTGCAAGAAATTTGTAATACTAAGCAGTCTAACTCCAGGCATATCTTTTCTTTTTAGATTCTAAAGCAATAATAATTGGCATAATATTTACCATGTTTAAAGCTAGTCATTCCTTTTCACCTTAAATGTTTATAGGCAAGTATAGCAGCTGTGTATGGTACATGGCACACATGTATAGACTTCATATCAGAGTCTTTATAACATTCCTACTTAGAGAAGAAAATAGGACCTTTACCAGAGGAGCATATTGTTTCTTTAAAAGCAAAAATCATACCCCCCACACTAACAAATCAAAATAAATCAAACCTACACACTCATTCAATATCAGTATTTTAAGCAGTAGCGGAAAAGCTTTTGAACATTGTTGATAAGTAGTATCTTGAACAAAAAATTCCTCATTTAGAGGGAAAGGAAAAAACTAGCAGTTAGTTTTGCATACTTTTCAAGTGTTGTCTTCTCATCCCATATAACAATCACAGCCCATTCATTTGATGGAGTATTCAACTATAAAGACAATACTTGAGTTTGATTTTTATTTAAGAAAGGCCCTATAATGTGTTAAAATCCTTGCTTAATAGTCTCTTTATAAGTACATCCCAACCAAATTTTTTTAGCTTTTTTATTTCTGGGGTGGGGGGGTGGGGAGGAATGAAGTTGGAGTCCACTGAGGAATATGTAGCTCTTCTGAAAGTATATTGTGATATGGTCCTAAGATCCTAGATCCACCTAAGGGAATTTATATTTCACTTACTTAAACCCTTTTGAAGGGTATATAAGATGTGATATATATAAAGTACTAGTGTAGAGAATTGAGTTATAAGATGTTAATGGTTATACTTTTTTTAATTTTTATATAAATTTTTCACCCTTTAAAAAAAATACATTTTCATGCCTATTTAGCAAAAGCTGACAGTTTTTTCCTGGAGGAAAAAAATTGATCCATTATTGACCATTCTTTTACTGCTTTATGTTTTTATTGCTTTACTTTTGCATATGTCAATTATAGAACAGACTGCAAGACCTAGTGAATCAACTGTCAAGTAGCCCCGTTTTGTATATTATATATGACAGCTGAATTATTTTGGTGAAAAATAAATTTGTTTTGTGATATATAATTTTATTTCAAGACCTAAATCTAGGAGATTTTATAACCCATAATAAGATAGTTTAGTATTACCAATCTGACTGATGTAAAAGTGAAATTTGGGAAATGTATCAAACTACATTTCCCGTGGTCCAATGGGTTTCCGGTTCCGGTTCTTTGGGCATGGGGAGACCTACGGAAGGAGTTTAAAGCTCCTGGGTTAGGTGGGAGTGGTCTCTTGGCCAGCAGAATCGAGAGGAGACAGGAGACAGTAATGGTGAGGGCAGCGATTTTGAATTCTTACAAGCGCATGGTCTAAAAACTTTATCTATCAGCATGGCTTTAATTAAAATACTAATATATATATTTATACCAGCCTTTATCATTTTTAATATTTATACTGAAGCATCTGAATTCTTGGATTCTTAACCAAATCTTTCCTATAATAAATGCTCATCTAAATAGGCTATAAATACCAGTAGAAATCTGTTATAAATGTAGACTTCTAGTACCACAAAACTTGACTTATTAGGCTTTATTGGGGAAACGCCTAAATAACTGAAAAGTTTTAATTATAACACTTTAAAATAATTATATTTGCTTACATTTAAACAAATCTATAAGATTTATGACATTATCTCTTTAGACCTTCAGGATAATCCTGTGAGGTATATATAGAGGGATTATTGTCACTATTTTATAGGAAAAAGTTACGTGTCGGAACTAAGATACCAACCCAGGTATCCAGATTTCCATTCCCAGAATGTACTTCCTATTCTGGAGTATATTTATTATGACCCTATATACATTGTGCTTTATCAAGGTGATAA
Source organism: Gracilinanus agilis (assembly GCF_016433145.1). Classification (NCBI taxonomy): domain Eukaryota; kingdom Metazoa; phylum Chordata; class Mammalia; order Didelphimorphia; family Didelphidae; genus Gracilinanus; species Gracilinanus agilis. Next base: position 330,129,511 of record NC_058130.1, read on the forward strand.
GAATGGTTTTTAATTAGGTATCAAAGATCATCATAAAATAGTATTGACCTTTAATCATTTTATATATAAAACAGTTCTATGTATTCAAAAAATGTATTTGGCCTCTTAGCATTTCCTCCCTCCCTTGTATGGGGTGGGGGTGGGGATGCGTGTTTGGCACTTAGTTGGGGTGGGTTGGCACTCCTCTAAAAGATTTACCATCACTGAACTAGAACTTTTTTTTAAGTTTGTTTAATTAATTTAGAATATTTTTCCATGGTTACATGATTCATATTCTTTCCCTCCCCTCCTCCCACTACCCTCCCATAGCCATTGAGCAATTCCACTGGGTTTTACATATGTCACTGACCAAGACCTATTTCCATATTATTAATATTTGCATTAGGGTGATTGTTTAGAGTCTACATCCCCAATTATATTCCCATTGATCCATGTGATCAAGCAGTTGTTTTTTTTCTGTATTTCTGTTCGCATAATTCTTTCTCTGGATGTGGATAGTGATCTTTCTCATAAGTTCCTCTGGATTGTCCTGGGTCATTGCATTGCTGCTAGTACAGAAATCCATTAAATTCAGTTATGTCACAAGGTATCCATCTTTGTGTACAATGTTCTCTTGGTTCTGTTCCTTTCACTCTGCATCAATTCCTGTAGATTGTTCTAGTTCACATGGATTTCCTCCAGTTCATTATTCCTTTTTGAACAACAATATTCAATCACCAACAGGTACCACAGTTTGTTCAGCCATTCTCCAATCGAAGGGTATCCCCTCATTTTCCAATTTTTTTTATCACCACAAAGAGTGCAGCTATATTTTTGTACAGTGAACTAGAACTTTTAAATCTCCAAAAGCTTGTTTTTATAACACATCATCTCTAAAGAATGATAGAGAAGAAAATGGCATAACACTTAATTTTTATAATTTTTAGTAGTACATAATAGATTTTATCAAAAGAAACATGGAATTAATTTTTTTCTATCAAAATGAGAAATTTTACTTCTAGTTTTTTAATTGTATCTTAAAATGGTATTTTGGAAAGGAAAAAGTTTTTTATATAAATATAATCAAAATATGAATTGAAAGGTTAGAAATGACATTAGTCCAGAAAATCACTGGGGATGGTAGTGTAGTTTAAAATGTCAGCTGTTTTTTTTCCCCACCTTGAACTTTTTCAATCTTTGTTAAATTACAATTCACAGATACCTTCCACTCTCTCCCCTCCCAGGACTAGAGAGATTTTTCTAATAAACATTTGATACTGTGCTCTGAGACCCATGTAACCTCTAAACTTTAAATGATCAAATACTTCTATGTTATTTAGTAGACATGTGTATATCTGCTTATAACTTGTAATCTGAATTTGTAAATATATATTATCCCTCTTTCTGGAATCTTTTGGTAATATATGATTTAGTTGCATCTTCAAAGTACTATCTGTGTGAAGATTATTCCAAAGTTACTGCCTGACTTATAAACACCTAAAGTCAGAATTGAAGAGACCCTATAGGTTAAATTTTTTTTTTAAGTTTCCAATTGTCTTATGAATATCCATGTAGCCATAAGAGTGTATGGGTAGAATGGTAGTTCCCTTCCCTCAGTCCCCTAGGGAAAATATTGGTAATCAAGGCAGGTAGCATAGATAATCCTTTCTGAAAGTTGGGTTGTGAAAGAGAAGAGATAGAAAACAACATAAATTCCCAATTTAAAAAAAGAGTTTTTAAGGGTAGCAGAGAACTGGGAATGTTTTGTTTTAGGAAAGAAAGAAAACAATAATTAGTAAAGTTTGAAAATGAAGAGTAAGAAAGGTAGACATTATAATATAATGGATAAAAGTTGTCAGCATGTGTTTGTTATGCACCTACTATGTTCCAAGCCCTTTGTTAAAGAGTTACTGTCCTCAAAGAGTGTGCAATCTAATAGGGGAGTCAACATGTAAGCAACTATGCAAACAATAAGGGATAAGTTGGATATAATGTCAGAGAAAAAAAAGGAAATAGGCATTTATTGAGTATCTTTTATGTACCAGGCAGAGCAGAAGCTAAGCACTGTACAGATATCTCCTTTGATCTTCACAGCAACCCTAGAGGCATGTTTTATTATGATTCCTATTTTACCATTAAGGAATCTGAGACCTACAGGTTCAATGACTTGCCCAAGGTTACCCAAATTCAGATACATATTTGAATTCAGATCTTCCCGAGTCCAGACTCAGCACTTTAACCCACTATGCCACCTAGTTACCTTTAAGATACTAGCAGAATGAGAGACCAGGAAAAACAATTTTAATAATATTTTCATTTCCCCTAATTATATGTAAAAATAATATTTAACATTCATATTTTAAAATTTTTTGAGTTTTAAATTTTCTCTTTCCTTTCCACCCTTCTCCCTAAAATGGTAAGCAATCTGATATCAATTTTACATGTGCAATTACATAAAAGTTTTTACTATATTAGCCATTTTGTGGAAGATATCTCAAACAAAAAATGTGAAATATAGTAGTTTCAGTTAGCATTCAAACTCCATTGTTTCTTTCTCTGGAGGAAGATGATATTTCTCATCAGGAGGCTCCAGAATATCTGCATTGCTGAGAATAGCTAAGTCATTCACACTTACTCATCAGAAAAATATTGCTGTCGCTGTGTACAATGTTCTTCTGGTTCTGTTCACTTCACTTTACATCACTTTCATGTAAGACTTTCCAGATTCAGGAAAAACTTTTGAAAGAAATGAGCTTTTTTACAATGATATTTAAAGAAAGCCAGGAAAGAGAAAGAAGGGAATTCCCAAAAGTCAGAGACAGCCATTCAAAATGTTTAGAATAAGGGACATGTAGTCTTGAAGGAATCTTAAATCTCCACATAATATTACAGATGCAATAGCAGAGGTCAAGAGAGAGGTTATAGCCGAAGAGATCTTGGTTTGAATCCTAACTCTGTCACAACCTGTGTGACCTTGAACAAGTCAATTAACCTCTCAGGGCCTCATTTTTATCTTCTGAAAAATAGGTGGATTGGTCTAAATGGCCTTTGAGTTTCCTTTGATCTATAAACATCTGATCTAATGACAAGTGACTTAATAGCTTTAAAAGTGATGGAAAAGAAGGTAAATTTCTCAACAGTGAGAAGGGGAATATGTTCCTAGTGCCTTGACTTCCAACTTTTCCCATAGAACATGTTGGTTAAATAGACTTTTATGAATGTCTGAGGCATTAACTCTTGTTTATTTAACAGTGCATTTTTATTTGAGTACACTGTACAGTAAATGAAGATAAGAAATATTGTTTGAAATGTTTATGTAATGAAATGAGTTCTACTTATAAATATCTAACTTGTGAACAAAGTTTTGGAATGCAACTCATTGTTTTCCTTTAATTATTTATTTAATTAGTTTAGGGGATTTTTCCATGGTTACATGATTCATGTTCTTTCCCTCTCTTCCTCCTATCCCCCTCCTGGAGCCAATGAGCAATTCCACTGGTTTTACATGTATCATTATTTGAAACCTATTTCCATATTATTAATATTTGAAATCCTGGGTCATTGCATTGCTGCTAGTAGAGAAGTCCATAATGTTCTATTGTGCCACAGTGTATCAGTCTCTGTGTACAATGTTCTCCTACTTCTGCTCCTTTCACTTTGCATCAATTCCTGGAGGTCTTTCCAGTTCACATAGAATTCCTCCAGTTCATTGTTCCTTTCAGCAAAATAGTATTCCATCACCAACAGATACCACAATTTGTTCAGCCATTCCCCAATCGTGGGACACCCCCTCATTTTCCAATTTTTGCCACCACAAAGAGCACAGCTATTGTACAAGTATTTTTCCTTATTATCTCTTTGGGGTACAAACCCAGCAGTAGTATGGCTAGATCAAAGGGCAGGCAATCTTTTAAAGCCTTTTGGGCATAGTTCCAAATTACCTTCCAGGATCAATTCACACCTTCATCAGCAATGCATTACTGTCCCAATTTTGCCACATCCCCTCCAAAATGTATTATTTTCCTTTGCTATCATATTGGCCAATATGCTAGGTGTGAGGTAGTACCTCAGAGTTGTTTTGATTTGCATTTCTCTAATCGTGAGAGATTTGGAACACTTTTTCATTTGCTTTTTGATAGTTTTGATTTCTTTATCTGAAAACTACTTATTCATGTCCCTTGCCCATTTATCAATTGGGGAATGACTTGATTTTTTTGTACAATAGATTTAACTCTGTAAAATTTAAATTAATATCCAATAAATAAAAGAAACAAAATTAGAAAGCCTAAATAAATAACACGTGAGTAAAAATCTCCTGCCTGGACCAGCCATATTTCGAGAGAGAGAGAGACAGACAGACAGACAGACTCCCCTCCAAACATATCCTCCCCACATTAGCAGGTAACATGAGAAGGAACATGGGAAGCTGAGAAAGAGAATTCTGGGGAGCAAAATTCTAATTATATAGCTCCTTATAGATTTGAGAAATTAGACCTTGGTCAGAGGTTTTTGTTACAAATATTTTTTTCCCAATTTGTTGCTTCCCTTCTAATTTTGGTTAATGCAACTCATTTATAAATAAGCTGACAGTTTCCTGCATCTTAATTAACATTTGCATGACTTTTGCACTGATATAAAATTATTAAATTCCCCCAGACAAATATTTTATGCTTTCAGCCTCACTTATTTTGTGGTATAAGTAGAAAAGTTTTGCAAGATTTGATGCCCAATCATGAGTATGCTCCTCAATTTTTACTTTAAATGATGACTCTATTTCAAATATTAATAATATGGAAATAGGTTTTGAACAATGATACATTGTATAACCCTGTGGAACTGCTTGTTGGCTTTGGGGGGAAGGGGAGAGAGGAGGGAAAGAACATGAGTCATATAACCATGGAAAAATATTATAAATAAATTTATTTTTTTAATTAAAACAATAAAAATAAAGTAGTTGTCTGTTAAAAAAATAAGTATGCCCCCCAAATTGTTTTATTTTAGCTTTGAGCCATGCAGATGTGGTATATCTATATACATCTGATGTTATATGTTTAGAATAATTGGTTATTAGAAATGATAGGAGCTCTTACATGCTATTGTATATGACAGACCAATTATTGCCTAGGTTTAAAAGAAAAAAGAAAGAAAAGAATGTGCTTGGAGCTTGACTGCCAAATCTTTAAAAATTACTTTCCCTTTTTCCTAGTCTGCTTATTTGACTGGCAACAATTATCCCTATTTGCATTTGCATAAGAGCTTCAGACCTGTAAGGAATCTTAGCATTTATTCGATGGACAGCCTCCTCACTTTATAGATGAGGATGTTGGGAACTATAACAATATGGTGAGTTGTCCATGGTTATATATCTTCGTAATGCCAATTTAAGTTCTTAACAGAGTAGAACACTGGATCACATCTGATGAGATGAAGTGTAATGAGACAAAGAATAAACTCATATTTAGATTCAGAAAATGAACAATATAAGATTTGAGGCATAAGGAGACAGCAATTCTTCTTGGAAAGGAAAAATCACTCTGGAAGTTTTAATGAACTTGAAACTCAATGTGAGTCATCAGTGTGCTACTGAACCCCAAAAAAATCTTATAATCTTAAGCTGTGAGGAAAGTGGCAGAGTGTCTTAGGACTTAGGACATGAGACTCTTTATTATTTTCTGCTTTGGTTGGATGAAATCTGAAATTGTGTTCAATTCTGGATGCCTCTTGCTAAGGAATATTCATGAGCTAGACTGTCAGGAGCAAGGCAAGATGGTGAAGGGTCTGAAGGTAATGCTAATTGAGCATTAGTTAAAAGAGTTTAGAATGTTCAGCTTAGGGAAAAGGAGATTTGTGTGAGAGTACAGAGTAGAAGCAGGATCATGACAACTGTCAAAAAAGAAATCACATTTATCCTTCTTGGCCCAAGAGGATAGGACTATAAGTAATTTGCAGAAAGTTATAAAGGCATTATTTAAGCTTGGGGAGAAAATTCCTAACAATTAGAGCTATTCAGTAATGTAATGGACTACATCAGGAAGTGATGACTTTTTCCCTCACAGAAAGACTTGAAGCGTAGGGTTACCACTTGTCTAGAATGTGATCAAGGAGATTCTTGTGCCAGATATTTTTGTTTTGTTTTGTTTTGTTTTGTTTTGTATTAGCTGGATGGCCTCTGAAGACTTTCCAACTGAGATTCTACTTGATCAGTTAAAACTTAATTTTTTAACATTAATTTAAATGTAAGATAAACTTAATTAGCAAAACAATGTGATTTGAGTAAAACAGCAAAATTCTAGTTTCCTAGCAAGTGTCCCAAAGAAAATATTGCTCATTGATCCTGTAAACACACATTTTTCAATAGCTGTGGTCACTTAGTTTGAGCATATGAGTACAGTTTCTTTGATAAATGACATCCTTTGCTTATTCTCTGAATTGTAATAATTTTAACCTAAAACAATGAATTTATTTTTATTAGTTCAAAAAACCTGTATTTTTTCCATTTACATGTGAAAACAATTTTTAACATTCATTTTCTATCATTTTGAGTTCCAAATTCTCTCCCTCTTTCCCCACTTTCCCACCTTAAGACAGTTAGCAATTTGATATACATTATACAATACTATCATGCAAAACATATTTCTATATTCATCCATATAATTAATTTAAAAGTAGAAACTACTTTGGAAATGCTGGCCTACTTTTGAAGATGACAAAATGCTGACCTATTTTTTAAATACTTAATGATTTTCACAATAATTAGACCATGAGTGTTGACTCATTTTTATGATTTCATTCTTGTTTTTTTTTGTTTCATCTGTCTTCATTTCCTTGTTTTCTACAAGGGAAAAATTTCTTTCATATGAAAGGGGGTTAATTTTTGTATATAAAAGGAAATTGACATATATGTGTTCACTAAATTAGTCTGTCTGCTATATTAAAGTTTCTTAATCATCTATGTAAAAAAGAAATATAGCTTCAGTTTTTTTAGAGAATTAACACTCACTTTCAGTTTTTAATTATAATAGATATATATGAACATAAGTTTTTGTTAGATGCCAATTTGCTTTGCACCTATTGTATATGTTAGTTGTCAGAAATCTAAAGTAAACAAAGGATATTAACAGTCCCCCACCCACCCATTTATATCATTAAGTACCAGTGACTTAAGTCAAAGATTTTGTAGAATTTCTTTGTATGCTATATTTTATTGAAGCTGTTAACTGCTTCAAGTAGTTTACGTGTTTGATCCCTGAGATTTTTAAAAGTAAATCAGTCAAGCAATAAGCAATTACAACGTATGTATTCCTGGCATTGCACTATAAAGATGTTTGCAAACAAGGATAGTTCTTTCTATTTTGGGAGAGTATTTGTACTTTGAATATAGCAATCTTCAAAAAGCAGCATGCAATAATGTATAGAAAATGCCCTCAGAAATAGGAAGATCTGGATTTCAGTTCTACTTCCAAAATGACTGCCCTTTTGAGCCCAAACAAATCATTTTACCTCTAAATACTAAAAAAGATCTTAAGATCATAGAAGCCACTGAAGGTCTACATTGGTAGAAGGAGTTTCCTTTTGGTATGAAAAAACAAGTATCAAGTCTTATCCCTTATCAAGCCCTTCCCAGCCTATGGATCTGGGTTATATTTTTTATTGCTATAGCAAGCAACAGTAGTGCTCTTGGCACCCTTTTAAAATGGAGAGAAATATCTTTACTTTACCCATGTAATTGTAAAGAAAGCTGTCTTTCTCCTTTGAAAATAATTATTGCTAGTGGTTGGCTTTAGATAGATAATTTTGATTATACTGAAGGTCTTTTTCCTGTTTTTAAAATGTTAAAAAAATTTTTTCAAAGCTTTTTTTCATCACTTGACAGAATTATATGGTTTGGGTTGTTTATTTGAATTATTATGCTAATTGATGTCTGATAATTTACTTTTATAACCTTAAACTAGATTGGCCATAAGAGATAATTTTTTAATATATTACTTATAGATTCTCTGCAGAGATTCCATATGAATTTTTTGTTATTCAAATTGATTTATTGTTATCTTTCTCTACCTTATCCCTCCCTGGTTTGGATATCAATTCCATATTTTTATGCTCTTTAAAAGTTTAGTAGACTTTTCAGTTAAGGAAACTTAATATTTGTAGCTGAAGCATCACTTGCTCTTTGAAAATTCGCTATAACTTCTTTCTAAATATATATGAACCAGGAGTCCCCATTGATAACATGGCTTGCATGATTTTTTTATGAGATTATATTGGCTTAAGATTTGTTTCTCACCTTATTAATTTGATTATTTCTTATTTTGTAGCTAATTATCCATTTTCTGTAAATTTTATGTTTACCACCATATAATTGAAATAGTTTCTGATCATTCTTTTAATCTCTAATTGTTCTTTTTGAATTTACTCTGTTCTCTCTCCCTCTTTTTCTATTTTGATCAGTTTGTTTCCTTACCTTTTATTCTGAAAATCAAATTACCAAAAGGATTATCAGTTTTATTAGTCTTTATTTTAAGCTTATCAATTCTGTAGTCTTCATTTTCTTTTTTCAATTCTCTATTCAACTTAACTCTTCTGCTTACTTAGGATTTTTTATTTATTTCATTCCCTGTTTTAATTACTTGCTCAATTCATCTATACCTTTTTTGTTAATATTTTTAAAGTAATATATTTTTTTCTCTGAGCACTACTTTACCTGTTTTGTTTTATTATTATTATTTTATTATTCTTTAACATATTGATTGCTTCAGTGATTTGTTTTTTTGTTCTTACTCAGTCTCCTTTAAGAGCTGTATCTTTTTGTTTAGACTTTTGTGTTTGTTAGTATTTTTATTATGTGATGTGATACTTGGGGTATGTATAATGTTTCTTTTTACATTTATGTATGACTTTTTTGCCCTAATTATCCATTTCATAAGATGTGTGTGTCTAAAACTATACATGTTCCTTAATTCTCATTTAGAAGTTATATCTTTAAAATATACTTCTTTTCATATATTTAGCTGTATTTTTATTTTTCTTTCTGTTTGTAGTATCTAGCTCTAAAAAAGGAGCATTAAAGTTTACCAAAATTGCTTTTACTAGCTATCATTTTTGAACTTTCAGAGAATCATAAAATCATAGAATTGGAAGAGAACAAAGCTCTCATTTTTACTGATAAAGAAATTCTGGCCCATAGAGGTTAAATCCTCTGCCCACAGTCACATATGTAACTATAAGGAGAGATTTAAACTCTTTATTGCATTTTTTTTATTGTATGCCATCCCATCCCTCCCCAAATGTAAGTAGCTAAATTAATGTTTATAATCAGTGTAAGATTTGAAATTTTCAGCACCTTCTGCCCCTTTTTAAGCTCCTCTTCTGCCAAATTGAAAATGGACCATTGAGGACTCACTGCCATTTTGAATTCAATGGATTACCATGGCCAAATAATTCATCCCTAAATGACCAGTCTGTTGTTGTTGATGTCCATGTTTATTTAGATTATTCTTACGAAAAGAAGCTTTATTTATTTCCAAGACTATGCTTGAAACTTCTCCAACCTGGTAGACCCTGCATTCCACAGGTAAAGCCTTCAAAGCCCACAGGATCATCATTACATTTTTTAAAGTATCAGACCACATTTTTATGGATGATATTTATAGATATATCTATATCTACATATACTTATGTATATTCCATTGTAGCAAGCAAATACTAGTATTAAAAGTTTTCTGACATTTTATTCTTTTAGTCCTCAAATAATGAGCTAATATAATAATAGCCAGTGTCAACTGAGCATCAGTCATTGCTGTATACAATTTAGATGTATAAAATTTTATATATGTAAATATTTGTTTTTATTTTATATAATTATATAATTTACATAATTATAACTTATATAATTATATTGTATTATATTTTATCTAATAAGATTTATACAGTAAGAACTATCTAAAGGAAAGGTAATAAAGTCTTTATAGTGAGATTTCTGGTCTTCTGTTTCATACTTAGCATTTCCACATGTGGAAGAAATACTAATACTAACAATGATAGCTTTCATTCTAGTCCTTTAAAGATTGTCAAGTGTGTTGCATACTTTTCCTCATTCATTCCCATTTGAATCTGCCAATGTATCTATGAAGTTTCATGCTGTTTTTTCCCCTCCATTTTACAGATGAAGAAATAAGCTTAAAGAAATAATTTCTTTGCTAAGAGTCATATAGCTAATAAGGGTCAGAAGGAGAATTTTGAACTCATGTCTTTTCTGACTCCCAATTCCAGCACACTAGCAAAGTATCATCATTAAGAGTACTATATCAAGACAACAACGAAATCTGTGGCAGAATCCAAATAATGAAAATCCAGATTTCAGTTTCTATCTATGAATGCTAGAGCTTGTCCTTTCAAAAAAAAAAAAAAAAAAAAGGAAAGCACTATTGTGAAAAACTCCTTTGATGTACATAGACAGCTTTAAATTGCTTGATACTTTTGGGTCAAAATCTATATCAATTTTAATAGTAATTTAGAGAACTCACACAACTTCTGCACATTCTTTATTTTGTTTTGTAGAATTTAGGAAAGCAGGCATTGTTAGGTTGGACTTCAATCATGCTCCTGAAAAATATGAAATCTAAAAAGACTTACTGCGAAGGGGAAAGTAAGCGTTCTTCTCCCACAAAAAATAAAATTGTGATCCACATGATATGTTAGTGATATGACCAAAGGTCTGACTTTAATTTGGATTACTATATTCATGCTAGTATCCGTGTTAATTGATGCCTGAGGACTTGCAGAGAATCAGAGTGCTTTATGGCAATGTATTGAAGATGAGAAAGGAGAATATTACTAAAATGAATAAAGTGAACTGATAGAAATTTCATATTTTATATTGAGGCCAAAAGAGTTATGAGATGCATAATCTATGCAGAGCTAATTACTTATTCTCTCTTAGTGTTGAGCTATGTGTGAAAGTGAATGAGATTTTAAAAATAATTATTATGTAATTTCTAACAGTTTTTTAGTATGTATTTTAACAAAGATGCATATTTCAAATCCACACTTCAATGTGTTACATTTATGAAAAACTTATTTATTCCTCAGTAACGATTCTCTTCTATTTGAAGGTAATATTTAAAAACTGGACCAGGAAAATATCCTGTAAATATTTTATAACCTCAATATATATAATACATAATAAATATTTAATAATAATGAAGAATTTGTTATCTTATTTAATTAAGTTTTTAATTGGTGTTCACCAACCTTGTGAATATTCATTTTCTTAGACTTGTTATTTAAGGTACTTTATATTGTGTAGGGCAGGGGTCAGCAACCTATGGCTCTCAAGCCATATCTGGCTCTTTTGAGGGCCAGATATGGCTCTTTGTGCAGGAGCCATAAAGTCAATTTTTTTTCAGGCGCTGTTACAGAAGTGCGCACTGTGAGCACTGTACAGCTCTCACGAAATTACATTTTAAAAAATGTGGCGTTTATGGCTCTCACAGTTAAAAAGGTTGCCGACCCCTGGGCTAGGGCCTAAATATTATAGTTATTTCCCACTTAAAATGGATGTCTTGCTATAGAGAACTATTTCAGACTCTGAAATTTCTTGTTATTTAGGTCTCCCAGTATTCACAGGCTTTTTGCTACATCATATGCTTCTGGTTAGATTGTTTCTGAAGAATATGTATCATTCATGAATTAGAATCTCCAGGCTTACCTTTTAGTTGAGATGCCATAGCCCTAAGATAGTTTCAGTCCATAAAAGTATAAGGAATACCAAAAGTTGGCCTAGGCTTATACTTTCACCTGACACCTTTGCCTACCGAGATTATATATAAATTAATTATATTAGCTTATTTTCCCAGGGTTGCACACATTCAGATGTTTGGGTTATACTTTTTATTGAATTGAAATTTTTTGCCTAGCATTATAGCTCTGTTGAAGCAACAAATGAGAGTGCCTGTTTAAATCAAATCTTGGTTCAATGAATTACAGAAAATGAACACGTTAAAATGTAAAAGAATTAGAATAGGAAGGTCTAAAAATATTATAAAACAATCTCCCTCAACTTAATTCTGTTTTTAAAGAGCAGAGTCTCTCTCCTGTGTGTCAGTCCTGTATTACTGCATGCTTATTGGACATGTTAAACTGGATATCCAAGAAATATTTAAAACTTAATATGTCCAAACTGAATTAATTATCCTTCATCTCAAATGCTGTCTTCTTCCAGATTTCCCTATTACTGTTAAAGGCATTGACAATATTTCCAGTCTCTCAGGTTCATAACCTAAGTAATATTTTCCATTCCTCTTTCTCACCCCATATATGTAATCCAAGAGCTAAATCTTTACATTTCTACTTCTCTTCCAACCTACTGCTTCTCTCCACTTAAAACAAGTAACCACCTTAGTTCAAGCCCTCTTAATTTTTTGCCTAGATTCATGAAGCAGCCTCCTAATCGATCTCTCTCTCTAGACTCTCGCCATTTGAACCCTGCTTTGAACTATTTTGAACTGCTGCCAAAGTGCTTTTTCTTCAAGACAAGTCTGACCATGCCACTCCTATACAAGATCAACTCCATTAGTTTCCTGTTATCACTAGGAAAAAATGTAAATTTCTCTGTTGAAGCTTTTAAAGCCCTTCAACAACCTGGTCCCAACCTGTCATTGATTCCAGCTTTATTTAATATTGTCCCCCTCCTGAACTCTGCAGACTAGACAAGACAGAAGGTGGCTTTTCTTTTCATGTTCCATCTCATCTTTGTGCGTCTGCAATGACTATTGCCCATGCTTGGAATGTACTCCCCTCCCCATCACCTTACATAGTTCTGTCTCTCTTACCTGCTCCACTCAATTAAGTATTTGATATTTCCAGTTGCATGCAATAACAGTCTTTTGCATATATTTTCCAAAACTTTAATGTCCAAATTGTCTCTCTCCCTCTTTTCCTTCTTCCCTCCTTTAGATGGCAAGCAATTTGATCTGGGTTATCCATGTATTATCCTGCAAAACATTTCCATATTGGTTATGTTTGAAGAGAATACTCATATAAAACAAAATCCAAAAATGAGAACACATGAAGTGAAAAATATGCTCTGATCTTCATTTAGACTCCATTAGTTCTTTTCTGCAGATGAATAGCATTCTTTGTTTTAAGTCCTTCAGAATTGTCTTGGATCATTGTATTTCTCAGAATAGCTAAGTCTTTTCCAGTTCATAATCACGTAATATTGCTATTACTGTGTACAATGTTATCTTGGTTTTGTTTACTTCACTCTGCATCAATTCATGTGGGTCTTCCCAGTTTTTTATGAGATTATCCTCATCATTTCTTATAGTGCAGAAGTATTCCATCACAATCATATACTACAATTTGTTTGATGGGCATGCCCCATAATTTTCAATTCTTTGCCACCACATAAAGAGCTACTATAAACCTTTTTGTACAATTAGGTCCTTTCTCCCCAATAATTTTTTTTTTTAATATCTGTGGTATATAGACCTAACAGTGGTATTATAGGATCAAAAGGTATACACAAGTTCCAAACTGGGCATTCTTCCAGATTGCTTTCCTTAATGGTCAGATCAATCCACAACTCCACCAAAAATGCATTAATGTCCCAATTTTGCCCCATTCTCTCCAATATTTATCCTTTCCTTTTACTATAATATTAGCCAATCTGAAAGATGTGACATGGTACCTCAGAATTGTTTTAATTTGCATTTCTCTCATCAGTAGTCATTTAGAACATTTTTCCTTGATTATAGCTTTGATTTCTTGATCTGAAAACTGCTTATTCATATCCTTCAACCATTTCTTAATTGGAAATGACTTGTATTCTTATAAATTTGACTCAAATCCTCTCTATATTTGAAAAATAAGACTGAGAAATTTGTTGTAATTTTTTCCCCATTTGTTTCCCTTCTAATCTCAGTTATTTTGGTTTTGTTTATGCAAACACTAATCAAAATTATTCATTTTGCATTTAGTACTATGTATTCTCTTCCGTCCTATTTTTCCCTTTTGTTTGTACTGTCTCTGTCTTCTCTGTCTCTCTCTCTCTTATTCTACCCTTACTCACAAATGTTTATTTCTAACCAATGTCTCCAAATCTCCCTAACTTTTATTAGCATGCCCCCTTTTCATATTCACCACTTATTTTCCTATAGAGTAAGCTAGATTTCTATACCTCTCACTTCCCTCTTTTTTCAGTGCAGTTTTCTTTCTTAACTCTTGATTTTTTTGTTTTTTGGATATCATGCTATCATAGTCAACTTATTCCCATACCTTCTGTCTATGTATACTCCTCCTAACTGCCCTAATAATGATTAGATTTTTAATAGTTAACAAGTGTCATCTTCCCATATAGCAATATAAACAGTTTGACCTCATTGAATCTCTTAAGTTTTCTCTTTCATGTTTACCTGAAAGGTAAAAGGTTCAAGAATTCTTGTAATATCTAGGCTTTTTTTTTTTTAATCCTGGCTTTCAGGGAGCTCAATAATTCTTCAGTTATCTTTTCTGGATATATTTTCCTGGTCACTTGTTTTTCCAAAGATATATTTCATATTTTCTTTTTATTATTATTTTTTGAATTGCTTGTTTCTTAATGTCTTGTGAAGTCATTAGTTTCCATTTGCCCAATTTTAATTTTTAAGAAATTATTTTCTTCAGTGAGCTTTTGAACCTCCTTTTCCATTTGGCCAATTCTTGTTTTTAAGAAGTATTCTTTTCATTTCATTTTTATGCCCCTTTTTTCATTTGGCATTCTGTTTTTTAAAGAATTCAGTACATTTTTGTGCCTCTACTGTTTGGTCAGTTCTTTTTTTAAGGTGTTATTTTCTCCTTGCATTACTTTCATTTCTTTTCCTCATTTTTCCTTTGCCTCTCCTATTTAATTTTTGAAATCCTTTTTGAAATTTTCTAGAATTTGAGATTGGTTCCCATTTTTCTTTCAAGTTTTACATGTAGCTGCTTTGATCTCAGTTCCCTTCTGAGTTTGTGCCCTGGTCTACCTTATCTCCATAATAATTTTCTATGCTTAGGTAGGTCTTGTTTGTTTTTGCTCATTTTCCCAACCTTTTTTGCATATTTTATTCTCTTCTAGGCTACTAAGTTAATATATATATTATTATTATTATTATTATTTTAAATATGAGATAGTTACTATAGATGCAAATCAGGATGTCAGCTGTCAAGTATGCAGTGGTTTAGTTAACAAATTTTTAAAGTTTAAAAAAAAACACTCCTCTATATTTTTCCCCTTACAATTAACATTCTATATAGGTTAGATATTTTATTATGAATTGACACACTCTGTGCCTTTTTATGTTAAGTTTAATATTGGGTTGTTTTTTTTTTTAAACTCTTACCTTCTGTCTTGGAGCCAATACTTTGTATTGGCTCCAAGGCAGAAGAGTGGTAAAGGTAGGCAATGGGAGTCAAGTGACTTGCCCAGGGTCACACAGCTGGGAAGTGTCTGAGGTCAGATTTGAACCTAGGACCTCCCATCTCTAAGCCTAGTTCTCAATCCACTGAGCTACCCAGCTGCCCCCTAATATTGTTTTTAAAAACTAAATAGAAGGTAAGATTATAAGAGAACATTGACTAAGCCTATTAGTAATAAAGCTATATTATCGGTTATATTCAACTTAGTATTTTTCCTTCAAAAAAATTAGACAGTGTCTCCCAATAAAATGTCACCAGATTTTCAGGCCAATTGCCTTTTTTACATGAAAGATTTACAATTCAAAATGCAACTGTACTATGGATATTAATTTCATCAAAATAGCTCTGAACTTTCCCTAAAAAGTTAAGTCAGTGATGTTGGCCAAAAATATTGAAATCTTTAATTTTATCTCACATATCTAGCTGCCTTTCAGACATCTTAAACTTAATATGTCCAAAACAGATCTTATTATCTTTTCCCTATCCATATCCCCTGACAATCCCATTATAATCCCTCAGGCTTACAGTTTGGGAGTCAACTTGTATTCCTCATTTATCTCTCACAATCATATCCAAAATATTGCCTTTCACCTTTGCAAAGTCTCAAATATACCTCATCTCTCATCTGACCAGTCACCAGTCTACTACAGGCCCTTTTCACCTCACGCCTTGATTACTGCAATAGTGTGCTGGAGGGTCTACCTGTCTCAAGTTTCTTCCTACTCCAATCTATCCTCCACTCATCTGTTAAAGAAATTTTCCTAAAGCACAGGTCCAATTATGTTACTCCATACTTAGTATATTCCAATGGCTTTTTATGATAAAATACAAAATGATCTATTTGGCAGTCAAAACATTTTATAACCTAGGTCCCTCCTACCTTTCTATTCTTTTTACATCTGATGTAATCTAGGAACATTGACCCCTGGCTGTTCTAGAAACAAAGCACTCGATCTCTCAACTCTGGGTATTTCCTCTCACTGTCATCCATGCCTAGAATGCTTTCTCTCCTCTTCTCCCTACTCTTGATCTCCCTCCTTCTTTTAAGCCCCAACTTCTACAGGATGCTTTCCCCATACTTTCTTCATTCCAGTGCTTTCCCTCTGTTAATTTCTATGCTATGTATTGCTTGTTCTGTATATATTTATTTGCATGTCTTATAAGCTCCTTATGGCCAGAGACCTTCTTTTGTCCTCTTTTGGTATTCCTAGTGTTTAACACAATTCCTGACACAAAAATACATGTGTATTGATTGATTTGATTGATAGCCACTTTACACTTCTTTAGGGGCAGTAGTTGAATTTGAAAAAGATGGCATAAGGTGTGCAACAGAGCAAAAAAAAATATTGTTTGTTGATGATAACATGTTGTTTATTATTGTCTTCTTAAGTCATATTGAACTCTTCATGACCCCATTTGAGTTAGATGCTAAAATAGTTTGCTATTTCCTTCATCTCATTTTATAGGTGAGGAAATTGAGGGAAACAGGGTTAAATGACTTGCCCAGGATCGCACAAAGTGTCTGAGGCCAGATTTGAAATCAGGGAGATGATTCTTCCTGACTCCAGGCCTAGTTCTCTACCTCCTGTGCCTCCTAGATGCCCTTGCTGTTGCTTATATCAAATGCCAAAACGTTATCTTACCTCACAGTCCATCAGACCACAGGATAGCTTAACTCTTCTCAAAGCCAGGAAGACCTGGTTTCAGATTTCCCCCCCTGACATACTGACTGTGATTAGCTCTAGTCAACCAAGACTATAAATTTCAAGGAAAATGCCAGCCTGTGTTAGTAGAGGAAATTCTGCACCAAGAGCTCCTTAAACCACTGAAATTATAGGTCTGGTTCCTATCCCTATTCCCTAGCAATCCATACAGGAAAAACTAAATCTTTTTTTTTTTAATTTCTATTGTCTAAAATGGTATGGCAATTAGAAGGCTAGTCTATCATAATTAGCATTAATTATTTGGTGGGCATTTGTTGTCAGAGATGTTTTTAAGCTCAGTAATTTCCTCACATTCCTACTTTAGTAGTAAAAATGTTACACAGAATTTTAAAAATCTTTAATTGTAACAATCTATACTAAAATTTACCTTTACAAAATAGAATGATTCTTGCCCTTTTAAGTCCATTAGAAATATATATTTTTTAAGAAATGCTATTTTACCTGCAATTTAGATGCCATTTG
The DNA here is from genome assembly GCF_016433145.1 of Gracilinanus agilis. NCBI lineage: Eukaryota > Metazoa > Chordata > Mammalia > Didelphimorphia > Didelphidae > Gracilinanus > Gracilinanus agilis. The sequence continues at coordinate 330,147,114 of NC_058130.1, forward strand.
AATGAATTAAAAGGCATTATTGAGTTCACTTTGTGCTAGGCACTCTTCTGAGCACTGGACATAGGAATATAAAATCTACCTAGTTCCTGCTTTCATGAAGATTATACTCTTAATTTGGAAAAATACCATAAAAGAAAGTTTAACTGAAGGGCAGATAGAAAGGCCATAAGAGTGTATGGGGTTGGGGGTAGGGCAGATGGCAAGGCCTCGTGGTCCCTAAGGTTACATAAGTAATTGGCTAAAGGGAAGGTTACAGATGATAGAAAGAGGCTGGGGAGTAACAGCTGGAAGATCTTAAAGGAAAGTGACAAAGCAGATGGTAGGTCTGGTGGCCCTCCCCATCAGAAAGATCTGTGTTGTTGACTTCCATCTTATCTAAGCCCTGTGAAGAAAGGAGAAAGGCAGGTTAGGAGAGCACTCTCAGTAGTGGCAGTTCTTCCCACTGTCCCTTCCATTCTGTTCTCCCAGATGGATCCTATGACTACCCACTGGAGGGGACAAAGGTTAGGGCAAGTCCTTATGATGGCAAATTTTCCTGTCTCTTGAACTTCCTGGATACAATTCTCATCTTTCATTAAAGCAAGCTATCTCTTACAAAATGTCTTAAAACTTAGAACTCTGTAATCCTAACTATTGAAGGGTTTAAAGCAGTTTAACTATCTGAACCTCAGTTTCCTTAAAATGGAAAGTTTGGACTTGACTTTCCATCTCATATTTGCGATCCTATGAAAATTAATTCAGAAGTTTCATCAACACCAATAAATTCCTTAAAAATCATACAGAAAGTTTACAAACTTATAGAATACCATGAAATTTCTTCTGCCCTCTTGCCACCCTGCATATATTTGTTGCATATAGGAATGCCTTCTTTGTTCTTATGTATTTTATAAAGCATCAATAGGAAGAAATAGTTCTTCTGTGGGTATCTGACTGCTGCATATACTACTTAGAAGTGAATATTAAACTATGAGATAAAGATTAGGCTAAAATATTATTTTTTCCATATAATTTAGTATTCCAGTATGTTAGGATACATAAGACATAATCTGTTCATTTATTGCACTAATTTCTGAAATAGTCATTAGATGTGTTTTTACCAAAAACATCTCTCCTACATGCAAATTTATCCACAGCTAAATAAAGCCTCATAGCCTTAAAACATCATTACTATTAATATATTAAAATCTCTACTCTATAACTCATTGTAAAATTTGTCAATCAAACCAGCTTCCTCCATACTTTTGGAGAAATGGATGATTTCTTTAAGCATGGTAGTTATCATTCATTATTTCATAGGATCATATCTAGCACCTTCATTTTACAGAGAAGGAAACTGAAACTCACAGAAGTCAAGTGACTTTATAGCCAATAATTATCCAAGGCAGAATTGGAATCCAGGTCTTCCTGATTCCAAGGTCAGCATTCTCCTCTTCTTCAATATGTAACATATCAATAACATTATTAAAAAATTTAAAGGTATCAAAATATTTTATTATGAAATTGAAATTAATTTTCTTTTTTCTTTTTTTCTTTTTAGTCTGCCATTTTCAACTTTCAGAGCCTACTGACAGTCATTTTGCTGCTTATATGTACCTGTGCATACATCAGATCCTTAACTCCCAGCCTCTTGGACAAAAATAAAACTGGGTATGTTGCTAATATCAGAATGTTCTAATCAAGTCTTCCATGCAAATCATCTGGCTATTAGTAAATTAAAATTTCTTATGTACACGATGAAATTTGCTTACTCTGTGTAAATTGGTTTAATAATCCTTCTTTAAATTTTCTGCCACTTAAAATAAAGTGGAGTTTTCCATTTATGGGTACTTTATGAAATTAAAAGATGGATTTGACAGGTGACCTTGAAGTATTATACCAAAATCATATATTATAAAAAGCCTATTAAAATCTTTTCTCTTGTATTGCTGAATTAATTTAAGACTTCAAGAAATATTTTTTGGCATTGACTCTTTTACAGAATCATCAAAAATATGAATATAGTTTAAATCATTTTCATTTGGGAGCATATTTCATAGATTACATATTACTGAATGTATTTATAGTGCCTATAAATAAAAATAAATAAATAAATCTTACCATTATAAGATCTTTTTTTGTACTAATTTCTCCAAGTCTGTACCTAAAATAATAATCTTTTGTATTACTTAAAATAGTAATGAAAATCAATTAATGCACATGCTACATCCTTTTAAAATAATATTTTCATATCCTATACAAAAATAGTAAAACAACATACTAAAAATAGTGTATTGCATTTATCACTAGGTGTACTTTCATTTGTTCATTTTTGGAATTTTTAGAAAATACCTGTTATGTGCAAAACATTTACTTACATCTTAGAGAGGATGCAAAGATAATTTGGCCAGGATGTATAAAATATATATAAATAAAATATCAGGACTGTAAAATAACTACACTTACATGTAACAATTTGAAAATCTTAAAGTGCTGATTGAGTTCAGGGAAAAAATAAGTTAGGGGACTCCAGTTCAAATCATTCCTATTCTACTTATTACCTCTTATATATCTGAAAAAAAAAAGAAGTCAATTCTAAGGGTCTTCCATTATAAAAACTATAATCCATTGACAGAAAGATAATCTTTAACTAAGGGGTATAAGGAATTCTTGTTGAAGGAAGTGGCTTTTGAACTAGGCCTTTAAACAGAATATTGAAAAAAGAGAAATGAAAAGGCACTGTTGTAGATATGATCAAAAGCACAAAGGTAGGGAAGCCCTAGATTAGTGCTAAGGATGCTATGGAGTACATTCAGCCCAGCTATAACATGTGGTCCACAAGGAGAGGAGTAGGACAAGATGGGGCTGGAAAAGTGTCAAGTTGAGAAGAACCTTGAATGCTAAACTTAAAAGATGGACTTTTATTTCATAGGGGATAGGAAGCCATTGAAGACTGTTGAACAGAGGAGGACTATGGACAGAATTGAGTATAAGGAATATTAATCAAACAACAGTATAAAGTTTGGGTTGAAGGAAACAAGTTTGATATAAGGAGCCACTTAGGAAGATGTAACCGTAGTAGTCCATGGATATAACAAAGAGGGCCTATTATATAGCAGTCGCCACAGGAATAGAAAGAAGGAGACAGAATCAAGAGGGAATGAAGAATTATAATCTATAGGATTTGGTAACGGATAGGTTGTGGAAGAAGGAAAAGTCAAATGATAGAACTGACTGAAAGAACTTTCTGCACATTAATAGACTGATCACTGAAATGATGAAATTAAAATACAGAGGAGAGCTTTTGACTTGAGAGAAAATTTCATTTCAAATAACTTTTTAAGGGTCTAATATTAATATCCAAGATATAGAGAAAACTAACAATAATGTTCAAGTATTCTAAAAGTCAGTATTTTAAAACTATTAAATATTTAAGCTATTAAGGCTTAAAAACTACTAATAACAAGGCTTTTGGGGGGCCTTGTATATAAAACCACAAGAATTTACCAATAAATAAGTGGTCAAAGGATATGAACAAATAGTTCTCAAGAGTTACAAACTATTTAACAACTCTATGAAAGAATGCTCTAAATCACTAATAAAAGAAATACAAATTTTTTTAGAATGGAAATTTCATGTTCAGCAAAATTGACAGATGAAAAAAATGAAAATAGTCAATATTGGAACGACTATGGAAACACAGGCACATTTACGTACTGTTGGTAGAGCTGTGAGTTCTGAGTTCCATTCTGGAAAATAATTTTGAATTATCCAATGAGAGTAACTAAAATGTCCATATCATATGACCCAGTAATTCCAGTGTTAGAGACCCCAGTGAATGAAAAAGCATGTATTAAGACCTTACTATGTAGTAGACACTGTCCTAAGAACTATGGTACAAATATAAGGATAGTCCCTATTGTCAAGAAGCTTATAATCTGAAACAGCAAGTGAGATAACGGAGGAAGGCAGCAATGGCCTGGTTCTTGGAAAGACAGGACAAAAACAAGCTTACCTATAAGAACTCAGGAACTCAGAGGCAGAATCTGAGTTCTGGTGGAAAGAGAATGAGAGGTTGGCCAAAGTGTAAATGACATTTCAAATTAATTAACATTCTTAGTGGAATTTTATATCATTTTATATCAAATAACTATTTTTGGGTTACAGTATCCAAGAAATATATGAGACCAAAGAAATATATGATCAGAAGCCATTCCCCAGGCAATATATGGTCAGAGAATGTAAACAAACTCAAAAGAAATAGCTGGGAAGTGATGTAGTGGCCTGCTTTTGGGCAGGATAATGCTAAAGTTCATCTCTCGGAACTGTGGAACCCAGACACATACAGCTCTTCCCTGCTGCATACAAAGAAGCCCACATCTCCCTATTCCTTAAAAAACCTAAAACTACTATTCTATATGCAGCCTTAAATGTAACGGTGTGACCCCGGGCAAATCATTTAACCTCTCTTTGCTTTAGTTTTCTCAACTCTAAAATGAGGACAGCAATACCTGCCTCACTGGATTTGTTGTGAGGAGCAAATGAGATTATTGAAAAGTGCTTAGCGCAGGGCCTGGCATATAGTAGGCCTTTAATAAATTCTTGTTCCTTTCTCACTTTCCCTTTCTCTCCCTATCCCATCTCAACCAAAAGAAAAAAAATCTGTATATACTCATTGCTTCCACTTCTCCTTTTAGTGATTTCTTAATGATTTGACTTTTGATCTTATCACTAAAATGGGACTGCCTCCAAAGTTACCAGTGATTTCTTAATTGCCAAATCTGATGGCCTTCTCATAGTCTTCATCTTTCTTGACATCTCTGGGCATTTAATATTATCAACCATCCCTTCCTAGATATTTTATCATTCCTGGGTTCTTGTGACCCTTTTTTTCTTGTTTCTTCTTCTGTACTTTTGGCCATTCCATCTCAGTGTCTTTTTTTATTAAATTGTAATTCATTTCATACCCCTTACTATCACTGTACTTCAAAGAAGGCTGAGGGAGAATCTAGAGGTCCAAGTGCCATGCAAGTCAAACTACTGCTATCACCTTGGCTTAAGTGTCCCAACATGCAATCCTGCTGCCCCAACCAGATTAAAATGTAATTGAGAAATATTTAACAAAGAATAAAAATGCAACAGAACAAAGATAATGATAATATGTGGTTTTCTAAGTCATTATGGTACCTATAAGGATCCTCACATACAGTTTAGTGGCCCTTGTTTCTGTTTGACACCATGGACCTTGACTACCACTTCCCGTAAAGCTTCAATGGAAACAATCCAGGATTAACTCAGGCCCCAATCTAGGGAAGCAGCTAGACATACTGAAAAACTAGGAGGAAAAAAAAAGTTCTTGCCACCAAAGTCCATGGTGCTGTCAAATGGTGACATCAGAAATTGATATTATTTTATCAGTGGAAATAGCATTAAACAAGTTGCATTACCATCTGCTTTGCTGCTTATACCCCAAAAACCATGCTATTTTTATGTCCTATTTACCATTCAAGTCTTCTAAATGTATTGTTTCCCACCATTGGAATGCAAGTTTCTTGAAAGTAGGAGCTAATTTACCTTTTCTAATTGTATCCAGTATTAGAAAAGTGCTTTGCACAAAGTAAGTACTTAATAAATGTTTTTTCATTCATACACGTTTTTCTCTTGATATGTTCAGGAACCTCATTGGCTCTCATAAGTTCAATTACCATCTTTGTTAACTGCTAGATTTGTTTATACAGTGTCTCTTGATCCTCATCACCAACTGATGGTTGGATGTGTCAACCCCACAAAATCTGTCCCTCTTACAGACTTCATATTTCTCTTAACATCACTGCATACTTCCAATCAACTTTGGTATTATCCTCAACTTCTCATTTTTATTGCTGTATTAAATCAGAAGCCAAATCTTCATAGCCTCTCTTGCATTAGTCCCCTTTTCTGCCTTCACACACCACCATAATTGAGGCTCTTTATCACTTCTCTCTTAGAATATTGCAGTAATCAAACCCCACTTTGTCTCCTTGCCTCAAGTATCTACTTATTCTAGTATACTTCAAAGCCATGTAGTTGTGAAAGCAATTTTCTTGAAGGATAAGCATGGACATGTCGCAACGTGTTAAATTGTTTTGTCTTTGTTACTTCTGGGATTAAATATGAACTCACTGTTTAGGTTTTTAAGCCTTTCATTATCTTACCTCAACATGCTTTCCAGCTTTCTTACACATGACCCTTCTTTACTTCTGTTATAGTCCTGCCATCCTGATCAGTTGACTGCCACCCATCTACAACCCTCTGCCTCTCACCTCCAGGCTTATTAACCAAAAGAAAGCAAAATAAAAGTTGTATTAAGAAAAAAAGTGGAAGGAAGGATTGGAAGATCAACTGTCCCCTCTCCTTTGAATTCTCTCATTGCTCATTTGGAACTCTTAGTTTCCTTTGAGGCTCAATTTAAGTATTCCTTTTTTACATTAAAACTTTCTTGGTTTCCCCTTCCCACCTCCTACTCCCCATACTCTAGTGCCTTTTCCCAAATTGTTTCCCTTGATACTTTGACTTTTGCTTCTATCTCTTGCCTAGCAAAGTGCATGGCACATGGTAGGCACTTCATAAATTTTCTTTGATTGATTGTAATGAGTTCTGTACATTTCTGTGAATGAGAGCTATCATTTCTCTTTAAGGTCTGATAGTTAGTAGATAGTGTCCATAAAAATAATCTATCCTCAGTTTTGTAGTTAAAAGCCACACTTTATATTTAGTAAAGTCGATGACACAGCTGGCTTTTTTAAAGTGTCTAGACTTTTTAGAGAAGGTGTGTTTAAAATTTGTTTTACACATTTTACATTATTTGCATATTTTTCATTAATTTATTGGTTTAAAATAAATTAATCATTACAGAAATAAGCCAAGGAATACATTTATATAAATGAGTAATCCAAAGCTAGATTCACTAAGAATGAAGTTTGAGATGATCTGATTGATCGGCATGTACCATGGAACTTTGCATGGGTATCTTATGCTTTTTTCACTCCACTAATAAAATGGTTCTTACTTTGTCAATATGAACCCATGTAATATCAGCTTACATTAATATTTTTGTCCAGTGTATTTCCTCAAAATTAAGGCCTTTTTTTTTTTTGCTTGACATTCATGAAGTTTTTTTTTATTATAGTTAAAGAAAGGGTGAAGGGATTGCATAATATTTTATTGAGTCAGTATTCTCTTTCTCCCTTCATAATTCAGGTATAATAATTCATTTAGCATCTATCATTACATTGTAATATATATATATATATATATACACAAATTAACAGATATAACTATATATACATATATATATACACAAATATATTTTTATCTGTTAATTGGTTTAGGAGTGAGAGGAAAACAATTAGCAATGCTGGAGAAGAAATTGTCTTAGGTATGCAAATTTTTGAATTAGAGTTTATGTTTGTAGAAGAATTAAATATCACTACATTCTACAAGATTGATTTCTTTTGAATTTTTAAAATGTCAACTTCCATTTTTTCACAATCCAAAATCTAAAAAACTATTTTTCTCAGTTGATTTTCATTTAAATTAGGATATAAATTTTTTGTTTCTAAGTATAGGACCTTTGAAGCTGAATGACTTGGTATGAAAATTTCTCCACTGTACTACATTAATTTACCTTGAATTTGACCTATTGCACACAGATTATTTATATGAAAAGGCATTGTGGCTCCATGTGTAAATGGAGAATGAGTGCATTTAAAACTCAAACAAAAGTAGCTAGAGGGGAAAGGTTAGTTCCTAATGAATTCATCATACTAACATGGAAAAACTAACTTGGGGGAATATTTTACTATTACCAGTATTCACTATCTCCTTTTTTTTCTCTTTCTATCACATACAGACTTTTGGGTATATTTTGGAAGTGTGCCAGAATTGGTAAGTATCTTTTTTGTTTCCCACCAATCCTTCAACTGGAATTTATCATCTTTTTCATATTACATGCACACAAAAGTCAGCAGCTTCCCAATTTGGTGCTTTTCTGTAAGAGTTTTCAAATTTGCATAAAATTCTTTCTTAATTGACTTTTTTTTTTAAGAATATTTTTCCATGGTTACATGATTTCATGTTCCCTCCCTCCCCTCTTTCCCTCCCTCCCAGAGCTAACAAGCAATTCCACTGATTTATACATGCTTTACATGTCTTATTACATAAAACCTATTGCAGCATTATTCATATTTGTAATAGGGTAATCTTTGAAAAACCACATCCCTAAATCATATACCCATATAACCAAGTGATAAATCATATGGGTTTTGTTTTTGTTTTTTTTGCATTTCTACTCCCATAGTTCTTTCTCTAGATGTGGATAGCATTCTTTTCCATAAGTTCCATGTGATTGTTCTTGATCTTTTCATTGCTATTAGTAGCAGAGTCTATTACATTTGATAATTCCACAACATTTCACTTTTTGTGTTCAATGTTCTCCTGGTTCTGCTCATTTCGCTCCACATCAGTTCATGGAGGTCTTTCCAGTTTATATAGAAATCAAGCAGTTCTGTGAAGCATTATTAATGACAGGAAAAAAATCAGACATTTATAGTTTATTATTTTTTATTAATTTGTTTCTTATTACATACTATTTTGAATTACATAAATTTTTGTTATGGTATGGGAATATTGGTTTTCTAACACTCTTTGATGAAACATCAGGGAAAAGTAGGAAACATTCAATAGTTTATCAATGAATTCTCATATTTTCATTATTGACTAGGTAAACTTTAGCTTCTTACTTGGAATTTATTAGTCTTCAAAGTTCACACATTTAGATGATTTTTCTAAGGAAAAAAATACATTTCATTGGAAAAGAAGATCAATTGCTATAATTTATACATTGCTTTTTGAAGAATTATTGTACCACTTCAGCTAAGCTAATATGACTATTATTTAACTTGTTTTTCAGTCATCTATAGAAAACAAGATTTCTGCATTTTTATAACCATAAGAAATATATTTAGAAATGCTAGTTGTATTCTTATATAATTTTATTTACATTTTTCTTTTCCTGAAAGTCAGTGAGACTCTTACCACATTTTTTTCCGGAAAAAAGTTTAAATGCAATATGAATTCACATGTGAGCTTTAAACTATAGCTGTATGGTATATTTTAGAATCAACAAGGTACTTTCCTCACATAAAATGCCACAATTTTGACTGTATCTAAATTTTGTTACTTGTTTGGAAGATGTGGAATATTTGGAGACAATTGAGATGAGGACAAATGATGAAGAGGCTGAAATTTTAAATAAAAAAATAAAACCTGTAAAGAAATGTTAAAATTAAGAGATGATGTAACATCTAGCCTCAGGAAAAAAACTGAAAATTTACATATATTTGAAGACTGGTATGATATGAAAGGTAGTAACCAACTGCTTATTCTTAAAGACTGAAAAAGGATGGCAATTTACATTTTTCAATGTCTACAGTTTTTCTTGGGCAAAAAAATATCATTCAGTATAACCAAAAGAGGATAAAGACAGAATTAATAATAAGGAATATTCTCAATTAGTAGTCAAGGCTTTGAAAGACAGTTTATGGACAGCAAAGCCAAGCTTAGGAGAGAGGAAGGTGAAAAGAAAAACATGGAGAAGGGTAAAGATGGACTGAGTGGTTCTGAGCACACTACCACAGATGAAAGGAAAAATCAGCTGAGCAGAATAGCAACCTAGATGCATTCTCTATAGGGATACAGAGCCATAAGTATCCCAGTTTCCTCTAATGACAGTATTAATACAGATAATATGGTGTTCTCAATAATGATCTTGTTTACCAAGAAAATGCTAAATTATAGTCAATGTTGTCTGTTTGCAAAGTCAAAAAGTTATGTTGATGCTTTTTGTCACACCTCTCCCTGCCCTATTAGAACTCTTCCTTCTAAAAAAAGAAAAACAGTTAAAACAAAACCAGCCTATCACTTCCTATATCTGATAGCATATACAGTATCTTATACCACCACCTAGAGAAGAGAGGTATGCCCTCTGGAACCAGTGAAGGTCCTTTCACTTGAGTTAATCTACTTTTTAGTCCCTTCACATTCAATTTTATTCATTGTCCATATTCTTCTCTGCTTTCTCTTAGTTTTTCATGTACACTTTCTTACAACATTAATATTCCATTGTTTTCATATCTTACCATCCAGTCATTCTATTATTGAACCACCCACTTGGTTTCCATTTTTTGCTACCACAAAAAGTTCTACCTTGAATATTTTTACTATTTGTGAGATGTGTCTTCTTGTCATCAACCTAAAAAGGTGTTTTTGAGTTCCATTAGACTACAAGCTCCTTGTGGGCAGGAGCTATTATTGCATTTTCTCTGTTGCCCCAGTGCTAGCATTTGGAAGCACTTAAACAATGCTTTTTAATTAATTGTATTCATAGAGAAGGGATCACCCTTATCAATGAATTTACAGATCTGTGAAATACTCTGGACATTAGAAACTTTTCATTTCTAAACTCCCAATTTATAACTGACCTTTTTTTAGTTAGTGATTTCTAGCTGTATGTCTTAGTTTTCTCACTCAGTACTTTTTCTCCATATCTTTTTTAGCTGTGAATAGTGTGGTGTAGTGAACAGTACACTGTATTTGCTATGAGAAGACCTGAATTATAGCTCACCTCAATTAGCTGTGACCATCATAAAAATCACTCAAACTTTTTGTGACTCAGAAATATCATCTGCAATTGGATGTAATATGTTAAAGTATAATGCTAAATTAATGTGAATTATTTTCTTCTTGAATTATATTGTCACCTTCACCTAATATTTGGTACTCTGAAATTAAACACTTTGTTGTTTTAAGAAATGGTTTAGAAATGGTGATACCAAAATGCTGTTTCTTTAACCAGATGACTTCTCTCCACTCAGAATGCATGAACCAACAAGAGAGCTTTTAAGTGAGAGAGAATGCACAATCCAGATATCCTCTCATTTCACATCACAGTACAACTGTTTGACATTCACTTGCACAGACCTAAAATCAGTCAAGTTGTAAAGTGCTTACCAACTTAAGCTAAAAGATGTTTAATTTAATGTGGTACATGACAATCTCTTTTAAGAAAATTAAGAGCAGAAAAATAAAACCCATATGTAAATTATAATGTTCAGAATTGGAGGAGGAGGAAGAAAAGAACTTCCTCAAAAATTAATTTCCAACAGATGGAAAATTTCAGACAATGTTAATTTCCTCAGTTGTTTGAGGTTTAATACAACTTTGTACCAGATGATGACAGTATCTTGCCATAATGACAGTGTGTGACACTCTTGCTTATGTGATCTATCACTGAAATCTGTTTGCTTATGAATGGCCTGCATATTCAAGGATTTTTTTGTTTTCCTTTAAAAAAAATTGTGTTTCTGAAAGTACTGGACCCATAGGATTTTTTTTTCTTTTAAGAAAAGTTTTCAGTTAATCAGTAGGCTTGGAAATTCTGCCTTAACCATAATTCTAGGAGTCAGACTCAATTAAATAATGTCAAGACAGAGGAAATTTTTTTAAGGCAGCAACCCATTCCTCCTCCTACTCTCCCCTCAGGAAACAAAACAAACTTGTATCACTAACATTTGACTTTAAAATTTAGAAATTTCTCTTGTATTCTGTGAACTGAGTAAGAGCAAAGATGTTTGCTCAATTCATAGTCTGAAGGAAGTAAAGTTTATTCAGGAAACTTTTGTGAACAGCCAAGGGATTTTAATTGATAGAGGGTGATAAAGATTGATAGTTCCCAGAAGCAGTAGTAAGTTAAATTTGCTAAATAAAAAAAGAATGTTTTGAATATTAAGTAAAAGTTAATGGAATTTTGCAGGGAAAACATCCTTTAATGTCTCATAATGCTAAGCCCCTAAGCAGTTTTCAGGATCTTTAAAAGTGTAGATCACCCCAGGACAATTCTGAGGGATTTATGGTAAAGACGCTACCCACATTCAGAGGAAGGACTGCAGGAGAGGAAACATATAAGAAAAACAACTGCTTGAACGCATGGGTCGGGGTGGGCATGATTGAGGGTGTGGACTCGAAACTACCACACCAATGCAACTACCAACAATTTGGAAATTGGTCTTGATCACAAGGACACATGACAAAACTAGTGGAAATGCGCATCGGCCATGGGTAGGGGGAGTGCAGGGGGGGGGGGGGTGAAGGGGAAAGGAGGAGCATGAATCATGTAACCATGTTAAAAATGAATATTAATAAATGTTAAAAAAAAAAAGTGTAGATCACCAAGCACTGTTGAAGTGCTCTCTGAAGTAGATCAGTGTCAGGGAATTAAGGAAGAAATTGGGGAAAAGGCTAGACTTCTTCACTCAGAGTTAAGGTCTTTATCTCTTTGACTGGTAAAAATTAATCATGATAACTTTTGGCCAGGAATATGTAAGGGTTACCCCAAAACAACAAACATATGAATGTACCTTAAACACTAGTTTCAAATACTCTTCTTGGTATTTCTGGTATATAAATATAATAGAAAATGACAGAAATTATTATTTCTAAGATTGATTTCTGTGTCCTTTTTGCATTTTCATCTTTGAGCTTTTTTCCAATACCATCTTTCTAAAAATGTAGCTAAATTGAACCACCTTCATGCTTATTATTCTTATCCATATGTGTTTATATTTCCCATGGAAAATAATCTCTCTCCACCAGAAAGTCATTCATATTTTTAAAATTCTTTTGGTTATGTATTGATTTCTTCTTATATCTTAGCAAGTAATTTTTTGTGATTCATTAACCCTAATTTAATTTAATGGCTTGAGCTTTCTTGTTTATTTATCTTGAATCCTTTGTGCTCCACTGCAGTTATTTGTGCCTTTTCTTCTTGGACATCAAGAACTATAATATGACATTATGAACAATCAGGGCTTTCTATATTGAAAAGAAAAACAAATACAATAAGAAATAATTCTAAAAAATTTATAAAAGTAAAGATAAAAAAATTTTAAGGCAGTTCATTCTTGATTTTATAGCATTTATGTATATGTACGGGCTATAACATTGGGCTTTTAGTGAGTAGGTAGGACCTGAAGTCGAATCCTGCTTCTGACACTTATTATGTGTATAACTTTTAGCATTTAACTACCCTTAATCATGTTGTCTCATTTTTTTTCTCATCCTTAAAACAAAGATTATTAGCTCCTACCTCACAAGATTGTAAGGAACAAACAAAATAACACACAAAATTCTTTGCAAACCTTAAAATTGTGCATAAATTCTAACTACTGTTTTAGGCCTCTGTTGTTTTCACATGCTTTATCACTTTGCCTCTCCAGCCAAAGGTTGTGTCTTCTACTTTTGTATTCCTTCCCCCATAGTGTCTTTTACAATTATGTGCCCATGTTAGGCACTCAATAAAATGCTTGTTGAATCAAGGAAAATAAACCATGATATTTCTTTTCTTTTTCCCCCAACAGGTGAACGAAAGAGTCCCTATGTAGCAGTGTGCTGTATAGTAATGGCTTTCAGCATCTTGTTCATCCAGTAGCTGTAAAATGCCAGAATTTAATTGCTGTCAGATTTCTATAGATAAAGGACTTGCCTACAGAAAACAATGGGAAGAGTGATTATTGATCCTTTCAGCTGTGTACCTTGATTGAAAGACTCCTGGTTGCTGTTCTCAATTATATGTGTTAATGGACCAAGGTTGTTCTCTATAAATACCTAAGATGCAACTGTTAATACCAGAATGCAATGATATCTACATAATGATCCATCTTATTTACAGATTTGCCACTACAATGGCATTCTGAAAATGGCATTCTTTTGATCTACAGGAAGTTTCTATTACATACAATAGAAAGCAAACTTGGTAAATGATTGCTCAAGTTCCTTTCTATGTGATTTGGGGGGGGAGGGAATTGTATCCTTATATAAGAACACATTTCTATAACACATTTTTTAATTTGAGAAAAATGGTTGAATATTTTGCAAATGTTCACAAAAATTGCATTTGTGTCTAATAATGCTTTAAACATGTTTTCCCTGGCCAACTCAATTTGTACTGTTTTATCTGCAGTTTACTATATTTTCCAACCTTATGAAGTCAGTCTATGCAGTACATAGACAGGAAAATTGTTAAGATTGTATATGCAAGTATGTATTGTATGAAAAAATATTGTTTTCCAATACATTATAAAAGATATGAATTCTTACAGATTTTCTCATTTAAAGCAAAAAACTATCAGGAAAGTTTACTAGGGTACTTCTCCTTGACATTTGGATCTATATACATCTTAAGCATTTATTCAAAAATCTGCAACTCCAGAAGAAACATTTGAAAGATAAGGTGAACTAATTAGAACAATTGTGAAATGATGATTCTTATGTTTCATTGATTTGCACCTCAAGTCTCGAATAACAAAATATTTGTTTTCATTGCCAGAAATTCAAACTTGCAGGTCAGGGGGGATTTTTTTTTTTAAACCTTGGAAATACATCAGTTGACCCATATAAATGGGTTGGGGTTTTTTTTGACAACTTGATCTGGTGTCTTTTGGTTGTCTAAAGATATGTAACTGGTATATGTAAGTACTGAGCTACACCAAATCCATTAATTTAATGTTCTCTGTTCTTAAAAAATTCATTACAAATTGCTCTAAGCTTGAACAAAAGAATAATTTCAGCAACTTTTAAAACAACAAAGTAAATCATAAAAGGGCAATTTATGCATTCTCTGAGTGTAGTTACTTTTTTGGGTCTTCAAGGAAAAGGCATAAAGGGAAATTCTCATGATTAGATATACTTAAAATTTTCTTATTTCAATTGAAATTCAGTTTCAAAATAGAGTTCAAAACTTATGAGACATTTAATTATTTTAATTGGGTTTCTTGTGTTGTCAGATTCTAGACTAATTTTGTAAAACTTTTGCTCAGATGTTGAGATGAATATATGTATATGTGGATTCTTTGGGCATTTATTATCTTCCACTGTTTGAAACCTCAGTTGCCCAGTTATTTGGTCCAGATCTATACTGTGTATTCAAAGGGATCCATGCTTTTTGATAGAAATAATAAATTTCAAATCTGAGAAGGACCTTACTTAAAAAGCATTTAAAGAACTTCATTTCTTATTTTGACTTAAAAGTTGGTGAGAATTGTATGAGAATACTTCTAAATTAAAAATTGGCCTCCTCTTAGTCTCTCTTTTCAGAAAAGCTCCTTAAAAACTGAAAAAATGTGTCATTTTTTTTTTATCCGGAAACAGTCTGAAATTTTATCATTTGTAGAACAGTGTTTTGTTTTGCTTTCTATTTTTTAATTTAATTTTCAAGGGGGAGGAAAGTCATGGGAATAAAATCTTTTATAAAAAAAAATTACATATTCTCTAAATCAATGTGATTGTGTTGGCAGCTATTCTCAATTTAGAGGGGAGGGAGTAGCATTTGAGGAAAGCTTATTGCATAGGGGTTTTTTTTGGTGTTGGGGAGGGCATTTGCTTTTTTTTAATTTAAAGAAAAAAAGTAAGTTCTATCCTGGGCTATCAATATTGATTTATATTTGATTTTTGGCATTGGGGAAATGGGTTAAAAATGGACTTATCTTCAGATGAGGAATCAGGTTAAGATCCCTTTCTATTTACTGGTTCTTAGTTTCCAGTTTTGCACTAGGTCTAGTATTTCTGGGATGTTTAATTCAATAAATCTTAAACACCTTTAGGAATCAAGCACCATATTGCACTCTAGGAAGTATAAGACAATCAATTAAGACATGGCTCCTGCCTTTATGTACTTACTAATAGGATATGACTTGAGCATATAGACATGCACACAGATGTACTACAGAATAATACCTAAGTGTATCAGTTGCCATTTTCTAATTGCTACGTTCCAGGCACTGTGCTGAGCACTGGAAATACAAAAAGAGGATAGCCTTTGTCCTCAAGGTGTTTATAATGATAGGAGGAATGAAAGTATATGAGAAAGTTTTATGCATGGTACAAGAAAGGAAATCACCCAAACTGGACAATTAAGAGATTTCAGGGGGGTATTGCCATTAGAGATAGGATTTTAAAAGTCCTAGAGTAGGATCAAATGTCTGGGGAGTAGAGAAGACGAGGAGGCCACGGGGAAGAAGGCATTTCAAACACAGAACAGCTTGCACTATGCGCAAAGCTAGGAAAGCCCCAGACAATGTTTAGGGGACTACAGTTAGCCTAGAACCATTAAGCGTGGGGAGTTATTGGTGGCAAAAGAGAAGCTAATATTATAAGTTCCTTTATTTTAATAACTATCCTTTTAGAAAATCTATATCCAGAACATCTCTAGGTCCCCTGAACATAGCATGAATTTAATAAAAGAAATTGTTTTTGGCATGTTTATTATGGAGAATGAAATATTTTGAGGAATGAAATATAAAGTAGGATTTTGCTGAGAAAATAAACAGCTTTACTTTTAAATACTCTTGCTCATGGTAAAATAATTAGAATAGTTAAATTATCAATTTTAAAGCTCTTGAGCTTTTGGGTTTTTTTTTAAATAGCTCTTTGAAGAGTTGACATTTAACTTTTGTTATTTTTTTTAAAAACATAGAAGCCTCCAAAATCTCTCATGGAATGGGGTTAGAAGTTGGATGAATACTTAAGACAGTTACCTCTGAAGCAGTCATTTTACTTTGGATTACTAAAGAAGATAAAAGAAGAAATAGAATGTTATGGGAAACATTTGTGGCAACATTTTAACTTTGCTGTGTGTGAATGCTTGAAGTGGGAGGCAGCTTATTTCCTCATTATTTTTGTGCCTTACATTTCAAACAAACACCAGCTTATGTTTTTGTTTTTTTTAAGATATAGAAGATCCTTTAAAAAGAAGCAATAAGCATTTTCTTTCATGTGCACAGTTATCAAGGAATCCAGTTCTCTTATCCAAAGGATGGAGTAGACTTTTGAAACCCACTGCATCAGTTGTTCTTCTGAGATAGTGGAGATGTGGATTTAAGGACAAATCCATTCTGTGAGATTTTGCCATGAAGTTCAGCTCCAACAGCCACCCTATTGTGTACCTTGTACCTTGTACAGATTAGGAGTATTGTTGGGAGAAAGAACAATGAAAGTAGGGTGTATGAACCTGCAACCCAAAGATGATCTTTTTGCTTCTACCTCTTAGAACTGAATTTGTGAAATATTAGGTGGTGAAGTGGCTAGAACACCAAACCTGGAGCCAGGAAGACCTGAGTTCAAATCTAGAATCAGTCACTAACTATGTGACCCTGGGCATATTCCTTAACACTTTTTCCCTCAGTTTCTTCATCTGTCATATGAGCTGGAGAAAGAAATGGTATCTTTGCCATGAAGAGTTGGACATGACTGAAACAACAGTACAACCACAACAAAAACTTTCAGTCCTTATTTAGTAATTTCATAGCTATTAGAGTCCATAGCTTCCATGTAAGTATAGCAAGATTATGGTTTTTAAACGCAAACACTCAAAAGCACAAAAATACTAATGTAGCATAGAAACATGTAGTCAGGTAGCCCAAATATAAACTGACCTGTACTAGAAAGGTCCAGGTTGAAGTTCAAGAGGTTATTTTCTTCAAGTTCAAGACAATACCTCGAACTCAAGTATCCAGTTCAAGATATGAAAACTTTTAAATTAAGATTGTTTTTAAAATCCCAATTGTGTATAAATATTCAGTAATGATGGAGTAAAAGAAATTGATTAAGAATCCAAGGATTTGATTTTGAATCTTGGGGTTCTGTTACTATACGTATGACGTTTGGCAAGCCGCTTCACTTCTGGATTTCAGTTTATCTGTAAAATGAGGAACTTGGACTTTCAAAGGTCCCTTCCAAATTCTCAATCCTATGCTCTTAACTGATTTAGAGGATCATAAATTTCTAAAGATTATTCCAAACTTGTCATTTTTACAATTGAGAAAACTGAGGTCCCTGAGAGAACTTAAACATGTTATATATAAGTGGCAAAATCAAGATATGAATTCACACCATCTCATTCCAAAATTTGCTTCAAGATTTTTTTGTGCCTCTTATTAAGGCGCTAATTGTCTTTTCAGAATTTGTTTATATCACTCTCTCTTTTTTCTAATTTTCTCTCTACCACTCCTATTTGTTCTTTAGCTCTTCTAAGAATTCTTATTGGGCTTGTGTCCAGTTCACTTTTTTCCCACTTTTTGGCTTTGTTAGTAGCTATTATGTTGAGTTTATTCTTGATCTTCCCTGTCACCATAGTAGCTTTTTTTGGTCAGATTCTTTTTTTTGTTGTTTGTTCATTTTTCAAGCCTATTTTTTGATTTTGAACCTTATGTTAAAATTGGCCTCTGCTCAATGCTTTGTTGGGGGAGGAAGAGAGCACACTACCAAAACTGCTTATTTTATTATAGAGTGAGCTTTTGAAAATTACATAACACATGGTGAATTTTAATTAGTTAAAAGGTGGGTAAAAAATTATATTTGTATGCAAATAAGAGTAAAAAAGTAGAAGCATAGTTCACATCTTGATAAGAAGCACAATAATGTGTCATCTAGTCTAAAGATAAATTACTGAGGTCCTTCCAATTTCCTAGTGCCAGATGAGTGGCTTTTTTAATGGTTAAAAAATTCCTGTCATATGGGGGCAGCTGGGTGGCTCATTAGATTGAGAGCCAGACCTAGAGATGGGAGGTCCTGGGTTCAAATTTGACCTCAGATACTTCTTAGCTGTGTGACCCTGAGCAAGTCACTTAACCCCCATTGCCTATCCCTTTTTGCTCTTCTGCCTTGGAACCCATACACAGTATTGATTCTAATACAGAAGGTAAGGGTTTTTTAAAAAATCCTATCATTTGAAATAAGATGGGAATGGAAAACTGTCTACCACCGCCCTCCCCAGGCAACATGCGTCCTTTTGCAATAAATTCAGATTAGGGGCAGTTGGGATTTTGTTGGGGGGTAGGGGAGGTAATTTTTCACAGAATAAACGTATTCTGCTTAATACATTGCTGTCCTAACAACCTTTCAAGCTCAAATAGCTCGGATTATTTCCCAAGGTGATAAGGAATCCTAATTTCTCCACAATGATTTAAATCTAGTTCAGATTTTAGTGATAGTTATTGTTTGCTTGCATTTAGTTTCTTACTCTGTTATTAGTTAAGAGTATTCATATGCTTAAATAAAGCCTGCCAAGTAATTTTAATTTTCTTTCCAGAGTCACCTGGGTAAGTTATGATGATGAAGATCATGCCAATGCTCCAGGTAATTCAGCCAGTCAAATAACACAACCCCCTGAAGAAACAGGCAAAAGCTTGTGTAGATATTTTCCTGGGGGTTCTTTTGTTTGTTTAATCCTAATAAAGAGCTTTAACATTTCTCAGCATTAAATTCCAGTTCTCAATAAAGGCTACTCAAGCAAAGCTTAGTTGCAATAAGAATAATTAATGTGTCTTTCTAGTTAGGCTCTGACCCTAGAAAATCTAAATCTGAATGAGGACTGGTGAACCTCCCTTATGATAGGAGGAAGGATAATTACAGTGTAGGGCAAAAGACAACTTGGTTCACTTTAAGAGAAGTGTAACCTTTTAGAGGGGAAACCACACTTATTATTATTTTTTTTTTAACCCTTACCTTCTGTCTTGGAGCCAATACTGTGTATTGGCTCCAAGGCAGAAGAGTGGTAAGGGTAGGCAATGGGGGTCAAGTGACTTGCCCAGGGTCACACAACTGGGAAGTGTCTGAGGTCAGATTTGAACCTAGGACCTCCCATCTCTAGGCCTGGCTCTCAATCCACTGAGCTACCCAGCTGCCCCCAACCACACTTATTATTGAGGTCTAGTTTCAACAGGTAAAACTTATGTTAATAACCTTGTTATTAATTTAATAGACACAACCGAAAGGATAAAAAGTGTTTCCATTTCAAGCAGTTTACATGAATAATATCAACTATTAACATTTACTTGAGAAAGAAACATTAACTTTGAGGAGAATATGCACTTGCATTAACCAGTCCTCTTTCTCCAGTTCCTACCTCACCGTGACTGATTTCATGGAGGATAGGGGAACAAAAACATGAGTGCCATTACACACTCTACCATACCTGGCTACAGTCCTTCCCTTGGGCACAGAAGTGGCAAGGCCCACAAACATAAACTGTATTTGGGGAAGAATTTCACTTTTTGTCTCTCTGTTGGCGACTGAGTTATAAATTGAAGCAATTACTAACCACTTTTTTTAAAAAGAAAGGAAAAAAACTAAGGGAGGGGGGAGACCAAATACTCAAAACAGGCTACGATTAAGTCAGGAAAATGTATTTTAACAGAGACAAAGCCCAAGTCAGAAAGATTCCTGCACTGTTGTAGGTGGAAAGACTGATAAGTGGGACGTGGAAGGAAAATGAGCTGAGAGCCATGAATGACTTCAAGTGCTGCCACTGAAGCCAAGTTAAAGGTCATATAAATACTCAGAATGGACTGTTGACATCATTAGTCAGCACTCAGGGCAAATAATCTAATAACCAGAAGTTAGAATGTTTTTACATTCCATTTGAGGTTATTATCAAGTAGAAAGCATGGTTGTTATTTTCATTCAGTTTTCAATTGACTTATTAATTTGTGGTCTTCACAAACTAGATACAAACATTGAGTATTAGAAACCAGGTATGGAAACTAGTCCTTTAAAATCAGCCTTGTGACTAGTGAGAAATAGAGCTAAAAATGTACATGACAAATCACACACACACACACACACACACACACACACACACACACAGGACCCATAATAAAGCCTGCTTCTTTGAGAAGCAAAAATATAGAAGGGTGGATCCTCCTTTAAAAACTTAATTGAGAGAAGGTCCTGGGTTCAAATGTGATCTTAGACACTTCCTAGCTTTGTGACCCTGAGCAAATCACTTATCTCCCATTGCCTAGCCCTCACCACTCTTCTACCTTGCAACAAATACACAATATTGATTCTAAGATGGAAGGTGAAGGTTTGAAAAAAGAAAACAATAAATAAACTTAACCAGATCAGCATTATCAAGAGAATCGGGCTCCTTTGACTCACTGTGCTAATGGGCAGCCACATACCATTAAGCATTTTGCATTCAGTGCTTTTAGCTGAAGATGTTGCTCTTTGTCAAAGAAACAAGGAATGAACCATGAAACCCAAATGACCTTCACATGACACTGCAGTTTCAGCCTCATAAACCAAATTATACTCAGGAACCTGATAATTCCATCCTTCCAAGATTCCATATATCTATAATAAACCCTTTTTATATTTAAATTTCATGTCCTAATATATGTAGTAAAAATAAAAACTGGCATACAAGTTAAGGTATGATTTTACACCAAATGTCTTCTAATTCTAAATCTGGTAGTGGGGAAGAAGAACCAACTTTAATTTTTTCCCTTTCTAGATGAGATTTCAAAGATAAAATGTATATGTATGTATTATATAAATAACACTATACTATACTTACGTGTGTACTATATAGTATAGATCATCTTAGCTAATAAGTAAATTCTGCAAAATATACATAAATTTATTTCTCAGGTTTCTCTAAATTCCCATTATCCAAATTGATTAGTCAATTTGGAAATATGTTTATATTTTATATAAGTATATGTATATTTCAATAAATGAAATGTGTTTATATTTTGTACCTATTTGCATTTCATAAGGCATGCATGTTATACTAGAGTTAGGTTTATTAAATATTTTCTTCTTGTATCAGCACTGGTCAGAGAAGCTCTTAATTAAACTAGCCAACAATTAGTAATAAAAATGTAGACAGAAAAGATGACTAGTAAATTGTGAAGGTATTTTCTGTAAGCCTTAGGCATAGATATTGGCATAAGGGGGCATAATTTGGTTAGAATTCATCACACTCTCCAGGAAAAATAATAAGGCTCACAAAGACAACAGTGTACAACATTATGGATAGCTGTATACCCATACCCTCTGTGCTGGGTCACAGAAGAAATAGGTACATAGGGAAAAACCATTGGAATCATTTCATAGAATAAGCTAGTGCTTGTCTCTATCAGGAATAAGTTTTCAGTGGTGTACTTCAGAAGTGTTTCCTAATGCTGGAAATTTCCATGTAACATTCAACAAAGGCTATCAGATTATCTTACCTCTGTCCAGTTGAGGTTATGGTGCTCTATCAGAATCCCTGAAGATTACACTTGTGTGTAACCGAATTGCAGAATTCCAAATATGGAGAGAATCTCAAGAGCCACCTTGGAAAATTCCACACGTAATCAAGAATCCCTTGTCCAACATTGCTCTCGTAATGGGGAAACTACAAATTCCCCCAAGAAGCCCATTCCACTTTTGAATATCTGCAATCTTTAGAAAACCTTCCTTTGTATTGAGTTTATCTGTTCACACGCAATTTCTCATCATTTCTAGTTTTGCTTTTTGGGATCAAACAGAAGTCTTTTTCCTTTGCCTACAAACAGAACTTCAAAAACAAAAAGAAGTTATCACATCTCTTAACCCTCTACCAGTTAAACATCTTTGTTTTCTTCAACTGATCTTCATATGGCATAGTCTAGACACTAAGCTATTGGTCAATGTCCTTCCTACAATATGGCACCAAACACTAAAGCCAACACACCATGTATTTTCTAACCAAAGTTAAATATAGCAAAACTATTGCTTTCCTTGCTCTGGATACTGAATTCATGAATAAAACATAAAATCACTGTAATTTTCTTGAAGATAATGTCATATTGTTACCATATTGAATTTGTAGCCCACTGAAAATATCAAATCTTTTAAAACTACTTTGCCAAGGGCTTTTTTACCTGTTTTTATCTTATAAACTGCTTTTCACTGCCTCGGAGACCGGTTGTAGTAGGTGATATCTAAACACGAGAAATCCTCCTAGTTACCATGGCTCTAGTTTGGGTTGCTGCATCCAGATGAAAGGCATGGTCCATTCCATAATTAAGAGACCAGAAGTGAGCACATAATCTTATTAATTAGATTTTGTCTAGAGAAAACAAACTCTTTACTAAAATAACCAGTGTAAATTATAAATTAATCTCCAGTTGTGATCTTTATTTCTGAGAAAAGATGAAATTTATAGGCAAAGTTGAAAGAAATCTTGTACTTCTCCAAACATACCTTTTTCCCTCACTTATTTTGAAGTTCCATGTGATTACTGCCAGTATTAATTATCCTGCATCTATTTTTTTTTATCTTTTGCCCACTTATTCAAAGTAATTTCTTTTTACAGAAACAAAAGTACTCTCAGGATGGACTGTCTTTGGCCTCATTGGTCCTGAGCTTTCAATTTGTGCATTCTTTTTCTCCTCAGTAAGCAGTAAAGAAAACAGACAGTACACTGTTTTCTGCTGTGTGACTCACCTGTGATGCCGTCTCAATGAGTTCTGGCTCCTCTCCTTTCCTGAAGCAGATATTACTCATTAATCTTTTACATCCTAATAGAATGGGAATTTCTGCTAACCTCTGTGGTATTTTATAATATTACAACCTGCTTCTTTAAAAGTACATCTATTTTTCCCCCTGACGATTTAAAAATGTTTGGATAGAAGTTTTGAACAGACACACAATGGTTTCTTCATATTTTCAATATAAAAATCAAAGAATGTTAGAACTGGAAAGCATATTTAAAAAGAGAGAGAAAACATCTCCTCCAAATTCCTCATTTTGCAGGTGAGGAAACTAAGGTAGGAAAAAAGAAAACAAATTTCCTAAAATGGCATAAATTATTTCTAGTAGAGTCTTGAAACTATATCTCTTGATTCACAGGCTCCGACTCTCCTCACCACAAAGTGTTTCTACATACAAAAATGTATAGTGCTTCTTTGTTAGAATACTACATAATGCTATAACAAGCCTTAATCCATGAATCCTTAAACCAAATCATCAAAAAACAAGCATAACATGGGCAAATTCTAAGGTCATGTTTCAACAAAACCCCAAAGACTTTTACTTAAACGTAAATAAATTTGTCAATTTGTAAGGGACTTCATAACATCTATAAACTGACCAGAGTGGTTAACAACACTGCCAAGACTCACCCACAATCAGATTTATTATTACTATCATTATTGATTAATGATTTATTATTAAGAAGATACTGGCAGAGCATACAAGGACAATGCCCATATCTCCTTCTTTGAACACCACCTCTCCCCCTCTCTCTACTCCTGCTAATGAACCATGGGAAATGCCCATCTCTTGTCTACCTGGTCTTAAGTGATACAGATGACTCTGCCCCAGAGAATTTCCATAATCTAGATCAATTCTGGAATTCACCTACTATAGAGGGTTGCTCACAGACTCCTATGGTCATGGAGTATTTGATAATGGCCTGCGGACCATTATCAAAATAATGTTTTTAAATGCATAAAATAAAATTCATAGAGTTGCAAAGGAAACATTATACTAAAATACATTCCTTAAAATATTGGGGGTGTGGAGAAGAAAGTTTACAGACCCAGGTTAAGAACCCCTGACCTGAGAGGTTTTGATTATCAGAAGGATGTGGTAATTATATGTTCTCACCTACAGCAGCATGCTCAGTGACCTGCTCTCTTCCCTAAGAACAAGATTACAGTAAGGTCCAAGTGTATTAGCATCAATATTTAACCCAAGGGAAAAAAAAACACTATGGACCAGATGTTAGATTATATAAACACAGCACAAAACTGTTTCAGTAAAGGGAAATTTAATTTAGTCCTCCACAAGAGGAAAACACAAATAAGACCATATAACTATGTTCCTCTTGATGCTAGAACCTTAACAGCTGGGTTTTCCCATATGGAATATAGGTCACATAAATAACCCAGCAGTGAAGCAATGGGGCTCTGAAGTTCAAGGGAAAAAAAAAAAGGATAGATGAACTTGGACACCATATGTATCGTACCCAATGGAATTCCAAGGAAATGTATGGTTATTGGAAGGTATTGGTGGCTTAAAATGAGCATAACCAACATATTTTATGGGAACATTATAAACACACACAAACCAGGCCCAACTGTCTGAATTCACAGATCTCTGATCCTGCTAAAGTGGTTTGCTCCCTCTGGAGATAAATTCAGATGCTGTTTTTGAGAGAGATTATGATCCTGCAATGATCTCCAGTCATCTACCACCTTCCATCCATGACTGTACCATTTTAATGGAAACTGAGTGAAATTTGCAACTATTTGGTAATATTTATTTTCAAACTGAAATCAGAAGTGATTCACAATTTTTATATTTGATTTATTAAACTTGGTTGTGCCTTTTCAAGTATTAAGAGAATATTAATGATAATAGTAACTAGCATTTACATAGAGCTTTAAGGTTTGCAAAGAATTTTACAAATATGAATTTGTCCTTCCAACAAAACTGACAAATAGGTGTTATTATCATCATTCTATAGATAAGAAAACTGAAGAAGACAGAGGTTAAGTAATTTGCCCAGGGTCATAACATGAGAAAAAAAATTTTTTTAAACCCTTACCTTCCACCTTGGAACCAATATTGCTTCAAAGGCAGAAGAGCGGTAAGGGCTAGGCAATGGGGGTTAAGTGACTTGCCCAGGGTCTGAATCCAGATTTGAACTCAAGACCTTCCATCTTTGGGTCTGATTCAATCCACTGAGTCACCTAGCCGCCACCTAGTGAGAAAAAATTTTAAGCATGATTTGAATTCAGATTTACCTGATTCTATATGCAACACTTCATCTTTGAGCCATATAACAGCCCTTCTGGTCTTTGTCTTCCACATAGCTTATCAAGAAACTGAAAATATAGTCACAATACTTTTTTGTTGTTCAAATATTTCAACTCTTCCACTAAATACCCAAGGTAAAGATTATATTAATAATTGTTATTGTTCTAAATATCATTAGTATTAATAAATTATATTTATAAAGTGTTCCAAGGTGTGCATAGTCATCATGACAACATTTTGAAGCAGGTAATATAAGTGTACCCATTTTATGGGTGAGGAAATAGTTCAATGTGGCTAATCATCTTCCTCATTTGCACACAACTATGAAATATTGACACAAACTATAGAAAGGCAATATGGTGTAGAAGAAAGAATACCAAATCTGGACTGAAATTCTGGCTCTAATATTTACTACCTTTGTGACTCTAGGCAAGTCCATTTATCTTCCCTAGACCTCAGTTTCCATATCCTCTATATGAAGGGTTTTAATTTCTCAACTCCAGGGTCTCTTTTTCCTCTAAATCTACAATCTTAACAAAAGTAGAAATATCTTACTGGGAAATTAAATATTAGAAATGGACCTTCATCTTGATAAAGTAGGTTGAGTGAAAAAAAGATGAAGACTATTTTTCCTTCCCCTTAACATAGGAAGACAAGGGGAAAGACTCCAAACTTTCCAGTTTTCATAATTGATATATTGCCTTTTAGTAAGTTATTTCTCTATCTCAATTTCCTCTTGTATAAAAAAGAGAAAATTTTACTATATGAGCTCTCAGAAAACTTTTGGCTATAAAAAATCGATTCCTATCTTATTGCCAAAACTGCCAATCAATGCCTATCTTGTTGTGTCTCCTATACCCCAACTTTTTTCAGCCTCTTTGTTATTGTTTAGTCATTTTCACTCTTATTCTTTTTTTTTTTTTTTAAACCCTTGTACTTCGGTGTATTGTCTCATAGGTGGAAGATTGGTAAGGGTAGGCAATGGGGGTCAAGTGACTTGCCCAGGGTCACACAGCTGGGAAGTGGCTGAGGCCGGGTTTGAACCTAGGACCTCCTGTCTCTAGGCCTGACTCTCACACTCCACTGAGCTACTCAGCTGCCCCCTTCACTCTTATTCTTATCCAACCCTTTGTTACCCCATTTTGGGTTTTCTTGGCAAGGATAATGGAGGTTTGCCATTTCCTGATCCAGCTCATTTTTCTTTTTCTTTTTTTTTTTTTTTAGACCCTTAACTTTGGTGTATTGTCTCATAGGTGGAAGAGTGGTAAGGGTGGGCAATGGGGTTAGGGTCACACAGCTGGGAAGTGGCTGAGGCCGGGTTTGAACCTAGGACCTCCTGTCTCTAGGCCTGGTTCTCACTCCACTGAGCTACCCAGCTGCCCCCCTTCAGCTCATTTTTCAAATGAGGAAACTGAAGCAAAGTTAAGTGACATGCCCAGAGTCGTACAGCTCGTAAGTGCATGAAGCTTGATTTGGACCAAAGAAGATGAGTCTTTCTGACTCTAGGCCCAGCTCTCTGTCCACTGTGCCACATAACTGCCCCTTTTTATTGTCCAGAAATTGCTAAACACAACTAGCTAGGGAAGGAGCTTCTAGAGGACCTAAATAACTGCATTTTCACTTTGGTTATTTCTGTTTAGCTTTTAAATCCCCCTCATTCCACCATTTCCCAGTAATGTGACCCACAACTGTGTAGCCTGTATATTCAAGAAACTTTTACTACATCTTAACAGATATCTGTAGCCTTCCTAAGAGTTATATAGAGCAATACATTGACATGATTTCATGCCACTCACATAACTGCCAAGTAGTTCCTTGCAAATTTGGTTTCTTATTGGCAGGAAAAAGAAGAGAGTAAGTGTTTCTCATGGAGCTTGATCCTCACATGAAATCGGGGATGTAGAAAGTTCAACTCAAGTCTAAATACTTAGTTGTTGCTGTGTTAATAGAAAGCCAGGCAAATAACAGGATAGAATTAGACATTCCATATGAATAAATTTTAAAAAATTATCCCAACCCACTTCCCCAAGTGAACATATTATCCTAAAGACTCAAATGTCAATGAGAGAGAGTTTAGGTTTCATTGCAGTCTAGCTTACCTCGTAGCTAGAATACTTCTGAATGAATCCTTGAATATCTGCATCCCAATTGCTTGGGAAGATAGAATTAACTCTCCCTTTTTCTATTTTTAGTTAATCAAATTAAGAACTTAAAGTACCCCTACTAAGTAGCTAGCTCACAAGTCACTTACTAGTTCACACCCCTAAAAGGCCACAAGCACTGACCCCTCCTTGGGCAGTGCTAGGCAAATTGAAAGACTGCAATTGGATTCTGTGAAGAGGGGGAGAGGCAGTAAATGATGTGGGGGAAAAAGGGGTATAAAAGAAGATACCAACATGGTCTGGGCTCTCTTTTGTTTCCTTGGTTTTGGAGAGGCTGGTTCCTTGAAGAGACTCTTCCCTCAGGGGTACTTTAAGTTCTTGATTTGATTAACTAAAAATAGACAAAGGGACGGTTAATTCTATCTTCACAAACTTCTGTGAGAATTCTCCAAATACTTTCAGCTACATGAAACCATCATTGCTTTTACTCTATAGAATTCCTAGTACTTTCACGATTCCTGAGTTCAGGTATATGAATGCCTCTCTATTTATTAAATTTTCTGCTTCAAAGAAAGAGTCCACACTAGCCTCATGATGCCATCACTTTGTACCTAAACACAGCATTATATTAGAAATGGAGTTGTCGGAATTTCTTCCAGTGATCAGTGGTTTGGGGGCTTAAGAATCTTGGGAAATGGGGTTTTGTATTTCTTTTTTTTTCTCTCTCAATGGCTGATATTTCTTTTTTCTTTTTTCTTTTTAATTTTTCTTTTGAATATTTTCCAATAGTTTCATATTTCATGTTCTTTCCCTCTCCCCCAAACCCCTCTAACCCCCTTTAGCTGACACACAATTCCCCTGGGTTTTACATGTATCATTGATCAAGACCTAATTCCATATTATTGATAGTTGGACTAGAGTTATTGTTTAGTGACTACATCCCCAATAATATCTCCATCAGCCCATGTGCTCAAGCAGTTGTTTTTCTTCTGTGTTTCTCCTCCCAAAGTTCTTCTTCTGAATGTGGCTAGTTTTCTTTTTCATAAGTCCCTCAGCCTTGCTCTGGATCCTTGCATTGCTACTAGTAGAGAAGTCCGTTACGTTCAATTGTACCACAGTATATCAGTCTGTGTACAATGTTCTCCTGGATCTGCTCCTTTCACTCTGCATCAATTCCTGGAGGCCACTCCAGTTCACATGGAATTCCTCCAGTTCTTTATTCCTTTGAGCACAATACTTTTCCATCATCAACAAATACCACAATTTGTTTAGCCATTCCCCAATCAAAGGACATTCTCTCATTTTCCAATTTTTTGCCACCACGAAGAGCACAGCTATAAATATTTTTGTACAACTCTTTTTCCTTATTATCTCCTTGGGGTATTATCCAAGTAGTGCTATGGCTGGATCAAAAGGCAGATAGTCTTTTAAAGTCCTTTGGGAATAGTTCCAAATTATCATCCAGAATGGTTGGATCAGTTCACAACTCCACCAGCAATGCATTAATGTCCCAATTTTGCCACATCCCCTCCAACATTCATTATTCTCCCCTGCTGTCATTTTAGCCAATCTGCTAGGTGTGAGGTGATACCTCAGAGTTGTTTTGATTTGCATTTCTCTAATTATTAGAGATTTAGAACACTTTCTCAAGTGCTTATTGATAGTTTTGATTTCTTTATCTGAAAATTGCCTATTCATGTCCCTTGCCCATTTATAAATTGGGGGATGGCTTAATTTTTTGTACAATTGATTTAGCTCCTTGTATATTTGAGACCTTTGTCTGAGTTTTTTGTTATAAATATTTTTCCCCAATTTGTTCCTTCCCTTCTAATTTTGGTAGCATTGGTTTTGTCTGTACAAAAACTTTTTACTTTAATGTAGTAAAAATTATTTATTTTACAATTTGTGATTTTTTTCTAACTCTTCCTTGGTTTTAAAATCTTTCCTTTTCCATAGATCTGACAAGTATACTATTCTGTACTCACTTAATTTACTTATAATTTTCTTCTTTATATTCAAGTCATTCACCCATTCTGAGTTTATCTTGGTATAGGGTGTGAGATGTTGATGAAGGCCCAATTTTTCCCATATTATTTTCCAATTTTCCAAGCAGTTTTTGTCAAATAGTGGATTTTTGTCCCAAAAGCTGGGTTCTTTGGGTTTATCGAAGACTGTCTTGCTGCACTTACCCCTAGTCTATTCCACTGATCCTTCTGTCTCTTCACTAGTACCATATTGTTTTGATGACACTTCTTTATAGTATAGTTTAATATCTGGTACTGCTAGGCCACCTTCTTCACATTTTTTTCATTATTTCCCTTGATATTCTTAGTCTTTTGTTCTTCCAAATGAACTTTGTTATAGTTTTTTCTAATTCAGCAAAAAAGTTTTTTGGTAGTTTGATAGGTATAGCACTAAATAGGTAAATTAATTTGGGTGGGATGGTCATTTTTATTATGTTAGCTCATCTTACCCATGAGCAATCGATGTTTTTCCAGTTGTTTAGATCTCGTTTTAATTGTGTGGAAAGGGTTTCATAGTTATGTTTCTATAATTCCTGTGTTTGTCTTCGCAGATAGATTCCTAAATATTTTATATTGTCCAGGGTGATTTTAAATGGAATTTCTCTTTCTACCTCTTCCTGCTGTGATGTGTTGGAAATATATAGAAATGCTGATGATTTATGTGCATTTATTTTGAATCCTGCAACTTTGCTAAAGTTGTTGATTATTTCTACTAGCTTTTTAGTTGATTCTCTAGGATTTTTTAAGTAGACCATCATATCATCTGCAAAGAATGATAGCTTGGTCTCCTCATTGCCTATTTTAATACCTTCAATTTCTTTTTCTTTTCTAATTGCTATTGCTAGTGTTTCTAGTACAATGTTAAATAATAGAGGTGATAGTGAGCATCCTTGTTTCACTCCTGATCTTATTGGGAATGTATCTAATTTATCCTCATTGCAGATTATGTTTGTTGATGGTTTTAGATATATACTATTTATTATTTTTAGGAAAGTTCCTAAATTTTCTAGTGTTTTCAGTAGTAATGGTTATTGTATTTTGTCAAAGGCTTTTTCAGCATCTATTGAGATAATCGTGGTTTTTTTTGGTTTGCTTGTTGATATGGTCAATTATGTGAATGATTTTCCTAATGTTGAACCATCCTTGCACTCCTGGTATAACTCCCACCTGATCATAATGAATCACCCTCATCATCACTTGCTGGAGTTTTTTTGCTAGTATTCTGTTTAAAATTTTTGCATCTATATTCATTAGGGAGATTGGTCTGTAGTTTTCTTTCTGTTTTTGATCTATCTGGCTTTGGAATCAGTAACATATTTGTGTCATAAAAGGAGTTTGGTAGAACTCCTTCTTTGCTTATTGTGCCAAATAATTGTATAGTATTGGAATTAGTTGTTCTTTGAAGGTTTGATAGAATTCACTTGTGAATCCACCTTGTCTTGGGAATTTTTTCTTAGGGTGTTCTCTGATGGCTTGTTCAAGTTCTTTTTCTGATGTGGGGTTATTTAAGTATTCTATTTCTTCTACTGTTAATCTAGGCAATCTACGTTTTTGTAAATATTCATCCATATCACCTGGATTGCTTATATTGATTGCCATATAATTGGGCAAAATAGTTTTTTAATGATTGCCTGATTTCCTCTTCATTAGAGGTAAGATCTCCCTTTTCATCTCTGATACTGATAATTTGGTTTTCTTCTTTCCTTTTTAAAATTAGATTGACCAGTACTTTGTCAATTTTATTTGTTTTTTTTCAAATTACCAGCTTCTAGTCTTGCTTATTAATTCAATAGTTCTTTTAGTTTCAATTTTATTGATTTCTCCTTTGATTTTTATAATTTCTAATTTAGTTTTTAACTGGGGATTTTTAATTTGTTCCCTTTCTAGATTTTTTACTTGCATGCCCAGTTCATTGATCTTTGCCCTCTCTAATTTGTTATTATATGCATTCAATGATATAAATTTTCCCCTGAGTACTGCTTTAGCTGCATCCCACAGATTTTGGTAGGATGTCTCATCATTCTCTTCAATGAAATTATTGTTTCTATGATTTGTTCTTTATCTGATTTTAGAGAATCATATTATTTAATTTCTAATTAGTTTTTTATTTGCCTGTCCATGTGCCTTTACTGATTATTATTTTTATTGCATTATGATCTGAAAAGGTTAAATTTATTCTGCTCTTTTGCATTTGGTGCACAGCCTCTGATTCTGGTACTGTGTGTGTGTGTGGGTTGATCAGCTTGCATTTTGATGGGAACTATTTCCTCCCCTTATAGTGTGGGAGTGCCCAAATCCCACATACCTTCAATAATGCACCCTATTGTGGGGTTCTGTCTTTCATCTGGATTTGTTTTTTTTTCCTTTGGAGGTATGCTGTATGGGTGGCTGAGGAGAGTAAAGTACCCTGCTTCTACTCTGCAGCCATCTAAACCCGGAAGTCTTGAGTTTTCTATTTCTTAACCATGCATACTTCATATGGTATTTTGTTCAGTGGAATATACTCTTGGCTGATCATTAAGAAGTTTATTTCTTAAGTCTTGATCAATGACACATGTAAAACCCAGTGGAATTGCTTATTGGCTACAGGAGGGGTATGGGAGGACGAGAGGGAAAGAACATGAATCATGTAACCATTGAAAAATAATCTAAATCAATTCATTAAATACAAATTTTTCAAATAAAAAAAGTTTATTTCTTATTCCATTTCAATCAGTAAATTCATAGATGAATGATTTCTCAAAATATTTTTATTGTAAAAATACCATCCCAAAGAATCAAGGGATCTGGGTTTGAATCTCAGCTCAAAGGGATTATGATCTCACTCCCTTAAGCCACTCAACCTCTGTAGGCTTCAATTTACTCATCTGTAAAGGAATATATTCATATAGAACATGTTTAAAGTTTCTTCCAATATTAGAGCTATGATCTGAAATACAAACATGCTAAGAGGAAAAATCATAAATATAGCCATGAGATTAGAATTGTTTTAAAAAATCACATTAGAACATGAACAGTTTACTTTGTGTAGCCTTTCAGTCTGTTTTCTGCTTATAAACATACAAATGATCAATGAGGTAATGCACATAAAGTACTTTGTAAACTTTCATTCTGTTTGTGAATTTTAAATAGTATCATTATTGTTACAATACATACATTTTTATTATTACTTTTATAGAATAACAGGCAAAATATGTTTTTGTTATCTTCACTTTATATTATCTTACTTCTTTTCATATTTAGCTATATTTTTTTCTATTTGTTACTTTTAATGGCACAAAAATATTCCAATGTATTGCTATAACACATTCTGTTTAGTAATGTTCCAACTGATAGTTAATTTTCTGGTATTTGTCAAAACAAATAAAGCAGCAATGAGAATTTTTGTATGGACAGTTTTTTTTCTCTTAATTGCATCTTAGATTTAGCCTTAGTATAGTACCTAGATCAATGGGCCAAAGGATATGTTTAGTTTTGTAACTCATTTTATGTAAGCAAACAACCATTCAATTAATTAATAAGCATTTATTTAGTGCCTACTACAGGCTGGACACTGTACTAAGCACTGGGCATGCAAAAAGGAGCAAAAACTAGTTCCTACTTTTAAAGAGATCAAAATTGAGAATTGTGAGCATTCTAATAGAGATTGGGAAAAGCTTTCTCTATAAAATTGGATTTTAGTTGCGACTTTAAAGAAGTCAGGGAAGCCAAGAGGAACAGATGAGGAAGGAGAGCATTCCAGATATGGAGGAAAGGTAGAGAAGATGCCTGGAGCCAAAAAATGGAGTGTCTTGCTTGTGGAATAACAAGGAGACCAATGTCACTGGATTTAAGAGCATGTGTCACAGAATAAGATGTAGGTAAATTAGAAAGGTAGAAAGGGAGCTAGTTTATAAAGGGTTTTGAACACCAAGAAGATTGTTTAGTTTTATCATGGAGGCAATAGGGAATTGCTGGAATTTGTTGAGTAGGAGGGTAACATGATCAGACATGCACTTTAGAAAAATCACTTTAGTGGCTTGAATAGAGTATGGCTTGAAGTGAGGAGAGATTTGAAGCAGGTAGAGCCACCAACAGGCTATTGCAATAGACCACATGTAAAGTAATGAGGGCTTGCATCACAGTGGTGGCAATGTCAGAGTAAGAAGGAGGCATATTTGAAAGACATCGCAAAGGTGAAATCAAGAGACCTTGGCATCAGCTTGGATATGGGCGGTGAGAGATAGTGAGAAGTCAAGGATAACTCCTAGGGTTGCCAGCTTGAGGGCCTGGAAAGATGGTGTTGCCTTTTATAATAGGGAAGGTTGGAGGGGGAGAGAATTTATGGGAGAGATAATGAGTTTCATTTTGGACATGTTGAGTTTAAGATGTCAATTGGACATCCAGTTCAAGTTGTCTGAGAGGCAAGATTGGAGATCAGCAGTGAGGTAGGGTAGGTAAATTTGAGAATTGTCAGCAGAGTTGGCAATTAAATCTGTAGGAGCTGATGAGATCACCAAGTGAAGTAGTATAGAATTTCATAGATCCCTGAGAGGTAGCTATTGTTCAGGAGGCATGGTCTGGATGAGGATCCAGAAAAGGAGAATGAAAAGGAGTAATCAAATAGAACGAGGAGAATCAGGAGAAAGTAGTGTCCCAAAAACCTAAAGAGAAGGAAATATCAAAAAAGAGAGGATGATCAACCAAAGGTGATTGAGAAGAATGAAGACTGAGAAAAGACCATTGGATTTGGCAACTAAGATAATGAGTTATTTTGGAGAGAACAGTTTCACTAGAATGATAAGGTCAGAAGCCACATTATAAAGAGTTAAGAAGTGAGTGAGAGAAGAAGTGGAAACATTATATATGTGTATTGTCATATTTCTTTCCAAAAAGATCCAGCTAGTTTATACTTCTTCCCCCTCCAATGCTGTAGAATCTACACTAATCAACACTATATTTTCTCACTTGAACTACTTTTTTCAATTTTATTGTTGTGAGGTGATATTAAACAAGATGGATCTTAGTAGAAATGCTAAGAAGAGCTTACTTCTCCATTGACCACAGCGTGAGACAGGAAGTATCAACATCAGGTTGAAAGGAGAGCAGGAGAAAAGAGAATTAAAATTATTTCTAGATCTTTAATTGCTTGGCCTTTCCTCCCCCTATTCTGTCTCCCATCTGTTTTCACTTGCTATGATCCAAGACAGTACACTTGTGCAGCTGTCTCTTAACGGTGTGATGACCCCAGCACAGTATGAGCTTCTAAGCAGAAGACTCCTCTTGCTTTCTTATGTTTATTCCTCCTCAAAAGAAGGTGGTGACCTCACCGACTTGAAAACCTGGCTCTTGAGGGAATGGTCCAATGGGCATTTTCAGAATCTTGACAGAAGAGACAGAGATTCAATCAATCCATTCGTTTCACATATGGAAATTACTTTAAAAAAAGAAAGCTGATTGCAAAGCATGAACTGCCCTATGAGGCTAATTTATTATGCAAATATATGAAAGTTAAACACACATCCCTGGCTTCCCTTCAATTCTATGTAAACAGTCCTCCTGTTCAAGGCCAACCTAAAATGCAAGCAGAGAAGATGATTTCAATGATCTCAGCACTGCTGGGGGAAAAGAGATTCACTCTCCCAGTTTCCCTCCCTTCCTAGTGTCCTCAGCACCCTTGAAATCTTCAGCAACTGACTGTTTACAGAGACCTGAATCCTCCTAAAGAAAAAAAAGGCATGATTTCTTTAATACAAGAACTATTTTTAAAGCACTAAACTAGAATAGCTATGGAAACGTGGGGACAGTTTCTAGTTCTGTCAGATGTACAATTGTCAAAATTATCTTCTGTAAGTTGATTTTCCATCCTTGCCTACAACTAAAGATGAATTTGGTCACATACACGAATACCCACATGCTGTCAGCAAGTCAAATGTAATTGGTTTCTAATCACACACTACATATATTTATCTCCCTTTAGTTCTGTTGGTCTTGTTTTACACAGAGTCATATAGATAGCCTGGTAGTTCAAACCTGCAATACAAGAAAATGAAAATAATTAATAGGAGCTATTAGAAGGAGCTTGATGATAATAGATAAGACTTGAAGTCAGAAAGACCTGAGCTTGAATCTTACCTCATACTTATTAGATATGCCATTCTGGGCAAATCACTTATCTTCTTTAAGTTTCCTACTTAGTTTCCTCATTTATAAAATGGGGATAGTAATAGGAGCTTTCTACTACGGTTATTGTGAGGATCAAATGAGACGGCATATTGAAAACACTTTGGGAAACGTAAATTGCCAGGTATCTATCATCAGGGAAAAGACATTGAGAAAATGTAGGGAGAAAAATTATATTCTGAACAAGAGAGCTAATACATACATATACATAGTTGGTAAAGAAAGGAACGATGAAAAATCAGGAAAGAAATACATAATTAAATATTTAACTCCTCAAGGTTTCTTTTCAATTTAACACCATTTGACCAATTAATCAACAATGATGTATTCATTTACCACTATGTGCCAGGACTTGAGTGGAGGATATAAATACAAAAGTGAGACCATCCCTTTCCTCAAGAAATTTACATTCTGTGAATGGGTTTGGGCTGAAATGCTACATGTGTACAAATAAATAGGTACATGGTAAATTGAGGAAGAAGAAGCATTAACAACAGAGGGGAATCCTAAAAGGTTTCATGTGGGAAGTAGCTCCTGAACTGACAAGTTCTGGCAGAGATGAAGAGAAAGTGCCTTTTAAGGTATAATAGGCAACTAGACTGAAGGTATAGAGATGGGTTGGGAGGTGGGCGTGGGGCGGTAGAATGTTGAGCTTTGGAACAGTAAACCTCTTTAGCTGGGATCTGAGTATGAGAAAGGAAATAATATAAAATAACCTGGAAATGTAGATTAAAACCATATTAGAGAAAGATTTCTATGCCAGCCTGAGAAATTTGTGTTTTATTCCAGAGGCAAAAGGGCAAAAACAGATCTATTTTAGCTGGGGAGCAAGTAAAAAGGTCAAACTTATGCCTTAAGCCATTTATTTTGATGATAATGGGAAGAATGCATTGGAGAAAAGAGATTGGCAGAGAGACCATTTAGGGGGCTATGGCAAAGGTCTAGGCCAGAGCCATTACTAGAAAGGGCAATTAGAGCCTGCACCATCATTGCACTTAACCTAGGAGACTATCCTATATTTCACTTCACTCCATTCTCCTCTTTGCCCCCAGGACAAAACTGAATTTGTCATGGCAAGAAAATTTCCTGGCTATTGATTTGGTCTAAGTGAGAATTTTTATCTAAATTAAAGTTGTGGCTGTATAGAGAGGGATATGAGAGTTGTTATGGAAACAGAACTAACAAGCCTTTTATATTGGAGAAAAGCACAAAGAATCAAGGATAATTCCAAACCTAGCTGACTAGAGAATA
Source organism: Gracilinanus agilis (assembly GCF_016433145.1). Classification (NCBI taxonomy): domain Eukaryota; kingdom Metazoa; phylum Chordata; class Mammalia; order Didelphimorphia; family Didelphidae; genus Gracilinanus; species Gracilinanus agilis. The sequence continues at coordinate 330,184,294 of NC_058130.1, forward strand.
TAGTAGTCCCTTCAACAGAAAAAGTTAAATTTGGTAGATAGATGGATTTAGGGAGCAACAAAACATTGTTTGGATCTGATGAGTCTAAAATATCAAACATCTAGGTGGAGATATCTATCAGACAGTGACATGCGACTGAGGTTAAGGCTAAATATAAAGATTTGGCCAACATACGTATAGAGATGATAATTGAATTTATGAGGACTGATAAGATCACTAGGGAAATAGTAGAGCAAAGAAAAGAATTCAGGAGAAAGCCTTGGGAGACACTCACAATTATGGACCAAGGAAAGAATAATGATTCAGCAAAGGAGAGAGACTGAAAAGGATCAATTAGACAGTTAAAAGAAAGAGAAGAGCATCATGGGAGGAGGGACAGAAAACAGTGTAAAATGAATTGAGAGAAGTCAAATACATGCAGACTGAAAATCATTGCATTTAACAACTAAAGAGATTATGATAGCTTTGGAGGGAACAGGAAGTCAAATTGCAAGGGATTGAGAACTGAGAAGTAGATAGAAAAGTGGAAGTAAAAAAGGTGTGTAATTTTTCTAAAAATTTGAAAGGGAGAAGAAATAAAGGAAAATAGTCTGTGGAGATGGCAAATCAAAATGAAGGTTTGTAAAGGATGGGAATGGGATGGGGAGTTGGTCCTGGTTGTTGTCAGCAGAGGAACCAGTAGATGATAATGAAGATAAGAGGGAGGGGATCATGGAAAAAGAAAATTCCCAGAAGAGATGCAAAAGGCATTCAGAGGGGTTGTTCCTGGCAAGAGAAAGGCTAGGAAACTTGGAGACTATAATAAAAGAAGAGAGAATGGAGTGGGGCAATGATGAGGCAAGGGTTTTGATATATGGAGTAGAAGAGAAAGAAGACGGAGTTCCTTGTGGATTGTCTTACTTTTATAAGTAGGAGGCTGAGGTCCTCAATTGAAAGGAAAGGAGTAGAAGACGAGAGGAGGGGGCTTGAGCAAGTATTGAAATAAGAATGATAGACAGTCAAATAGAAAAAACAAAAGGCAACCATGCATCAAGAAAAGAGCATGCAGAACTTCTCTACCTTAAGTCACTATGCACTTGAGACTAACTTATGTTCTAGATAATTATGGTGACCTGTCTCACATCAGAATAAGGTGAACATTAAAGACACATTCCAGGGGTATGCTCTCACATTCCAAGACCTCTTTCCTGGAAATCCTGGTTCTGCTCAGGTCATTCATAAGAAGTTCAAACTGGTACATTTCTCTATAGTCTGGTCTACTAGACCCCCCAAACTTTTGAGAAAAATCTCACCTTCTGAATTCTAAGCCATCAGATTTAGACAAGACCATAGGATTGGAAGTATATATTTATAAAGGCAAGTGAATAGAGAGTTTTCCTTGGAGTCAGGAAGAACTGAGTAAAGTCTTACCTCTGGTACACACTAATTATACATTCCTAGGCAAGCCACTCTTAGTACCCTAGACAACTCTCTGTATCATTTACTGCCTTGTAAAGAGAAGTTCCCCACCCAGAGTTCCCTGCTCCAAAGAAATCCTGAAGGCCTTGACAGCTCTCTTCTATTCTTTCCCCCCAAAGAGCAAAATCCAAAGGTTTCTGCTTTCTTTTATATAATCACTCTACCTAGAAAGTTTTCCCTTTTTAAGGTCTATTGGGGAGTGAGGAAAGGGGAAAGGGAGGAAAAAATATGTAATTAATCACTTATTCCTAATAATTAGAAGGTTACAAGGTCAATCAGTATTTGCAATATTATAGCTAACAATATTCAAGCTAACTCTGTCAAGTAAAGCTGGAAGAACACCTTCGTTGTTGTGGTTGTTCAGTTGTTTCAGTCATGTCCAACTCTTCGTCATTCTATTCTGGGTTTTCTTGGCAAAAAATACTGCTACACTATTTGTGAAACTATTCCCTCTTTAATACCTGGGATAAGCCAAAGTCTTATGTGCCACAGTGGATAGAGTGTTGGACCTGGAGTCAGGAAGACCCGAGTTCAACGCCAGTCTCAGACACTTATGTGACCCTGGGCAAGTCATAAAACCCTGTTTGCCTCTGTTTCCTCATCTATAAAATGAGCAGTATCTTTGCCAAGAAAACCTCAAATGGGGTTATGAAGAGTCAAATATAACTGAACAACAATATTTACTTGAACACTTCTAGTGACAGAAACTCACCTCTTTTAGAGTTCATTCTGCTTTCAGACAGTTCAAATTCTCTTTCCCAAATCTGCTACCCTATAATTTTCCACCCACTGGCTCTAACATCTCCTGCATCTGTCTTCTAATTCAGGCCCTCATCTACTTTTATCTGCATCATATTAATTGCTAACATCTTTCCACATTTCAATCCATCCTCCACACAACTGCAGAAGTCATTTTTCTAAAGAACAGGTTTCATCACATAACTCTCCCATTCAATAAACTCCGAAAGATCCTGTTACTTCTAGGATCGAATACAAATGCCTCTGTTTCAGTAACAACATAAAGGACAGTGATCAATTGTGAATGACTGAATTATTATCAACAATGCAAGGAGCTAGGACTACTCCAAGGTATTCAGTGCAAAAAAGGCCATCCACTACCATAAAAGGAACTGATAGAGTTTGAGTGCAAACTAAAATATACCATTCTTCACTTTATTTCCTTCATGAATTTTTCTCTAATGTAAGTGATATGTATCTTATTTCGCAACATGATGAACATGGAAATATGTACTTCATGACATACATGTACAACCTATATCATATACCCACCATCTTGGGGAAGGGGGAAGGAGAAGAGGAAGGAGGGAGAAAACATGGATCACAAAATTTCAGAAAACAATTATTGAAAACTGTATTGACATGTAATCTGAAAAAATTAAAAATTGAAACAATAACAAAACAAATGCCTCTGTTTGTCATTTCAAACCTTTCACAATCTGGCCCCAAATTACCTTTCCAGCCTTAAAATACCGCAGATTTTTTCATGCACTATTCAGTTAAGCCAAACTGGTCTTCTTGTTGTTCCCTATAAATCTACCATCTTCCTGCTCTGTGCTTTTGTACAAACTGTTCCCAATGCCTGTGCCATCCCTCCTCACCTCTGTTTCCCCTTAAGATTCAGCCCAGTCCCACCTGCATAAAGTCTTTTCAAATCTCTCTAGCTCTTGGTGTTTCTTTCTCCCATTACCTTAGATTTTTTGTTGTACCTATTTTGTATCTGCCTGTATGTATACTTTGTCTTTTTGGTAGACTGAAAACTCCTTGAGGTAAGGACGGTTTCATTATTATTTGTGTCAGATATAAAGCTGATGTTTAACAGGTACTTGTTTATTGATTAATTGATTTCTAGCCCTATCACAAGAAACCACCTTCTGGAATTTCAGTTTATACTCTTTGGATTTGGTCTATCAACCAGTCCCAAATCCTATTAACTCTACTATAACTCAATTCACATTTCTCCAGATTATGCATAAGAAATAATGAAAGACCTTATCGAATGTCTGTCAGATATAATAATGATAATAATAACTAACATTTATTATTGCTTACTATGTACCAGGTCCTGTATTGTCTTTTACAACAATAATCTCATTTTGCTCTCACTACAAGCCTGGTAGGTAGGCGCTATTAATATCCCTATTTTACACCTGAGGAAATTGAGGCAAACAGATGTTAAGAGACTTGCCATGACTTGGAAATATCTGAGGCCAGTTTTGAATTTAAGTCTTCATGATTCCAGGCTTGGTGCTCTAGTCTATCCATTATGCCACCTAACTGCGAGGTTCAAGAATCAGTGACTTCACTGAAAAGGGTACTTCCTCCTCAGATGCAAAGTCTAGTCCTTCCATATCTTTGCAGATTGCCTTTGTGAACTTAAAAGAAAAAATAATCTCCTGGGAGCCACACTCCCAACAATGAACTTCTCTAGGCTTGTTACATCTTTCCTTAGATGGCAAATATGTAATCATGCCCATGTGGAAAGCATACTAAACTATGTTTCCTGAAGTATGGACTCCACTCCCTTTTTAATAGCAATAGGTCTTTTTTTTATCTTTATATGTGTCCAATGTCCTCAGCATTTCATAGATTTTCACATATCATAGAATCTTTTATTCTTTAAAAAAAAGCGCAAATGGGCTCTATTTAATTTAATTTTTTATAACTCATAACTTTTGTGTATTGGCTCATAGGTGGAAGAGTGGCAAGGGTGGGCAATGGGGGTCAAGTCACTTGCCCAGGGTCACATAGCTGGGAAGTGTCTGAGACCGGATTTGAACCTAGGACCTCCCGTGTCTAGGCCTGACTCTCAATCCACTGAGCTACCCAGCTGCCCCGTCTATTTACTTTTAACTTCCAAGCTACAAGTAGTTACAGCAATCAAGTAAAAGCAAATCATTTAGATCTAAAATGGACACAAACCAGGCTCATTCATTGGCGACAAAGTGCTCCAACAGTCAAAGGTTTTGTGTAAAAGGCAAAACAAAACAAAACTTAAAACACATATCCTATAAAATATAGAAGTTTTAATGTCTGATGCTAAATGGGTGTGATATTTCTCCAAAAACAAATACCTTGTCTTGAAAACTTTTTAAATGATTCTTAAGGAAACAAACCTATTTTAAAGTGTCAAAATTCATTTTTGCTTTTTTACTTAAAAGGCATAAAGTTTCAACTTGTGGTCTTTCCTCCAATTCATTTGCTTGAACATATCACATAAATATAAAGGAATCAAGCATTATTATGCTATGCATATTACAAAGCATATGGAATACTGAAAAGTAGAAGATTCGAGATATATAAAAATAAGCATCAAAGAATAATTAGCCCATGGCTTAAAGGTTCCAACTCTGAGTAAAGAAGTACTCCATCATGAATTGCATATAACTGTAGGCATATTTGAATAATTCTTTAATTATTGAAATGTCTGTAATAAGTGCCATTTAGTCAGTGAAATAAATGTTTAATATGACTGTGGGGTTGAGGTATAAATGAGTATTTGAACAAATGTTTTACGTCTGTGTGGGTAGTTTTATTTTCTAAATAGTTATTATTAATCTTTCCTTACATAGGGTTATTATCACAACAAATATTATTAGTATTAAAACAATTGGGAAGAGAATAAGTCTTGATATGCCAATTCATTAATTGTAATTAATATATAAAAACTGGCAAGTAATTTTCAAAGTGATAAGGATACTCACTTCTTTACTTGAGGCTATATGTACAAGGCAGGTAGAAGTTGCTGTAACAGGTAGACAAGCTAGGTGGCATAGTAGATAGAGCTGTGGGCCAAGAATCAGGAAGATCTGAATCAAATACAGCCTCAGACACTTCACTAGCTTTTTTCTTTCTTTTTGGATTCTGAATTCCAGTCCCTTCTGCCATCTGCTTCTGTTCTATTGATTAATGCATCCCATTCCCATTTACAGTTATGATCAATAACTCTGCATTTCTCTTCATTCCATTTTCCTCCATTTATTCTTCTATCTTTTTTTAAGGTATTAAATTTTATTTTCACCCCAATTACATGTAAAAACAGTTTCCAAATTTTTAAAAAGAATATTGTGTTTCAAATTCTCTCCCTTCCTTCTTCCACCCCAACCCTGAGCTCCTTGAAATGGAAAGCAATCTTATATAGATTTTCCATGTGGAATCATGTAAAATATTTTTTCATATTAATCTTTTTGTGGAAGGAAACTCAAATGGAAAAAAATTAAATAAGTTAAAAAAGTTTGTTTTGGTATGGCCTCAGATTCACTATTTTTTTTCTGAAAGTAGATCACATTTTTTTATGAGACCTTTGGGATAGTTTTGGATCATTGTATTGCTGAGACTAGCTAAGTTATTCACAGGTGTTTGTTGTACACAGTTCCTTTTACTGTACAATGCTCTCCTGGTTCTTCTCATTTAACTTGGCTTCAGTTCATGTGTAAGTCTTTCCAGGTTTTTTTGAGCTCCTCCAGCCTGTCATTTCTTACAACCTGATCTATAACTTATTCAGCCATTCCCCAATTGAAGAGCATTCCCTCATTTTCCAAATCTTTGTCCCCCTAAAAAAGAGCTGCTTTAAATATTTTTGTACATTAAAAAATATTTTGTACATGTCTTTCTTTTTCTTTTTTTAAATCTCTTTGGGAAACAAAGCTAGCAATGCTTTGCTGGATCAAAGGGTATGAACTGTTTTAAAGTCCTTTAGGAATAGATCCAACCACATTCCCTCCAAGTTTTGACATTTTCCTTTTCTGTCATAAGAGTCAATCTGATAGGTATGGGGTTGTACTCCAGAGTTGTTTAATTTGCATTTATCTAATCAATAGTTATTTAGAGCATTTTTTGCATGACTATAGAGAGCTTTAATTATTTTGTTTAAGAACTGCCTGTTCCTATCCTTTGATCATTTATCAACTGTAGAATGATTTGTATTCTTATATATTCAATTCTCTATGTATTTGAGAAAAGAGGCCTTTAGTAGAGAGACTTTTAAGAAAAAATCATTGTACTTTTATGACTACTGTGTATTGCTTTCCATCCTATTTACTCTTGTTTAGTTTCTGACCTCCTCCTCCAACAATTTGCCCTCTTTTCTATCAGCCCCACCCCTCTTCTCTTATCCCCTTCCCCTTCTACTTTTCTATAGGGTAAGATAGCTTTCTATACCCAATTGATTGTGTATATTCTTCTTTCATTAAGCCAGTTCCGATGAGAATAAGGTTCAACATGTTCTCCTCCCCAACTCCCCCGTCTTCATCACCACTGTGAATGCTCATTCATGCCTCTTTTAAGTTCAATTATTCATCCAATCTATTTTCCCTTCCCCCTAATCCCAATACATTCCTCTTTCTCATGCCTTAATTAAAATTTTAAAATCATCCCATCATATTCAAGTCATACCCTCACCATCTGTCTACCTAACTGCCCTAAAAATGACAGAGTTCTTTGGCAATACAAGAATCATCTCTCCATGTAGCGATGTTCACAGTTTAACCTTATTGAATGTCTTTTAATTTCTCTTTCATGTTTACCTATTTATGATTCTCTCCGAGTCTTGAATTTGAGAGTCAGATTGCCATTCAGCTCTGATCTTTTCATTAGGAATGTTTAAAATTCCTCTATTTCATTGAATATCCATTTTCCCCCTTCAAAGATTATGCTCAGTTTTGCCTGATTGTGGCTCCATGATATTTGAATTGTTTCTTTTAGGCTGCTTACAATATTTTCTCCTTGACCTGGGAGTTTTGGAATTTGGCTATAAGATTCCTAGAGGTTATCCTTCTGGGATGTCTTTCAGGAGGTGATTGGTGGAGTTTTCAATTTCTGTTTTGCAATCTGGTTCTAGAATATCAGGGCACTTTTCCTTGATGAATTCTTGAAAGATGATGTCTAAGCTCTTTTTTCGATCATGGCTTTCATATTATCCAGTAATTCTTAAATTATCTCTCCTGGGTTTCTTTTCTTTTTTAAAAATTAATTAATTAATTAAGACTATTTTTCCATTTTTACATGATTCCTGATTTTTTCCATCTCTCTTCTCGCCCCCCCCCCTGGAGCTGACTAGCAATTCCACTGGGTTATAGATGTATCATTGTTCAAAACCTATCTACATAATATTCATATTTACAGTAGAATGATCTTTTAATGACAAAACTCCAATTATATCCCTGTCAAACCACATTAACAATCATATGTTTTTCTTCTGCATTTTTATTCCCATAGTTCTTTCTCTGGATGTGGATAATATTCTTTCTCATAAATTCCTTGGTGTTGTCCTGAATCACTGCATTGCTGCTAGTAGAGAAGTCCATTATGTTCAATTTTGCTACAACGTATCAGATTCTGTGTACAATGTTCTCCTGGTTCTGCTCCTTTCACTCTGCATCAATTCTTGGAGGTCTTTCCAGTTCACATGGAATTCCTCCAGTTTATTATTCCTTTCAGCACAATAGTATTCTATAACCATCAGATACCACAATTTGTTCAACCATTCTCCAATTGATGGACATGCCCTCATTTTCCAATTTTTTGCCACCACAAAGAGTGCAGCTATAAATATTTTTGTATCTCTTTGGGGTACAAACTCAGAGATGGTATGGTTGGATCAAAGGGCAGGCATTCTTTTAAAACCCTTTGGACATAGTTACAAATTGCCCTCCAGAATGGTTGGACCAATTCACAACTCCATCAGCAGTGTATTAGTGTCCTAATTTTGCCACAACCCCTCCTACATTTTTCACTTTTTTTTTGCTGTCATATTGGCCAGTCTGCTAGGTGTGAGTTGGTACCTCAGAGTTGTTTTAATTTGCATTTCTCTAATCAGGAGGGATTTAGAACACTTTTTCATGTGCTTATTGATAGTTTTGATTTCTTCATGTGAAAACTGCCTATTCATGTCCCTTGACCATGTTTTGATGGCTTGATTTTTTGTAAATTTGACTTAGTTCCTTATGTATTTGGGAAATTAAACCTTTGTCAGAGAGTTTTGTTATAAAGAGAGCTTTTTTCCCCCCACTTTGCTGTTTTCCTTCTAATTTTGGCTGCATTGGTTTTGTTTGTACAAAACCTTTTTAATTTGATGTATTCAAAATCATTCATTTTACATTTTGTAATGTTCTCTGTCTCTTGCTTGGTCTTAAATTCTTTCCTTTCCCATAGATCTGAAAGGTATAGTATTCTATGTCTACCTAATTTATTCATGATTTCATTCCCTATATTTAAGTCATTTATTCATTTTAATTCTGCATTTATTTTCAAGTTCAGTTGTTTTTCCCTTGAGAAATTTCACTTTTACTTCTATTTTTTCATTCTTTTGACTTTAGTTGATTGTTTCTTGATCTCTCATGATGTTTTTACCTTCCACTTGTCCAAGTCTAATTTTGAAGGCATGATTTTCTTGAGTGAGCTTTTATACCTCCTTTTCCATTTGGTCAATTCAACTTTGTAAAGTTATTTTTTTCCTTAGCGAATTTTTGTACTTTTTTTTTTTACCCAAAGGACCAATTTGGTCTTAAGAGAAGTTTTTCTTGTCACCGCATTTTTTTTTTTTTTTTGGTATCTCTTTTTACATTTGGCCAATTCTGCTTTTTAAGAAGTTCTTCCCCTTCTTTGGATTTTTGTGCCTCTTTTACCAATGGGCCCCTTCTGTATTTTTTTTTTTTACCCTTGTATTTTGGTGTATTGTCTCATAGGTGGAAGATTGGTAAGGGTGGGCAATGGGGGTCAAGTGACTTGCCCAGGGTCACACAGCTGGGAAGTGGCTGAGGCCGGGTTTAAACCTAGAACCTCCTGTCTCTAGGCCTGGCTCTCAATCCACTGAGCTACCCAGCTGCCCCCCCCTTCTGTATTTTAATATAATGTCTTCAATATTTCTTTGTCCTCCTTTACCAAACTGTTGACTCTTTTTTCATGATTTTCCTGTATCACTCTTATTTCTTTCCTCAATTTTTCTTCTACCTGTATAATATGATTTTTAAAATTCTTTTGGAGTTCTTCCATGAATTATTTTTGGCCTTGAAAGCATTTCATATTTTTCTTGGAGGCTTTGCATGTAGCAGTAGTGACTTTATCGTCTTCTGAGTTTGACTCTACCCCATCACCCAAATAACTTTCTTTGTTATTTCTTTTTTATTGTTATTTGCTCATTTTCCTACCTTTTTCTTTTTCCTTTAGTTTAAAAAGCTAGGGTTTTATATCTGGTAAAAGGAGCACTGTTCCAAGCTTCAGTTTCTTTGTGCAGCTGCCTTCAGAGCTGGCACTGGTGATCTATCTGCTTTTACTTCTTCCAAGGTGGTATGATGTAAAGAGAGATGTGTTTAATACGCTCTAAGCCTGTGCTGTGGTCTATGAATAACTTCAAGTAATTTTTTGCACCTTGGAACTGTGACAAAGGTACTCTGCTATCCTGTGGCTGCAAGTGTTCCTCCTTACCTTATCCTGTGGCTACAAATGTTCCATCTTACCCTGCAACTATGGTGACCTGGTTTTGCGTATGGACAATACAACAAAAGTCTTGCGCCCAGAGCCAGCAAAGGAGCCCCTGTAATCTCCTTCTGAGCAGTTGCCCAACTCTCCCCTTACCGTTGTGTCTGAGAGCTCCAGAATCCTTGGCTGCTGCTTCAGTTATGCCCCAAGGCCTGTTGCCTGTGTAGGGCCTGCCCTGTCAAGCTGCTCTCCACTTCTACCTGGTGAACTAGATCCCTTATGCTGGCCTTCTAAGATGTGTGGGGCTGAAAAATTACTCCACTGTGTCTTCTTGTGGGTTATGCTGCTCCAGAATGCATTTTGAGGTATTATATCATTGCTTTTGGAAAATGATTTGGTAGAAATCAGATAAGGCCCTATATTTTCTCTGTCATCTTGGCACTTTAATAGCCTTGCAACCTTGGACAAATCACTCAATTTCTGTTTGCCTCAGTTTCCTCAAAATAAAATGAGGATAATAATAGCACCTACCACCCAGAAGTAGATTGAAGGTCAAATGAGGTAACATTTGTAAGATAATATTTGTAAAGCACATAGTATTGTGCCTGGCAAGTAGTTGATGCTATACAAATGCTAATTATGATTTTTATTAAATAGAATGTGCCTCAGAGCTATAGTCTCATGAAAGAAATAAACAAGACATTAATCTTCATCAATGGTGCATTCTTCTCCTAATTTAACCAAATAAGGACAGTTTCCTCCATCCTAATTTTCTCCATCTACTCACAGAGAGATATACAGACAAATAGGATCTGAATCTAAGATATTTGATCTCTCCAGGAATAAGAAATGAGGTACTATTCCCACAACCAATATACCACTAGCTAGTTTCTGAGGAAGTAATACCTACTCGCACAAATGGATAGTAGAAAAAGGATTTCTAACACTGAGAGCACAGAAGTTCCTGGTTTTCACATGCTTCTTTGTGAACTTGGAAGTTTTCTTTGGCAAGATCCATCAGGCCTCCTCACAATATCTTGATTTAGCATTATATTACTACTGCTATTCACAGTTCTACTTCCTTCTCTTGAACACCTGGGATATAGAAGATGGATTTACTTGAGAATGTGACAGCTGTACATTCTTGATGGTATCAGTGGTGATAATTAAGACTCTTGACTTCCCTATTTACCAGCTCTCTCACTCACCTACCATAACTAAATCTAGGGAACAAAAAGAGGCTTCAGGAATATTGGTGGTGTCTGAAACACAGAAATAAAAAATAATTCTTCACAATAATGTAGAGCAATTTTCCTCAAAGTTTCTACTGTAGGAATGTGTGGATTACTGAGAAAACTATGAATTGCACTAGACATTCTCCTAATTGTATAATAGCAGTTTTAACTCACTGTCCTATTAATATATCTTTCAGAAACATACAAGGGACAATAACAAAAAAGATAACTTGGGGATATGTGTTGTTCACTTGTAGCACATTATCATTGAGATTCCCCTCTGCTTTTAGAATATATAAACTTGATTTATTTTTATTAAAAATAATTTTTAATGAGAAAAAAACTACCCTCTCACATACCCACCCCATTGAAAAAAGAAAATAAAAAAACAAATTATAAGACAAAAACAAATTACAAAGTCAAGAAAACTATTTCCTGCACTAGCCATGTCGTGTGTGTGTGTGTGTGTGTGTGTGTGTGTATGTATGTGTGTGAGTATCTTTCTCATCTTTCACCTAGAGTCCATCTCTCCTGTACCAAAAGATGGAATCATGGTTGGTCATTTGTGTTGATCAGTGTTCTTAAGTATTTCAAAGTTTGTCTTTGCAATGTTGTTATTGCATAAACTGTTCTCTTGGTTCTGTACACTTTATTCTGTGTCAGTCCTTACAAATCTTCCCAGATTTTTTGAAACTATCCCTTTATTTCATTTTTTATGGCAAAATAGTATTCATTATATCCACATACCATAATATTTTCTGCAATTCTCCGTTTAATGGGCATCATCTTTGCCACCACACACACATACACAAAAAAAACCTGTTACAAATATTTGTGTACATGTAGGTCCTTTTCTTCTTTTTTTGATCTCTTTGGCATGTATATCACTGAGTTGAAGAGCATGCAATTTAGTAATCTTTGTGGAATATTTTCAGATTGCTTTCCAACATGGATGGACAAGTTCACAGCTATGAAAACAGTAAATCAATGTACCTTCCCCCACTTGTCCCCCCCATCTCCGTGCATTTATTTTCTTTCTTTTTTGGGGGGTGAAGTTTGCTGATCTGATGGGTGTGGAGTAGAACCTCAAACTTGCTTTAGTTTGCATTTCTCTAATTATTAATTATTTGGAGCACTTTTTCATATGACTATTGATAATGAATTTTCTCCCCTAAAATAATTTCAATTCATACTCTTTGACCATTTTTATCATTTGAGGAATGTCTTACTCTTTTAATTCAAATCAGTTCATAAAGTTGATATCTTCTCCCCCCATCTACCTTCCACTGATACAAAGATAAAAATGCAATAGTCTGGGGGCAGCTGGGTAGCTCAGTGGATTGAGAGTCAGGCCTAGAGACGGGAGGTCCTAGGTTCAAATCTGACCTCAGACACTTCCCAGCTGTGTGACTCTGGGCAAGTCACTTGACCCCCATTGCCTACCCTTACCACTCTTCTGCCTTGGAGCCAATACACAGTATTGACTTCAAGACGGAAGGTAAGGGTTTAAAAAAAATGCAATAGTCTCTAAGCTCAAGAAGTTTGAATTCTAAGAGTTTAAAACCCAAGTCTTCCTGATTCCAAACCTATCCCTCTAACAGCTACATCAGGGGACTCTGTGGCTTACCTTGTAATTATATAAGCTGTAGAATAGTATAAACAGGAAATGTCAATATGAAAGGCATAATTTGACTGAGGAGGACTTTCCCCATGGATTCGGAAAGGTACAAGGAAAGCCCCACAAACTACTCGTGTCTCCAGCCATGGAGGCCTGGCTTTGAATGTTCTCATACTCCTCTTCTCTTTCTACTCACTCCTTTCTTTGATGGTTAAGAGAAGTATGGAAACTGCTCAAGATACCTTGGTTCAAAGCTGTAGGAGACAAGAGAAACTTCCAATTTTAGCCCAGAATGATGACCTATAGATTCACATGCTTATTCTTTTCCCCTGCTATTTTTGGAGTTCTTATTAACACAGATTAATACAATTAACATTGATTGGGGCAGTCAGGTGATAGAATGGATAACATGCCAGATTCAGAGTCAGGAAAACTTGATTTGAAATCTGCCCTCAGATACTTCCTAGCTGTGTGTCCCAGTGTGTCACTTAATCCTGTTTGCCTCAGTTTACTCATCTGTAAAATGATCTAGTGAAGAAAATGATAAACTACTCCAGTATCTTTGCCAAGAAAACTCCAAGTGGGATCACAAAGAGTTGGACACGACTGAAACAAATAAACAACAACATTAATACAGGTTATTAATAAAACAATAATAAAAGATAAGACCCCCTAAACTACAGTGACCTCTAGTCAAAAGGTTAAAGAAGGAAATTCTGACCTGTAAAAATCTGTGTATCAAATAGTCCCTGCAACCACTGCCTTCTTCCCATTTGTGTATTTGCATAATAACAAAAACAAAAACAAAGATATCCTCATCTAGGGAAAACCAGATTTGAAATACTAATGAAATAATCTAATAAAAGGAAACAGTGTTTAAATCCCTTTCCCAAGGAGAGAGGGAAAGGAGACAATTATTTAGCAGGTTAAGTCTCATTTGAAAAGATGAGTCTCATCTCTCTTCAGCATGTTTTTCATTTAATAAGTGGAGATGTGAGCAAAAGCATCTAGAAGTCTTCTTTCTTGGCTTCTCCATTCTTCAACCACGTCTCCTCTCACAACACAGATACTTAAATTTCCCTTAGAGCAATGATGGGCAAACTTTTTAAAGAGGGAGCCAAAGGAAAGGAAATGCTCATCTGTCAGTCTGTTTCTAAGGCTACTCTTTTGAAGTTTCCTTTGTATTGTATCCTACTCATTGTATTTGTCAGATTAGGAATAATGTCGTGAGGCTGGATAGAACATTTCAGGAGGCCACATCTGGCCCGTGGGCCGTAGTTTGCCCATCACTGCCTTAGAGGCATAATCCTGCTTCTGTATACTGCTAAAATAAATGATTGATCCAGTCTCTTCTCATGCTGAGAAAACTATACCGTCTTCTTAAGATATTCTGCACTCTTAAGACGTTACTGCATTTTCTAGAACATGGGCCCTTGGAATATCCAGTCCTGATTACAATAAGTAAAAAACAATCTTTATGCTATTTACTTACCAGAATTGTACTTTTTAACCTTAAATTGTTCTGGAAGAGACAGTTATTGGATATATTGGTAAAGAATCCCAATTATTTGAAAAGATAGTTCTTACTATTGAAGAGCTCTGATTATCTTATTGGTCATCTTTATGTAAAGACAATCCAATAATTTGGAAAGGAACTTGTGTAAATGGAATTAGTTCACCCTCATTCATTCTTTAGACTTTAGCCACCAGGAATAATGTCACCTCACCCAATTTAGAATTAAGTGGGGAGGAGGGGAGGTCTGTGACCCACACGTGATAGTAAGTGACAAATAAAAAACAAGTGACTGCCCCTTGGGCAGTCCAAAACAAAGTTGAGGCTGCCATCTGTCCATGTAAAACTGGAGGTGGATGCCGGAAGTGATGAAATGAGCTATCTTTTAAATATGATGGTAACTTCCTGTGAGGGGCTTTTTGTCTTTTGAACTTGGCATTGGAGGAGCTCAAGTGAGACCTCAGACTGCTTCCTTTTGAATTGTCACGTGCGTAAGTTAGGCTGACTCTCTCTTTCCCTTGGCATTTCTGGAGGCTCTAGCCTCAAGAGGCCTCTCATCTTAGAGAAGGCCTTGTAGCTAGAAGCCTTGTTTAATTAATCTCTGTGCCCCCTGTAGGATTAGGTAAACTGTAAAATGGCAGGGGTCAGTGACAATGAAGTCTCCCTAATCCCTGGTCTTTGGAGAAACACAGACAGGCTTGACTGGATGGGAGGGGCAGGAGCCTGTGGAAGTACTTCTTCACCTCCCCCATCCCTCTGAGCAGTTGGAAGTCAGTTAACTGGTAATGGAGGACAATCTAGCTTGGTAACTTCTGGGTCAAGATGGCAAGTGGATAAAGTTTAAACCCCTTGATAATATCTTTCTCTGTATTATTTCCCCACAGTATAGGATAGGTAAGGCTTGATGTCCTAAGAGCAGCCCACTGGCTCAGGAATTAGGATCAATTTCAGAGCCACTAGTAGGAGGAACTTGGCTTATGGAGGATGTCAGTATTTCCCCAAATTATCTGTATGCAAACACAGTTCTTAGATGATAAGGGTTTAATGATATCTGGGAATAGGAAGGGGGGAAATGGTTTAGGAATTATAGGTAAGGGAAACTACCTAAAACAGCTATGTCAAATAATCAGCCCTTTCCCCCAAAGGGGGAAATGTATCTTGAATGGCTGACCTCTTATCTAAGCCCCTAAATATTCTTCTTTCTACACTTAAATGGCTAAACTAGGATTGACTATGGTCTTGCTTGAAGATCTAACAAAGTAAAGCAGCTTTGGCTGTCAGAGACAGAACGACCCAGCTCAGAGCCACACAGATTGCCCCTTTGCTCAGATCTAAGAGCAAAGAAACAGCCCCAGCAAGAGGGCTGGCCTGGCTTTTATACCAGGATTCCAACTGCCTTTAACTGCCCCTCTCTTAGAGTTCTGGAGGGCACTATGGAATTCTGTGATGCAGCTTGAACCCCTCTCAGAAATATGGATCTCACACCCCTCTGCTAGGGCCTCTGAAGCTCTACCTGGTTCAGGCCTCCGGTTCAGGCCAGAGTTTCTCTCTCTCATTTTCCCTAACTTCAACCTTCCAAATTGTAAATAAACCACCATAAAAGTCATCCTGACTTGAGCCTTTTATTTTGGAACCGAGTAATCGATTCCTGGTGACCAAACTTTAAATATCCAGTCCAACCATAATCCTTCCCATTTTCCCCCTTTTACAAACTGAAGGTTATTCTAATTCCCACCAGGCTATCCTTATAATCAAACTTATAGACTCTGCAAAACAAAGTTTTGATGTTATAGTATTATAGGATAAAATGATTTTTTAAAAATTATTTCATTAAATTTGTGTCCAAATCATGAAAATAGATGATTTAATCTTTTTATCTTGCCATTGGTATCTGACTTTTGATTGACTATACTTAACATGTTGAAATAGGTGATATCTTGAGCCGTTTGCTCTAGACCTTGCTATTTTTCTGCCCTGACCATGGCAAAATATGTACTAAATCTAGTTTTAGAGAGGAATATTATTAGTTCTACCAAATGAAAAATACACAAGTGGCTCTTTCCAAGCTGCTGATTCTATGAATATATCTGAGACCATTTCATTGTGTTATGCCTTGCTTTTCTGCTCTGCTACTTGATTTATCTAGGTCCTATGTCTTTCAAGGATTTTTCATTAATCTTAAATCTGGTGTACTCTGATCTATGACAAGGTACAGGAAATGTGGGTGTTGAGCTGTTATATGCTGTGAACATGAAAGTTTGGATTTTGGCAATGTTGAATTGAGAGTCAGGGAAGCTGCTGCTGATCAGGCCATGCTGACATCAGATTTCATAAAACAAGGATCAGAGACATGCTTCCAGTCCCCAGTATGGTTCCAAAAGGCACTCTAGTCAGTCAAAATGGTTCCATGTTTGTTCATGCAATTTGCTTTATAGATTCAAGTAAGCTGGATATTTAAAACCAAACCATATTATGATATAATCACAAATATTTTTGTTATATTGACGTTCTTAGAATCATCATCCTGTAAAACACCTTGCAGTTTCTTCATTTCACAGAATAGACTTGTTATATTAAGTAGGCTGCAAAATGCATTTCAATAATTGATTACTTAATGTATTCTGTAATAGTGTCTCCCTACTGATTATCACTAGAAAATTGGAGGCATATAACCAGGAAATAAATGAATTGAAAATTGTTGTTGAGGTTTGGAATTTTTTAAATGTCATTTATATGCTGAGATGTGTGGCCTTAGAGGAGTCAGAGTGACTCTGGAGTAGCTGATGGTCACAGCATTCTTTTCTTAAGTGTTCTTAAGTGTTCTATCTAAAGGAAGGAAGAAAACTACTTAAAGCATTCAGGAGCAATAGTCCCAATACCGATAAAGAAAATCCCAGTTTCTTTTTCCTTGGAGGCAAAGCAGCTAACTTGTTTGCCTAAATTTGAAGTAAAGAGACTAAAGGCTCCTCTCTATACTTTTCAAAGGAAGTCAGCACCTAGGTTTGGGGAATCAATTTACTTGGAATCTGTGACAGCAGGTGGGGTAAGTGAAAACTTTTGTGGGGTGGGGGGCACTATCAAGACCAACCTGTATCACATACTAGAAGAATTTTACAAAGTGAATATTTTGAAGAGCAATTCCAATGTAAGTGGCCTCCTGAAATGATTCCAGATTTAAGAGAAGTATAACAAGTCTGACCAGAGTTCAACATGGTAGATTCAAGATACATAAGATAAGGCTAGTGGGAAATAGTTCTGTAAAATTAGGTAATTTGTAAATTTATAGATTTAGAATTCTGCACATTGATTTTTTTCTCATATTGAGCATATCGCACTAAAACTACACTAGACAGATAGATGTGCATCATATTCTTGATTAAATAGAGAAGAAAATATCAATCACCTGTAACCTATTATGATACTTGTTCCTGTTTCTTAGGTAACTGGGGAGGAGAGACTTTTTTCTTCCATTGACAATTATGCTGGGAAACCATGATTTTAAATGTTTCATAAAGATGACAACCAGTTCATGCTTTTCCATGTTTTCATAGAGATCATAGAATCACAAAATTTTAGGGATAGGATGGATTTGGTCATAATGCTTTGCTTTTGGTCTACAGTTAAAGGGCATTAAAATTTTAATTCTTTTCAGGACTAAAACAAAAAAAGAAAGAAAGAAAAGGTAGAAGTAGGAAAAAAAGAAGTGTTCTTGGTACTGTAAGATGTCAAATCAAGAAAAAGATATATAATACCATGGACTTGACCTTTTTCTATTGGAAAAACAAAACCATGTTAGATGTGAGGAACACTTGAAAGCTGCAATTTAGATTTTGAACAATGTTTTCCATATGGGGCACATGCCAGCTGTAATCTTTACAGGTTTCCAGGTCACTACCAAGTGAAATACAGGTTTCAGATTTCAATCTATAAAGACTCTAGAAATTACAGACATATAAACTTAATTTTTGTACTTGAAAAATTCTGGGAAAGAGCATGCCCCAAATTACAAACACCTTATATAAGGTAGAATACTGATAACCACAAGCAAAGGAGCAAAGAGAAAGGGTTAGAATGGACCAAAAAGGCCATTTCATACACTTCCCTGATTTTAATGATGAGGAAATTGAGGCCCTGAAAGGTTGGGACTTACACAGTCATATAAGTAGTAAGTTTCAGAGATGAATCATAAAATCATGGTATCATGATTCCAATGACCAAGCTTCTTTTAGTTTACATATACCACTTCCCCTCAAGCTTCATAAAGAACTAGCTTTGTTAGACTAGTCCCTTCAGGTTGATTGTTAAATATGATAGACAAAGAGGAAATGATAGACCTGATATAGCTTTGCTTTCATAAAGCCTCTAATTTTGTCTCTCACAAAATGCTTGTTAACAAACTGGAAAAATAATATCTGTCATATCACAATTAGCATGATAAGCAGACTTCAGAGAGACCTTATCAATGAAGGCATTATGTTGAAGAAATAGGATCATAGAACTTGAATTTTAGGAAGAATCGTAAAGGTCATTTGGCCCCACCCTTACACAATTTCTTCAAGAGGTTTCTTGTAAAATTTTCATAAAAATAATAATAGATGTGCATAATAATAGAACCTATGTGATAGGACTATTGTGAAGTTCAAATGTGCTCTAGGTTAGCTTTTATATGGCAAAAAATTTCCTTTTTATTTCATCACAGTTCTTTTCATTTATATTATTGTAGTTATTATGCACATTGTTTGATTAGTCCTTCCAAAGTCCCATCTGATTCCTAAGATTCTATGATATGATTTCATTGTTTGAATTCAGATGCTGTTGACCTATTGTTGTAATTAAGATTGGCTCTGAGGCTTTTTCTCTTGTAAGATGGACAGAACAACAGATTGAACTCTGGGATCCTAATGACTTAATAAAATGAATTCACTAGAATTTATTTCCCCCTTGACCCAAAACTGATGACCTTCAGGGCAGAGTGCACATCCTCCATCAATAAAAGCTCGTCTATTTCTCAGGCTTCTGTATATTTAAGAGCATGGTTGAACAGAAATAATTAAGTCTGTGGCTTGGCAGGAGTCACTTGAACTTGCTACTTTTGGTTAAGATCCTGCACAACACTTCCAATAACTGCTTCTGATTCATTAGTGCCCAGTGGATGCTTTTGCAAATATACCCATCAATAGTCATTTGTCACATCCCAGGTCCCTAAAGACCTCCTAAGCCCCTAGGAGATTTTGAGTGTAAACCCTTTTTGAACTACAATACTGGGCATAACTTTACACTCTTGGCTCATCAGCTGCCCGTCAGATTTTGTGAAAGAGGAAAAAATCTCACTAAACAAAGGGACAAATGATTTTCAGGAGGATTTTGCCTAATTAGCAGATGGATGACATACCAGCAGTTGCTGGCACTAATTGCCTACTGAAGAAACTAATTCAGTTTCTAAAGGAGTGTTTTTTCTTTGTTCCTGGTTATTCTTTGTTTTCTGCATGATGAGCTTTCCTTTAGAAACATGCTACAGGGGAAAAAAACTGCCATAAAAAGTATGGGGCCACTGGGGAAATAAATGGTATAATTACCTATGACACCCAAATAAATGATGGCTCCTTCTTCCAGTCCTCCCTCCTCCTAATGACTCTGATGACTGAAGTGTCAGAATTCATTAAGGAGAACAGAAGCTAAATCTCTGGAGATTAAGCAGCCAGCAGGATTCATACCTGCTGCAAAATAAGTTGCCTCCAGGAATGGCACATCAGTTCATTGCTCTTCCCCCTTTGCAGCTGACAGAGAGAACCTATTAGGCACCCATTTTGAAATCAAGGAGAAAGAAAAATTAAGTGGAAGAGAAGTCTTGGGAGAAAGAGAGCAGACAGACAGACAGAGACAAAAAGAGAGAAAGCTTTCTCTTATTTTCCAAAAGTCAGGCAAAACCCATTTGTCAATAGGTCACAGTGGTTTGTTTGAAGTAGTTTGGCTTTCAGAAGATAAATAAATATTGCATGTGTGAAGACAAGCCAGGCGGTTAGAGGCATTCTCCTTTCAAAGAGCCAAGTAACTATATTCCAAGCTAGGACTATCTGGAAAGTTTTCAATTCCTATAGTCAGAGAGTTCTTTTCTAAATATGTTAGAGAGGACTTTAGGACTTCTAAAAAATTCAGTTCATCAGTGTAATTTCTTTCTTGAGGAAATATGCATTGGCAAACAAAAGACGGGTAACATTACCAGATCAATTGTAATATGTAAATTCTAGTACACTTTTAAATGTTAAAGAACATCTATAGCCTATGGCCAGAATTCCAAAATATCTCTCCCAGCATAATAATGTCTATTAAGTTGCCATTGCTACAGAATAGTCTAATTCAGGTGTCACCTTTTTTGTGTCATAGACCTAGACAATCTGATGGAGCAAATGAATCCCTTCTCAGAATAATGTTTTTAAGTGTATAAAATAAAAAGTATTTAGTATTTACAAAAGAAGCCAACAATATTGAAATATAGTTATCAAAAAATATATTTTAAAGTACAAATACACAGACTCCAGGTTAAGAACTCCTAATTTAATTCTGTCACAAACTGATCTTAATGTCAAATAAACTTTGGACCTTTAAATGCAAATTTCCAAACCACTCCAGAGAGAAAGTGAAGGGAGAATTACATCCATTACACTCTTATTTAAAAAGAGCTTTAACCCCTTAGGTTGAAATGGAAACTATAGAAATCAACCCCAATTTTTATCACCTATTTGGCAGAAAATATCTAAATCTCAACATGGAAGCCAATTGCTTTATTGAAATGAAGACTGTAGTTTTCAATAAAAACAGAGGGAGAACATTTTATTTTGAATGGTATTTGTAATTGGCAGTGGCAGAACTAGTCTAGATAAATTGGAGATTGAAGAAGGGTGGAGCATTTTAGTGGGGTGAAGCTGGCACTTTGAAATATACCAAATCCTGATAGTCTGTTTCAGAAAATCAATCTCTCCTTTTATCCCCCACCCCCACCCCAGATCATGCAGCTCTATCATGTTAGCTTCATTACTGGCACTTTGGCTCTGACTGGTAGTGGTAGGAGGGAAAGCTGGGGGGCCTGGCAGAATAAGGAGGAGTATTTGGTTTTTTGTTTTGTTTTTTTATATTAGAAAACAAGTCCAGCTGGTGTCTCCATAATCTCTCAGCTCCAGGATTCATGTATTAAATATTTGGATTTCACTTGGCTGCTCCACTCTAAGTGGGTGTTCTAAATTATTGTTGTTTGCATCTTAGCATATGTATATATGCATGTAGCCCTTCATATTTCATAATGGATCTTACAGTATTTTTTTTTTTTTGCAAGAAGAGGCTCATTCTTTACTAGCAATAATAGCTAGGGTCGCTAGGCAGAGAGGCATGCCTGAACGACCCCTTGGAATTCTCAGCCAAGAGTTTATATAGAAATGTTTGGGGAAGGGGGTTGGTACATACATAATTATCAAGGTAGTGTCAGGGACAGGTGGTCAGGAAGCATCTGGGGAGGGGGGGGGGTTTCAGGGTCAGGGGTCTGGAAGCATTTGGCAAACATACATTAAATAGGCAAATATTGTAAAGCAGGCAAACATAGACAAACATTCCTCAAGACATCAGATAAGATAGCTTCAGTTTTAGGTTTATGATAGGGGGAGATAAGGAAGACTGTGCTGGGAAACCTTGGGGGCTGGGGGTAGCTAGCCCAGGCCAGAAATAGTTCAGTAGACTGCCAGACTGATTTTTAAATCCAACATTCCCTTCTTTTTCTTTTGATCCTGAGGAATCATCCTCAGGTGGTCCTTTAAAGATTGGTGACAGTACACACCATATCAAGGGTGGGGGTTGTCAGGTAATACTGATGCAGGACCATAAGCTAAATGGTGTTAATTCATTCCTTTACAAAAGCTGCTAGGCAGTTAAGAATAAGGGGAAGGGTACAAAGTGGAAGCAAAGGGATTTTCCTGCCTATAGTTTGCCTGAAAAAAACTTTTTCACTATGGGGGTACAGTGTTCTATGCTGTTTCTGGGGTACAATGTCCCACAATGTCCCATGCCATCTCCCCTCCCCTCCTCCAAATGCCTAAGGGAAGAGGGTCAATGGTTTCCATCTTCTGTAGCTTCTTCAAGCTGAGAAGGGGCGTAGAATCTCTGAGAGGGGGAACAGGAGGAGGAGCTGTGGGCACAGGGTCTTCAGAGGCACCTCTGCAGCGAATGCCAGGGTCCTGAAGGCTTGGAGATCAGAGACTGTTTCCCCAGACTGACAGACAGGTCACAAGGGGGAGCATCCATCCCTAAGGCATAAGTATAGAACCTAGGACTAGGGCAAATACTAGAACACCAGATACAAAAAAGAAAATTAGCACAATAGAAACTGATATTAAACATTAACATTTGGGTATCTTAGCCAACAGATTTTATCCCCAGAAATCATCCTCTGACAGGAATTAAACCTTTTAGGAAATTTGATCCCTAAGTTGTTTGCAGAGTTGGCATGTGATGTTTCTGTTAAAAAATATCCTTCATAAGGCCCACATTAATATGGCATCTATAACTACTTGAATAACAATACTTTACAGATAAATTTCTTTATCCCAGATTCTGTAGGAAATCCAGAAAGTTTTGGTTTATTTTTCCAAGCTCAAAATCCCACTTTAGTTATGGTAAATTAAGGCTTCAAGCTACAAGTCATCTATCACTAAACTTCACCTACTCCTCAAGTGTGTTCCCTAACAATTTGACAATTTTCAGTTATTAACCTAATAGGTTGTTTGGGGAGATGGAAACATTAATTTACAATTTGCATTAAGTGCTGATTATGGGAACTTGCTCCAAAAAGGGAAGGCAGATAGGAAAGCATTTCCTCATGTGCCAAGGGACACATAGTGAGGGGCTCCATGTGTAGGCCAAAGCTGTCACTGGCTCATGCCATCCTTGTGTCACTCAAGCATTAGTAGCCTAGATGGTCAGAAGAGGTCCAGTCCAAGTTGAGCCCTAGAATTGCCTCTCTAACCATCACAGAACATTCTCTGTCTTTTGCACTGTATCACTACTGGATCCCAGAAGCCTTTTCCTTCCTTAAAAGACAAGTCTTTCCCATTACAGCTCAGAGAAATTCTGCTAAGCAGCATTCTGGAAACAATTTCCATACCCTCAAACAAGCCTTTCACATCCCTACCAGGCTGATCACTCAGTTATTCTTACATATTTTGGCAATAATTAACATATCACACTTTAGTCACAAAACCTGAATTAAGGAACAGGAGTGCTGGACTGAGTAGCTCCACAGTAAATATAAATCAGGGCTGTATTGTCTCCTGTACCTGGGCCATCTGAAAGACTAAGACAAGCCATACAGGAATCTCTTCAGTGTAACTTTCAAGAGAAATTCCAGAACTATTTATGATTTTCCCAACACCATATACACTAACTTTAGAAATTATCCCTAGGTCAGGGATCCAATTAAAAGAGTAGAACATCTATCTATTCTCTTTCACCTCCCTATCTGTTCTCTTTCATCTCTCCTTCTCTCTCCTTCTTCCTCTCTCTTTTTTCCCTCAAACCCTCTGCTTAAAAAGCAGAACACAACTTCCATTTACCCATCACGAATCTGCATACTCAGGATATCCAAGTCTCTCTTTCTTCTGTATTCAAACACAACACACCTAACCTCTTCACTTTCTCTGACTATTACCATCACAAAAACAAACATACCATTTGGTATCCCTTCAAATGCTAATCAATAACTCCCAAGAATTGAGACACTGTAACTTTAGCATAGTGCTCATTATAAGATTCAGTTCATAGTACAAATTGGTAAACTGAGGTAACCACTGAGTATTGAACAAAACCCATGGTACAGTCGGGTTTACAATGAGCTTTTGCTTACTCTTACAGTATTTTTAATGAATTAGTCCCTGACATCTCTTAGTTATGGAGCTAACCTAACTCTTCAAACCTGTTCATGGTAAAGATCAACTAATAATAATTGGAAAGGGGGAGTGGATCTTAATGCCATCATGACATCTAACGCTTTCTGAAGCTGTGGCTTTCTGCCCAGGCAATTAACTAGCTACTTCACCATAGGGGGAGAGGAATCAAAGAGCTGACACTTGGCAGGAGCCTTGGCCCAAAGCTTCTGAGTGCTAAATTCTTATTGACTTCCCTCTCTAGCCAATCCTGATGATAACCTTTCTTCTTTAGATTTCACCCTGGACTTTGTTTTCAGAACTAGAATAAAAGGGATGTGATTATTTTCAACAAAGTATATGATAGTGAGGTGTTTCATCTGATTCTGTTATGTTATGAGTACAGGAGTACCCACACTCACCCTTTTCATAACTTAATGCCATTCCTTTGGGAATTCTGTGCAATTGTGTCCAGTGATATGTCAGTCTGGTAGAGTAGAACCATGGTGCAGATGGTCAGATTAAGCGATATGGTGGCATAGGAGGGTAAAGGGGGAAATTGGACTTGGAGAAATAATAGGTTCCGTTCCTGCTTCTGATACTTACTAAATTGTATAATCTGGCATAGATAGGTAGTATAGAGAATACAGCACCAGGCCTGGAGTCAAGAAGATCTGAGTTCAAATTTGACCTCAGTCACTAGCTCTGTGACCCTTGGCAAATCACCTAATTCTGTTGACCTCAGTTTGCTTATCTGTCAAATGAGCTGGAGAAGGAAATGGCAAACCACTCCAGTATCTTTGCCAAGAAAACCCATATGGAATCACATAGAGTTGGGCACAACTGAAATGACTCAACAAACCCAGGATTGCTTCTCTCAGCCTCAATTTCCTATCTAATAAAATGAAGACCAAAAAACAACAACTCTGTAGCACCTACCTTATGAGTTTGTTGGAAGAATGAGATAGTATATTATAAAGTACATTACAAAACCCTAACAAATATCAGATATTATTTAAGTCCTTCCGACTCATTCTTTAACAAAACTAAAAAGGCTATTGTGCAAAGCCTGGGAGAAGGGAAGGAAATAGGAAGCTAGAGAGGGGAACAATCTGGAAGAAAAGACTATTTTTTTCTTCTGTGTAAGAAGAAAGTTAAGCTCTCTCCTACAGAGAATGTAAAGAAGATGCTGGAGGCACCCTGGAATCTTCCCATAAACTGCAGTGTATGGGAAACAAAGGCAATATAGAAAGTTTCTGCTTCTGTTGAGACAGATTTGATGGAGCAGAAAGGGTCCTACTTAAAAGGTGTCCCTTAACCTTTTACCTCAGTTTCTTCAACTATAAAATGGGGACAAAAAATAGTGGTTGGTTTGTAGGGTAGATGTGAGGATCAAATGAGAAAATAATTGTAAAAAGTGCTTAGCACAGTATCTGGTACATAACAGGAGCTATATTCATGCTTATCTTTGTTAATAGTCAGTTTTCTGTTTTTTGGCTATACCATTATCTAGCTATGAAATGGGAATAATAATAGATACTGCCTTACAATATCAGGAAGGTAAAATGAGACAATACACTTGACAGTCTCTTGGAAAATTAAAAGCACCAACAAATATAAACTAGTGTCATTACCATGTATACAAATATACATGCACGTTTTAATTTTCTTCTTATTAATCCCCAAGTCAATGCACTACTCCATTCTTTTTTGAGGATAATCTTCAAAGACAACCAGTAAGAAAAGAGAGTTAGACTCTCTGAAGGGGGCTTTTCATGGCTGTAAAAGTCCCCTGGAAGGGATTGCCCTAATATTGTGAAATCCCAGTCATTCATGGAGGGAGCTCAGGGAAACATCTTTGTTTTTGAGCCTGATCCTTCTGTTGAGGGAAGCCTTGATCCCTTTTGGGAGACTATTAACTCTCTCAGCCTTCAGGGACCCATTTAGGCTATTACCTATTGGCAGGACTCTGAATGTTTCCTGAGGGAACCAAAAGAATGAATGTAGCTCTATATCATGAGCTATTTATCCCCTTCTTCTTACCAGTATCAACCAGTCCCTTCTTTTCATTGTTGAAAATTCATTAAGCATTCTCTGTCCTTGATGATACCGAACCTGAAAAAAGAGCCAGGTCCTTGCTCTTCGCAGAGATATTTTAATCATTTTAAAGGCATTGTTAGTCGTTTGTGATATAGTACCCATAGAGAAATGAACATTGAATACAATATTGAATATTTTCTAAGTGACAGATTTACACATTGTAAATTCTGGAGAGCAACTGAGGACTCTGGTCAAGTGCAATATTACCATGGAAATCTTTTTTTTTTTTTTTTAAACCCTTACCTTCCATCTTGGACTCAATACTGTGTTTTGGCTCCAAGGCAGAAGAGTGGTAAGGGTAGGTAATGGGGGTCAAATGACTTGCCCAGGGTCACACAGCTGGGAAGTGTCTGAGGTCAGATTTGAACCTAGGACCTCCCATCTCTAGGCCTGGCTCTCAATCCACTGAACTACCCAGCTGCCCCTAACCATGGAAATCTTGTCAGTTACATTCCAGGTGTAAAACAGGGAGATTAGCTCAAATAAGAAAAGACTAAGGCTTTACACTCTTCCTGGTTGGGCTATTCAAGTGAATCATGGTTTGAGATCACTAAGGTGTTTTTTTTTTTTTTTTTACATAAACTTATTGCCTACCTCCTTGCCATGAATACATACCCATCTCATTTCTGCCTGTTGAAATCCTGCTTCTTCAATATTCAAGGCAGGCTATTGTCTCTCAAAAAAGAGAATTAGAAATGGTACTCAAAGTACAATATGAATCCAGTATGGCACAGTATCTATTTTCTATACACAAAAGAAACGCTAAAAACAAAATACTCTCACTCAGGGCAAACTTAACAAGCAGAAGTGTTCTCTACCATAATTTATGGCTGTGAGATTGAACTAGGAGGTTGAATAGTGTCTGGGATTGTTGATTAAGCATTTTACATTTACCTTAGCTACAATATCCAAACAGCTCTCAGTGTATGTCTGCTGGCAAAATACCTAATTTAGCTCAATTCTCTTGTTGATGCCTGTCCTTGCCAAGAACAGTGGAGTAGTTGCTGGGGTGTTCTAGGCCTTGAATCATGAGGCTCTGACTAAAAGGACTAAAGGTCTCTGGATCTCTTGAAATCAAAAGATTTCCTCCAAATCTTGGGAGAGACATTTGTTTACCTAAGATTACAAAAGAACCAACATGAAAGCAGAAAAGGGAGCCAGGAGTTCGAGTGCAAGCTCGCCTAGTTGAATACCTTTGCAATAGCAGCCATATGAATAAAATCAGCCTATTGCCAGGTTGGAGAATGGGCAGCTTTTCTTTAGATTTCAGAAGTTTAGAGTTACATAATACCATCTTGTTGAGCCTCAACAAAGGGAAAACAAGTCAGAAGCTATTCCCCAATGTGGTCAAATCCTGTGACATAATACTCTTGGAGTCCCCAGAAATTTTCAGGGAAATTCTAGGTGGGCATTGCCTGGAATGGCCACTCTCAGACAATTTATATTTGTTATAGTTCATTTCAGAGGATGTGAAAAAAAATTTTTATTTTTGCTGACCTTTGATTTCTTTTATAAACCTACATATTTTATCTATTTATAAACATTATTTGGAGAAGGGATCCATAGGCTTTAACAAACTGCCTCCTTGACAAAAAAAATAAGCTTAAGACCCCTTGCTATAAAGGTGTATTGTGTTTAGGGTCTCAAGAGCTTTAAATATAAAACAAATAAATTTATATTTCACCTTAGAGGTTATAGAGTTTGAGTAAGGAAATGATGTGGTCATATCTGTGCTTCAAGAAAATCTCTTTGGCAGGCATGTGGAAGATGACTCCTCCACAGAGAATTTTGATTCAAGGAAATTAATTAGGAGGTCATTGCAATAATCTAGGGAAGAGGTGATTAGGGCTTCAATTAGTATAGTGGCTGTATGACTGGACAGAAGGGACAGATGGTAGAAACTAGATTTAGTTAACCCTGTAGGGTGAGAGTATTGACTATGCCCCTTTCTCTAATCAGTCAGACTTGAAGTCTGTCTGTGAATTCCTTTTTCTCATTTCCGCATTAGACACTGAGGGGTTCTTGATTACTTCCTTATCATATTCTTGCCTCTGCTCTCTCCTTGCCCTGCTCCCAGTTCAGATCTGAGTTATTTCTACACTAACCAGTCAACCACAGCACCTTACCTCTACTTTAAAAATACCAAAATGGATTTGGGATCCCTTAGAAGTCTTTAGTGCTCCCCAACTTATGATAACGTGAAGCAAGACCAAGACCTAATCAAGTCAACAAACATTAAATCAGCGTCTACTGTGTGCTAGGAATTGTGCTAAGTATTAGGGATACAAAAATAACAGATGATCCCTGTTTCCAAGGAGCTCCCAGACTAATTGAGAAGAGACAACTTGTAAATAACTATGTACAAAGAACGGCTAGGTGGTGGAGTGCCAGACCTAGAGTCAGGAAGACTCATATCTTGAGTTCAAATATGGCCTCAGACACTAGGGCAAGTCATGTAATGCTGTCTGCCTCAGTTTCCTCATTTGTAAAAAATGAACTAGAGAAGGAAATGGCAAATCACCTCAGTATTTTTGCTAAGAAAACCCCAAATGGGGTCACAAAGAGTCAGTTGGGACTGGAAAATGATTGAACAATGTCAACAGTGTACAAACAAGCTTTGGAGAGGATAAATTAGAATTAGTCAATGGAGGAAAAGCACTATCATCAGGAGGGATCAGAAGGAGCTTCTTATAGAAAGTGAAATTTTAGCCAGGACCAGAAGGCAATTTGAGCATCCCAGACTCAGAGATGAGGAAGGAGAGAAAGGATTCTAGGCATAGGAAAGCTCTCTCCAATATGCCAGTTGCAACATGCATGCCTTCTCATGTGACTCTTACCTGTGTTCTCCCAAAAGTCTGCCATATAATGTCAGTCCACTGTGCTGGAGGTCCTCCTCAATTGTTCCTCACATCTTAAAGGTACCAGAGGAGCACTCTGGCTATTCATCTGTTATCTCTAGCTCTAGATGTGACTAGCCCATCTTCTTTTTCTGTAAAACAATCCTTTGATGACATACTTTATTCTGGCTCTTTTTTAGTGTCCCTCATTGGTCATATGTTGCAGCCTGACTAACCACCATGCACCATTCTATTATTCTTTGTGTTCTTTGATATTCATCTTTAATTTTTTGTAGGATGTACTGCTTCAAATCAAGTTGCTGTTCTTCGTAATGTTTATATTGAAAATAAGGGTCTTTTGTTATGGAAAGATTGGGATTAGTAAAAGTGCTATGCAATGTTCCCAGAGTAATGCAGCCCACTCTCCTTTTAACCTCAGGGCCCACATCATTATCCATAGGTGTGGTCCATTTAAATGCATGTTGAAATTTGGGCAACAGAGATTTTTCATCCATTTGGTCTTCCCCTCAAGGATGGAAGGGAAAAACTTCTTCAAATGATTACTTTAAGGTGTACATGTAATGTAAAAAGTATTATTTCAGAACAATAGAAAATACAGTTAAGGTCTCATTATACAGATGAGAAAACATAGTCACTCCTCAGTCAGAGAGACAAAATAAGGAACAGAGACAGGATTCCCTGACAACTGATCCAGTGATCTTTGCTGGATCATTTTCCCTCTATAATCTTGCTACTTCTATACCTTAGCCCTATTCCTCAATAATCATTCCCACTGCTTGATGCCCATACCATATCCTCACTCTGTGATTAGCCTCAGAATTCATAATTAATTCAGCCTGCATGGTCCCATCCCCACAGCAGCTGACAGTATTGTATAAAGAGGATTAATAGAATGTTGAACCACCCAAGGACTGTGGATTCCTAGATTTCTACTAGGGAATTCTATACTGGCCTTGACCCATTAACATGACTTCAGTGAAGACATATCAAGTGCAAGCAGTTTATTTTTTCAATTGAATCTTCCAGACAAGAAACTAGTCTTACTCTGAAAGAAGTAGCCACTAGACCAGGGGTCGGCAATGTATGGCTCTCAAGCCATATCTGGCTCTTTTGAGTGCCAGATATGGCTCTTTCTGCAGGAGCCATAAAGTCAATTTTTTTTTTCAGGCACTGTTACAGGAGCACGCACTGTGAACACTGTACGGCTCTCACGAAATTACATTTTAAAATATGTGGCATTTATGGCTCTCATGGCCAAAAAGGTTGCCGACCCCTGCACTAGACCAACTGGAGAGCTATTCAGATACTCTAGCTTCACCCAGGCCCAATTCTCAGTATTATTATAGCCCAGAAACTCTCTTGTGAGTACAGGATGGGATCATCAAGCAATAATGCTAATTTATAGCTAGGAGCAGATAGGTGGTGAAATGGCTCGAGTCTTGGACCTAGAATCAGAAAGACTCAAGTCTAGATCCAGTCTCAGATGTTTACTAACTGTGTGACTCTGGGCAAGTCACTTAACTGTGTTTGCCTCAGTTTCCTCATCTGTAAAATGAGCTGGAGAAGGAAGTGGTAAACCACTACAGTATTTTAATAAAAAAAATCCATATGGGGTTACAAAGAGTTGGATATGACTGAAACGGTTGAACAGCAACAGCAATTGTATCTATCTGTATAATACAATATCTGTATCATTCTGATATTCTCTGGAAGATGCTAGATGTTCATGGTGTAACAAAACATATCAAAATCAGATACTCAATATACAAGTGTGAGAGAAATCCATGCCTATTTTCTGCTCTTTCCCAGCCTACACTTCCAATCTTCTTATACCTTACTCTTCCCAATCTCTTCCTGTATACTTTGCATTCCAGTGACATGGGCCTCTTTGCTATTTCTCAGACAAGACACTTCATAGCCCGACTATATTTATGCTGCCTCCCGTGTCCCAAATTCTCTTCCTTCTCATCTCTGCCTCTTGAATTCTCTGGTTTCCTTCAAGTCCCATATAAAGTCACATTCTCTTTAAGAAACCCTTTTTGATTATACTTTAATAGTTAATGCCTTCCTTCTGTTGATTATCTCCAATTTATTCTGCACACATCTAGTTTATACATAATTGTTTGCACGTTGTCTTCCCCATCAGATTGTGAGCTCCCCAAGAGCAGGGGCTGGCTTTTACTTTTCTTTGTTTCCTCTGCATTTAGCATATTGCCTGGCATATAATAGTTGCATAATAAATGCTTTGTGACTGAACTCACTGTCTTGCTTCATGCTGTTGTCGTTCTTGTGAACAAACACTAAAATCTAAAATAGTTTTAGAAAGAAATTTATTAGATGTTTGGTAGAGGAGAATAAGCCAGAAGGAAGATGTGGCTCTCTATTACCCAGGCTCTGAAAGATTTCATATTATATAGAATTGAACAAGATTGCCGGAGTACCAATCATACTTAAACAGATAATCAATTTTGCCATGGGATGGCAGGGTGTAACTTTAAAAAAATGTTTATTTTTCCAATTACATGTAATAATAATTTTCAACATACATTTTCTGAAATTATAAGATCCAAATTGTCTCTCTCCATCCTTTCCCTACTCCCTCTCTGAGATGGTAAGCAATTTAATCTGGATTGTACATGTATGACCATATGAAATATATTTCCATATTGGTCATTGCTGTGAGACTTACACATTGGTCATGTGTAATTTTCAAAACCCCCAAATAAAAACATAACTAAAATAGTGAAAAAACAGTGTGCTTTGATCTACATTCAGACTCCAATAGTTCTTTCCCTGTAGGTGGGATGGTGGGTGTAATTTGACCAAAACAATAGCCTGGATGAACCTATCACAAGTTCTGGGTGTGGTAAACCAAAACAAGAATGATTTGAGCAGATCCAGGACCTGAGGGAACCCTAAATACCATCTCCAGTGTTCCTACAGGGTTACTGAAACTAGGTGATAATCTGAGTGTGGCCAACCTTCAATCACATAAGATGAAATTTAAAGAATATAATAATTTTCCCCAAACACTATAATAAATTGTTTTCTAAAACTATTACAAGTTGGGTAGTATTAAAAAGGTTGACAATGAAATATCATATTCAAAATAAATTTGAACACTTCAATATACTTTCCTAAAAATGTAAATAAATGTCAGTTATCATTCTTACATTTGTATTATACATAAGCCAGTGCCACAATTCAATTAGGCTTTTGATAAAACTTGTTGACTGATGACATGAGGGAAACCTTTTGTCATTTTATTCAACTGCTAACTTCCTTTATTTCCTCCTACTTACCAGTCTGTCTCCTCTCCCTTTCACAGGAATTGATCCAAGAAACTCTTCATCTGACCATCTTCCCCCCAAGCACGTTCAAACACTCTCACCTCTGACCCTTCTTTTAAGCCATGTCACCTCCTTTCACTCCTCCCTGCATGGAAGAGACATATAAAGCATAACAGTCCATTTAGAAGCACAATCCAGCTCTATTGTGTTTTCCTTTGAAGGGATATTTGTGTTTGACAGGGATTCCTGGTTGTCTGCATCACAACCTGAAAATGCCTGCATGTGTTGAAGTTAAGTGACACTTGGTCAGAGCTCTCCTACTGACACATGACCCATAACTTAAACAGGAGGCTTTCTTTTACTTAATGAACAGATTACCTCAGAGAAAATAGCACTAGCTAGGTTTGTTTCCTTAGCTGCAAAGTCAGTTTATACTTGAATATCAGTCTACCACTCTGTTTTTTAAGAAGGACTACAAGTAGTTTTATTCTTATTTTACAAATGAGAACACTGAGGTATAGGGAAGAGAATTTACTTGTCAAAGATCACACAGCTAGTAAATGTCAAAATAGATACTAGAATCCCAGATCCATCCCCCCCCTTCCTTTTTTTAACTACACCACACAAATTCTATTTACACATTTCCTTCTTGGACTGTACAATCCTGGAGACCATGGACCATACCTCCTTTAAATCTTTTTCCTCCCTCTGAGTCTAACACAGAATAAGCACTTAATAAAAGTTTTTTCTATTTATCATGCCAATCTTTTTTAGCACGTTAACAAATCCTGAGTTCTAGAAAGAAGTCTAATGACAAATTTTAAAAATGATTTGTGAACCATTAGGACTAAACTTCCTAGCCCTTCTTTATTCTGCCTAGTTCCTTGGTATTGACCTCGTCTCTCTACCTGGTGGTCTGATGAGTCACAGAGTTAAAAAAAAAAAAAGATACACAGTTGGATGGTTAGCTATAGAGGCAATTAAAAACATTCTGGGTGGGCCATTTTCCCCTGAAGTTGTTAATTTTGATGTGTAACATAACATGTCATTTCTGCTGAGGCTTTAGTTACTTAGGATCCGAGATCTAGTCCTGGAAGGGACTGCTGAGACCATCTTGTCCAACCGAATTATTTAGAGAGGACATTATAGCTAAGAGAAGTTAAGGTATTTTCTGAGACCATTCAGATAGTGTCTGAGACAGGATTTCTACCAGCTATTTTCTAAGTAGTAGCACAAAGTAGAAAAGATAAAACCAAACTCAGAAGAATGGAGAGAAATCTTGTGTTCTCAATCCTTTCTCATTGTATTTCAGTTGAACTTTAAAGACTGTTGGTATTTCCTGATTTTATCCAAAATCGAATCTACAGGAGATGAATAATAATTACAAACTCTATTTCTTGGACCTGGGTATTTTTTTCCAGCTATCTACTGTGGTTGACATGATCTCTCTCTTCTGTTCCAACTCATGACTTATCTGGCATCCCAATTAAAATCTCATCTTTTACAGGAAGCTTTTCCCAACCCTTCATAATTCCAGGGCCTTCCCTCTGTTATTTTCTATTGATATTGTATATAGTTTGCTTTGATATAATTGCATATTTTCTCCCCCTTTAAGCCCTGTCTCTAGCCTCTTTTTGTATCCTTAGTGTTTAGCACAGATAGCATATAGTAGGCACTTACTAATTGATTGAAAAGTTGAACTCTAATTTAATAATGATGACGCTAAACC
Source organism: Gracilinanus agilis (assembly GCF_016433145.1). Classification (NCBI taxonomy): domain Eukaryota; kingdom Metazoa; phylum Chordata; class Mammalia; order Didelphimorphia; family Didelphidae; genus Gracilinanus; species Gracilinanus agilis. The sequence goes on from NC_058130.1 coordinate 330,218,436, forward strand.
TGCAAGTCGGGTGGGGAATGCATACTTACTGAAGTACCTGGGGACCCACTGACTCTTGTCTTTCCATGAGACCAATAGCCTAAGTCACCTGCACCCCCAAGAAATACACACCAACAAAATTTTGATTTCAGAGATGTAAAAACAACACCTGGGATATATTCCAATGTAATGAAAAAAAAAAGAAGAGGAAAAGGGATTAATAATTCCTTTCTGTAAGGATTCTAGGCCTGACTGAGCATTATACCTCTCCCTCCTACACTCTACATTCCCATTGAAGGAATTCAGTTACAATTCCATTCAATCAATTGATCAATCAATCATTCAATCAAACTGTTTACTACTTCCCTAGCACAGTGTTTAAGTCCTAGGGATCAAAAGAAAAAGTAAAAGTAGTCCTGCCCTCAAGGATCTTGCATTTCAATTGGGGAAACATAAACAAATAGATCCATTTAAAATATATACATCAAGATCTGGAACAACCAAAGATCAAGAATATCAAGGGAACTAATGAAAAAAAAATGTGAATGATGGTGGCCTAGCAGTACCAGATCTTAAACTGTACTATAAAGCAGTGATCATCAAAACAATCTGGTACTGGATAAGAGATAGAAGGGTCTAGGATCAATGGAATAGACTTGGGGTAAGTGACATCAGCAGTCTAGTGTTTGATAAACCCAAAGATCCCAGCTTTTGAGATAAGAACCCACTATTTGACAAAAAACTGCTGGAAAAATTGGAAAACAATATGGGAAAAGTTATGTTTAAAAAAATAGGTTTAGATCAATATCTCACAACCTACACCAAGATAAGTTTGAAATGAATATGTGACAAATATAAAGAGTGACATAAGTAAGTTAGGTGAACATAGGATAGTATACATCGAAGGGAAGAATTTAAGACCAAGCAAGAGATAGAGAACATTACAAGATGTAAAATGAATAATTTTGATTATATTGTATTAAAACGTTTTTGTACAAACAAAATCAAAGCAACCAAAATTAGAAGAGAAACAACAAACAGGGAAAAAATGTTTATAACCAAGTTCTCTGACAAAGGTCTAATTTCCCAAATATATAAGGTACTAAACAAGAAATCAAGCAATTCTCCAATTGACAAATGGTCAAAGGATATGAATAGGCAGTTTTCAGATGAAGAAACCTAAACTATCAATAATCATATGAAAAATGTTTTAACTCCCTGCTGATTAGACAAATGCTAATCAAAACAACTCTGGGGTACCACCTTATAGCTAGCAGAGTGACCAATATGACAGTAAAGGGAAATAATAAATGTTGAAGGGGATGTGGCAAAATTGGGACACTAAGGCATTGTTGGTGGAGTTTTGAAGTGATCCAACCATTCTGGAAGGCAATTTGAAAGTATGCCCAAAGGGCTTTAAAAGAATGCATGCCCTTTGATCCAGCAATACTACTGTTGGACTTGTATCCCAAAGAGATAAAATGGGAAAGGATCTGTTTATACAAAAATATGTACAGCTGTGTCTTTTGTAGTGGCAAAAGAATTGGAAAATGAGGGGATGTCCCTTTATTGGGGAATGGCTAAACAAATTGTGTAGTATGCATACTATATACAGTAACTGAAACATTTTGGTATTATCAAACGTAATAGACTTTGCTGCTAATAGCAGCAAATCAAAGCAATGATCCAGGACAACTCTGAGGGACTTATGAGAAAGAATGCTATCCATCTCTAGAGAAAGAAATATGGGAACTAAAATGCAAAAAAACCCCCAACAACATATGATTTATCACTTGTTTATATGATTATTGTATTTGTTGTTCTAATTTTATTTAATTTGTTATTTTTTTAAAATATGTATTATTTAATTTGTTTTAAAAGATTACTCTTTTACAAAAATGAATAATATGGAAATAGGTATTGAATAATAACACATGTATAACCCAGTGGAATTGCTTGTCAACTCCATGAGGGGGGAAGAAAGAGGGGAGGGAGAGAACATGAATCATGTAACCATGGGAAAATATTTGAAAAATAAAATTATATTTTAAATAAATAAATAAATAAATAAATGTATCATCAAGATAGCCTAAAGGAGGCAAGTATTGATAGGTTAAAGGAGTAGAGATAGTCCTCCCATAGTAATTAATGCTTGAGCACTCTTAAAGGTAACCAGAGATTTTGTGAGATGGAAGTTGGGAGGTAGAGCATTCTAGAACCAGAGAACAAGAAATGAAAAGAGAGTATATAGAGTATCACATATAAGGAAAAGAAAAAAGTCCAGTAGAACTGGGTGATAGAGATAGTTCATTGAGGGGAGCAATGCAAAAGACTTGAGAAGAAAGAAAAGTCTAGGTTTTAAAATACTTACTAATTATCATTGTTACAGCACTTTCCTCGAATGAGGCTGTGGCTAGATGTCAGAGGAAGAAGTCAAACCCATGTGTCCTGACTATAAGTCTAATGTTCTTTCCTGAAAATAACCTTTGAGATAATTTAAAGGCAAAAGATGAAACTAGGGCCAGTGAAGCTAAGTTCTTTGCTTGAGATCACAAAGTCAATTCAGTAGCAGTGGCAGAAGTAAAGTTTGTGATTGAAAAACATAAGTTTTGCTTCCCTTTTCTTTGGAGTTAACCAATTCTACCATAGTCATGGTTCCCTCTAGCTACTAGCTTGTTCCTTCATTTTCTATGGTTTATTTCTCATTTGTTTGGTTATAACACTTTTCTGACTAAGTGTGGGAAGTTGATCTAATTGTGGTTGCTGGCTGTTGACTAGTGTGATACTGAGTTCTACGATGAAACTGTGATTCCATCCTCAAAGAAGTCAGTTGTGCTTTCAAATTAAACTCAAAGAATGAACTGGAACCATTAAACAAAGTGTATTCTCAGCATTTGGAAGTCAGCTTATTGAATTAAACAAATCTGGAAAACTCAGAGAACCAAACTCATTTCATAGGTAGCAGAGATATAAATAGGAACTTTTGGAGTCCAGGACAATTAGCACAAAGTATAGCCTCAGATGGTTGCTAGTGTGCAGAAACAAAGATCCCAGGACACCAGTCTTTGCTGGGGAAGTAAATATGGGTAAGAAGAAGAGTTCAATCTAGTATATCATCTCCTAACTTTCTTTTAAAACTAATTTATGCTAAGTAGGTGCTAAGCTTTTTTGTCTCCATAATTTTGAAAATTATATAAGTTGCCCATACCCTAGGGCAAAGCATCAGTCAAACTACTCTGGTTAAAGCACTGGTTTGAAGATTGGGGATTAGAATTCAACCTTAAGATGATTTAATAAAATCTATATGCAGGATAATTACAAATATCAGACAAGCTGTCCTTCAATAATAATTGAAGGCTTGAATGATGCTCCAAAAGTGAAAAACTATTCTTAACTATTATTCTGAAAGCTAATAATTGTTATGATCATTGCTAAGAGAGATAAAACAATATCTGGAAATTCTAAACTGGAGTTCATGAACTGTTTTAAAAATTATAATTTTATTTTAATATAGTTTCATTTATTTTATGCATTTAGAAACAATATTTTGAAAAAGGGCCTAATGGCTTCATGAGACTTCCATAGGTCTCTTTCCAGGGTCCATGAAACTAAAAAAAAATTTAAGAACCCCTATGCTAGGAGACTTTCAGGGGGAAAGCCAAAATGCTAGAGTAGGAAAAGCACTCAACTGAGCTCTCCCAATATTCCCCTCCAAATAACTTTAAAATAATGCCTTACTAAATTCCAGAGTGGCAGAGCCAGTCCAAGACCACAAAAGAGGTTAGAAAGAGATATCTGTGACATGGATAAGGAGACTGACGTAGAGCTGATATGGATGAAAAATCAGTGGTATCACTCACTGGTGGTGACAGAAGCATGAATAGTTTTAAGAATTCTCCAGCCAGAGAAATTTAAGGAACCTGGTGACTGATCAGAAAGAGATTACAGGGCACTCCTGTGCTAGCACTGAATACAGAACCATATGCTGTTTGACTGCTCCATTGCCTGTACCCACTTCTGGGTCACAGTTCAAAAGTAAAGAGGAGCACTTTTGGTCAAGTGGGAATGGAAGCCCTGAGTGAGAATATCAGTTCTGGTTCCAAGGAAAGAGGGGTTCTGAAGAACAGCATCAATGGAAATCCCAAGCATGCAGGGGCTCTTCCTTGTTAAGGATCAGAGTCTAGAACAAGAAAGCAATGAGTACCTCTCCCCAGATCACTCAACTTTGGAAACACTAAAAGTTTCAAAATCCCCAGAACTAGCTCAGAAAACAGTAGTGCAAAAAAGTCTGAAAGTTGAGACCGTGATCTCCTACACTAAGAACAGAGCTCAACATTAAGTTCAAAATCTAGAAATGGGGTAGAAAAATGAGCAAGCAACAACAAAAGTGTCTGACAGTAAAAAGCCACTATGGTGACAAGGAAAATCAAGACACAAACCAAGAAGAGTTTAGAAAGAAAATCAACACACAAACTAATGCCAAAATAGGTACATGCAAAGCCTCAGATAAAAAAAGGGAATTGGATCCAAGCCCTCAAAAATTCCTGAAAGAGCTAAAAAATGATTTTCAAAATCAAAAAAGAGTGGGAAAGGAAAAAATTACATTAAGAAAGGAAAGAAAGAAATTTTTGAAAAGACAGTTAAGAGCTTGGTACGAGAGGAACAAAAATACTTAGACGATAACCGTAGAAAACAGAATTGGCAGATTGGAAAAAGAGGTACAAAAATTCCCTGTTGAAAGTAATTCTTTAAAAAGCACAGTTGGCCAAATGGAAAAAGAGGTACAAAAACTCACTGGAGAAAATTATTTGTTTAAAAAAAGTAGAATTGGGTAAACAAATGTTAATTATTCCATAAGACATCAAGAAACAATAAAATAAAATCGACAGAATTTAAAAATAGAAGAAAATGTGAAATCTCATTGGAAAAACAGTTGGTATGGAAAACAGAGTGAAGAGAGATAACTTGAAAATTGTTGGTCTACCTGAAAGTTATGATAAAAAAACCAACCAAAAAAAAAAAAACATGTTAGGCATCATCAGTAGACATTACATTAAAAAAAAAAAAACTATCAAGGACAAATGTCCTAATATTCTACAACCAGAAAGCAAAAACTGATCTACAACCAGAAAGCAAATAGAAAAATCACCACCTGAAGGAAATCCCAAAGTAAAAACTTCCAGGAATATTATAGTCAAATTCCAGAACTCCAATGTCAAAGAGAAACTACTCCCATAGCTAGGAAGAAACAATTCAAATATTGTAGAAACACAGGCAAAATTACACAGCCACTACATTAAAGGAACATAAAGCTGGTAATATGGTATTTCAGAAGGCAAAAGAGCTAGGATTACAACCAGGAATAACCCACCCAAAAAAACTAAGTATATTTTTTCCAGGGAAAAATGTATACTTAATGAAAGCAGATTCCTGCCAAAAAAGACAAAACCTGAATAGAAAATGTGACTATAATATATAAATGTACAAAATACAAGATTCAAGAGGATCATAAATAGCATAAATAAGAGGGGCAGCTAAGTGGCTCAGTGGATAGAGAGGCCTGGAGAAGGGACGTCTTTGGTTCAAATGTAACCTCAGGCATTTCTTAGCTTTGAAACTTTGGACAAGTCACTTAATATCAGTTGTCTAGCTCTTGCTGCTCTTCTGCCTTGGAACTGATACTTCTTATCAATTAATTCTAAGACATTAGGTATAGATTAAAAAAAAGGTAGACATGAAAAAGTAATCATAAGGGACTCAATGGTCAAACTATTGTCTTTTCTATATGGGAAAATTAAACAAATATCTTCTAAGAAATTTACCATTATTAGGGCAATTAAAATGATTCTACATAGACTGTGTAGGAATGAGTTGATTATGGTAGCATAATGTGAAAAGAAGGATAGGGAAGATAGAGATATATCCTAGGAAAAGGGAGAAGGGAGAGAAAGGATGGAGAAAAGTATCTTATGTAAAAGAGGCATAGAAGGAAGAACTTTTATAGTGAAGGAGAAAATTAGGAGGTGGACATAGTGTAAAAATGAAATAAGGTCCTTTGGAGAGGTGGTATTGGTGAAACCTCCTATATGGATGGTAAAGTCAGTTTACTTAGAATCTGCTTTAGTGACCCTGCAGCTGATTGTGATTTATAGTGAATCAGCTAAGAGGAATACGTTGCTCACTGGACACCACCTATTACCACTGACTAATGAGGGAGTGATTGGTTTCCCTCAATTAGTAATTAGATTATACACTGAACTCAAGAGTAATAAACTCTGATATTCTGAACTCTATTTCTGATTGTGATTGTTGAATTTAAACCTAGAAGATCAGAAATCTTAAAAGTTGTCTTCAGTAATGACCAGGAAAAATGGTAACTGACAAACTTCTCCTTGGAATGTTGAGAATAAAACCAGGTCAGTATCAGCTTCTTTTATATTAACTATTTTAATGATGATAAATAAGGTAAAGGAAAGGTTGGGGTGAATAGTGAGGAAAGAGGGATTAAGGATGAATCCTAAACCTTATCTATATATTGAATTTATGCTAGATCTTCAGTAAATTCCTAAAGCTGATACCCTGAAGCCTGCCTGGCAGATTGCCTAGCCAGGCAAGAAGCCTGACTCTGATTGCTTGATGGTTTATCTCAGTTTATCAATGGTTTATCAAGATGATTGTGATTTTATAGTTGATTTTGTTGTTATTTAGATTTTTATATGGATGTTGAATGATGAATAAAGCTGGATGCTGATACACACAGAATAGCCTATGAGCAGCCTAGGTACCTAACTGCAACAAATATCAGTAACCTAGCTAAGAGACAATCCTGAGATGATCCTGCTCTCCCACCAGTATCTCAAAATTGAGACCCTGATGTTCTAAGTTTTCCTCCTTTTAGAGGAACATCTCAACTGACTTTTGGTCCCATGCCAGCTCAAATGCCCTCTCTGCATTCTGTGTTCCAACTCAGTAACTGGCAATCATGCTGGCCCAAAATGGCTTCTTGCAAAAGTATTTACAATAGACAGAAAACACTTGAACCTCATTCATATTTAATTTAGTTCAAAGAAGGAGAATACATACTCAGATGTTAACAGAACTATGTCTTGTCCAACAGGAAAGAATTAAATCTTTAAAATGAATCAAAATGTCATGAGAAATTGAAAGATTTCCAAGATTTTTAAAATTACTTTAAGAATCAATAAAACAACATATATTTATTAAGTTCCAGCTACATGGCAGGCACTATGTTAAGTGCTGGGTATAGAAAGATAAAAGTTTGTCCTTGATTACTTTATATTCTAATGGGGAAGACAACATGTATATATGTAGGCATATACAAACCATATACAATGTAGCTTTAGATAGCAGCTAGGACAGTAGAAATTCATTCCTAAGGTAGCATTGGATACCAGGGTTCCAAAGAAGGAGAAATGTGGAAGGAATGCTTTTCAAAGGATGGGAGTAGTCTGGGCTTAGTAATAGATGGAGGAGATGGAATTCCAAGATTGGGGAATAGTAAAGCAGCCCAATTTCATTGCTCCCTCTTTGACTGCCAACTGCTCAGGATTCATTTCCCTGTCTCCTTTACCTCCTTCATATTTTCTATCTTGAAGAAGAGTAGAGCCTCAAGAAAGCTGAGCAGCCCAGACTTCCCACCATGCCTGGGTCCAGGCCAGGGACCCTTGTTTTAGTGAGCTCATTAAAATTTACATCAACCTTCCTCCATCCCTCCCAGAAAGAGGCTGGATAACTGTGATCATTTCTTACTGGTCTGTGTCAGTTCATCTTTAGTGTTAAATGGATGAATTTCATGATTTTATTTATACAACTGGTTGGGTTCTTTACCTTATATAGCCTAGGTCTTTAATAAGATCACAATATTAATATGATTTCTCAAAAGCTCTACTGGATTTTGATTATATCAAGTTGTTTTATGAACTATAAATAACAATAAAATTGTGTCAGCCTCTTTAATCAAGAACTACTTAAATAGGAGTAAATTAAAGATATTTGATGGGAGGTAAAATATCCCACCAATCCTGTGAAATGCAAATAGCTATTTAGAATGATTCCCCTGTGCTAGATTCTAAGAATAATAGGGCCCAGGAGTCTGGATTAATTTTCTCTGAGATAATATATTATCTAGATTTAATATACTGAGAAAAGTCCACAGGGTTTGATGTAATCTCTTCCTTAGAGCTAAAGAAATTGTCAGTGTGAAAAGCAACAAAAAGGATCACCTCTCTTAAAAGCTACCATCTCCATCTGTGTCTTTCTTCTATCTTTAGATGGAGGACAACTGAAATGATAATAACTGCTTGCTTCCCACTATTACCTGCCTCTCTTTTTTTGACATGAATTATGGAATTTCAAGTTGGAAAGTTGCTCAGAGATCATGTTTCCCCCTGTTGCTCTAGAGTTAAGAAATTGGAAGGTAGAAAGAATTTAAGTCATTTGCCCAAGTTTACCACAGCTTGGTGGTGGAGTCTAGATTTGAATTCAGAAACTTTATCTAAAAATGCTGGACTTGTTCCTCTATTCTACTCTGGAATTTTACTTGAAGAAAACAAAGGGAGGTTAAAGTACCAAGGTAAAACCATATTACAGTGAAATTCAGAGAAATTATTCAGTGGATCTAGGTTCTAGATGACTTTTCTCCCCTCACTTTTCCCATATCTTTTTTTTTAGTCAAATTCCCTTTTAGTTAAATAAGCCTAGGTTCTGCCAGATGCAATAACTCATCCTACTACCCACACTGTCTCCAACAAAAGGAAATTTTAGAAAAGCAGTTAATCTATAACATCATCTAAACCTTCAGGACCAGAGCTTTTGAAAAAAAAAAACAGTTGAAAAGATCATGTGAACGAAGAACAATGGCTTCCATTTTTAGAGTAGAACTTCTCTCAGAATTGCTGGTTGAAAAAAATAAAGTTTCTGCCACAAGTCCATCACAGTAGGTACATTTTCTGAGTTTTCCATTGGCTTCAAATGAAGCCATCATCCCTACAAAGCAGAATGTCTTTTGACTGGACTAGGAATAAGAGTAACTGAATTAGATTGCAGACTCTGCTGCTGAATTACAGTGTGATATTAGATTTTTTATTTAAAGTGATTAAACATATTTTCATGGTCCCTTCATTATGAGATTACACATTTATAACATCATCTGTTTATGGGCTTTCATGAATGGTTGGCAGATTTTTGGGGAAATACTTGAAATACAAATTCTTCATATTTTTCTTCTTTGTAAGAGAACCTAATATGCATAGCACAACCCCCTAAATAAGGTTGTACTGCAGTGATTTTATACTAGTAGTATTCTAGAAATAGTCACAGGAAACCAAAAATTATAAATAATGGGAATGGCTATGGGCTTCAGAGAGAGAGAAAGAAAATTTCCAAGTGGGTCCTGAGTCATAAGATCTTAGATTTAGAGCTAGAAGAAAACTTAGAGGTTATTACGTAAACCCTCCATTTGGGGCTTTTCTAGTCACTTTGGTAGTAAATGTCTGACTCGGGATTTAAACCTGGATCTTTCTATCTGCTAGAACATTTTCTACTATACCATGCTGCTTTTCTTAGGTGTCCCCATGTGGAGAAATGTGTGGTTATAGCCCAAACTTCTCTCATTCTTCCCCCGAACAGGGTTGTACAAAATTCTAGACATTCTGACATGTATAGTCAGTCACAAATACTGTTAGACAATGTTGTCAAACTGTTTCTTAGGGTAATGTATTTTGGAAGGGGATGTGTTTGTTGGAAAGTTGTGTCAGAACAAAACATAACAAAAGATTCTAGGTTTTTCAGGGCAGATGAAAGAGAAAGAAAAATGTGGAAAGAAACCAAAAAGGCATATTGACATAAGTGGTTCTTTCTTTACAGGAAAGAAAATCATATTGTGCCTGTAAAGGTTTTTTTTAGCTAATATTTTCATTAAAAATTAATTAATATGTTAATTTGTTTGTTACATTAAAGTTCCTAGGTATCTCCTTCTCTCCCTCTCCCTCTTCCTGCACTAGAAAAAGTATCATTTGACCAAAAAAAATGTATATATGCAAAGCCATGTCTTGTTTGAATCTATTTATCCATTCTTTCTCTGGATGTGGACATACATAAGTAATTCTTCAAACAAGATTTCTGTCGTATAGAATGTTTTTATTTTTGTTCATTTTGCTCTTTTTAATTTCATATAGCTCTTTCTATGTTTTTTTTTTAATTAACTGACTCATCATTTCTTATGGCACTGTAGTTTTCCATCACAATCATCTGCCACAACTTATTTAGCCATTCCACAATTGAAGGGCATTCCCTCAATTTCCAGTTCTTTGTTACCACAAAGAGAGCTGTTATATTTTTAGGTACATGTAGATAGGTTTCAAAACCCTTCTGGGACTTTTTTTCTCCAGGCTAGAGTTCCAGTTCTTATTTCTGGGATTCAAGGGCTTTAACCATGCTGGTTGTCATCCTGTGGACTCTCTAGCTTGTCAATGTTCTTATTAACCATAATGTGAAGAACTGAACATGATATTCTTGATAATGTCTGCCAATGAGGGAATATAATGGCCATCACTTTCCTACTCTTGAAAGCTAGATGCCCTTTTAGTGCAGCCCAAGATCGCATTACCTTTTTGGTTGACATCTGAAATTGCTAACTCATAGCAATTGCAGTCTTCTTAAACTTTTAGATATTTTTCAGGCAAACTGCTGCCTAAATAATCTCTTTTCATTGACATTTCTCCCTATTGAATTTCATCTTATTAGATTCATCCCAGGTTTCCAGACTGTAAAGATTTATTTTGGATCCTTACCCTATCATCAAATGAGTCAGCTACACCTCTTAGCTTTACATCCTCAGTAAATTTGATAAGAATGCTAATGATAACTTTCTCCAAAATATTAACTAAAATATTAACTATTACTGGGTCCAGGACAGATCCTGCTGGAGCATGAAACTACAAGTCCCTTTTCCAGCTGACATGGAGTGATTAATGACAGATTTTGGTGTTCAACCATTCAGTTAGTTCTAAATTCATTCAATAGCATTAACTTATAGCCCATAACTGTCCATTTTTTCTCATTCAAATAGGATGAGATTATTTAACAAATCTTTGCTGAAACCCATTCTTTGCATCTACCAGTTTATTAACCTTGTCAAAAAAAGAAATGAAGTTAATCTGATAAGACCTGTTCTTGAAGAAGTATAAGTATTTAAATTTAGGTTTTATGCTAAATATGAAAATTCTAAAATAATATTGTGGTTGCCAGTTTAAAAATATTACAGCTTAAGTCAAAATGACTTTTAGCAGCTTTATTTACAAAGAGGTGGAAAGAGTAAAAGTGGAAAAATGTAGATGGAGACAAAAAGTACTGCTTAGCTACCAATACCATGAGTTAAATCCTAATGACTCCAGAACACTAATATGAATCCGAAAGCAAATCTCACCAGAATCCAAAGTCCTAATTAGGAAGCCCAAATCTGAAGATCCAGGAGACTGAAGAATTTGCCAAGAACCATGCTGTATTAACGATATTAACATAGAAATACATGTTAATTATTTATTTAATAATTAATTAACAATGATTATTAATGTTAACATATTTATTAATATGTTCACAAGAGGCTAAGGCTGCCAAGAATCTCCCCAGAACTCACGCTGAAGGGAGTGTCCCTCAAAAGCGCCAACAAACAGAGAGGGTCTCCTCACCAAAGAACCAAGGAAGGAATCACTCCACTCACCACTGCAAGCCACGGCAGGATCCAGGGAAAGAGTTTCTTCCTTTAGTCCAGTTCACCAAGGCAGAGAGAGTGACTGAATCCTCCAGCTGGCCTTTTTAAAGCAATTTTCTTGATGTCTCTTCCTGTCGCTCCCCCATTGTACAGAAACCAATCGCAGTTTTTCAATTTGGCTAGCACAATTTGGCATTGGCCTCTGGAGTTGTCACCCACTTTAGCAAGTGATTTGTGAACTCTCATACTTAGTGACTGGTAAGTACTAAGTAGAGGTACTTAAGTTTTTGACTGAATTAGTTAAAAGTTGCTGATTGATAGACAAAGAGAGATTGATTCACTCTTCATAGAAGCCATGATGGTTTTTTGTGACCCACACTTCCTTTTCTAGATTTTCACCAAGTAAAAAAAAAAATGCATCCTAGAATTTGCTCAGGAATTGAAGTCAAGATCACTCTCCTGTAATTATACATTTTGGGGTACATCTTTTAAAGCAAAGACACCTTACAGTGACACTTTATTCCTTCCTTCCTTGCCTTGCCTTATGTTTTGCATTCTATACATCAAGAAAAATGGAAGAATGAAGAGTGAGCTTTTGTTCCAAATAGCATACAGGGGTTGAAATGTATTTCATAAAGACATGGCTTTCTATGAAACTATATGGTGGACAAAATGCTGAGAATTTCAGATTTGGTTATAAATGCTTAGCTCAAACCAAGTTCACCAAGGTTCACTTTGTAGGGAGCCTGGCCTGAGTTAGAAATAAATCAGAACCAGCTGAAGCAGAGTCATACCAAAATCCACTGATGCTTTCAGATGGAAACCAGATGAAATACAATGGCTTTGAATAGCTTCAACCAGAAACTAGAGTAAGCTCCATAGTTTCAAATGAGCTTCTCTCAGTCATTTTATTTTAACTTTACCTAGAGGACGTTCAAGAGTATTCAACTTTCATTTGGGAAAATAAGAGGAAAGTTGTTAGAAACAGGTGTCTTTAGAATTTTGAATTCATCTTATTGCAAAGATTATCTCTTATGAAAATTATATGGCAGATTTTGCCTACCACATTTCCATGTAAAACAAAGCATCAAAGTAAACCCATTAGAACTAGAATTATCCAGTAAACTCTTTTCAGTGTGTGCTTAATTCTATTTCTAGATGGAATTTTGAAAAAGAAAATACTTCTGCAGTTTTTTTAATGTGACGCTTTTGTTGTAGTTTCTCAATTATTTCAGCTTTCTGATTTGTAAACTTTAAACATAGATCTTAAATCCTGTCTCATTTCTTTGTGTGGGGTTTATCTAGTCAAATAATAAATGCTGATTGTTCTAGATTTTAGTATGATTTTCTTCTCATGTCAATTTTAAAATTTTAAAGTTTCTACCAATTTGTGTTTTTGGGGACTTGCCTCATTTTTTATTCTTCAAAAACCAAAGTCTCAAAATAGAAATCACAAATTTATGCTGAGAAAGTTTCTGATTGAGATCCAATATAATTGTTGGCACTGCTCTACAAAGGTAAATGGGACAAACTTGACTGATAATACTAGGTGAGCCCTTGGCCATCAGCTTCTACTGCTGTTTAATCTATCTGAGCCCCATGACTTCATCTTCCTTTGGTGTATCATAAAAGAGTTACTTGGCCAACAATTGAAAAGGTACTTTCTTTGCAGCTGGAAAAAAACTGTACATTTGTGTGTGACATGTTTTACTTATATGGTAAGAAGGTTGAAAGGGATACAGGGAGAGGAACATGCTTTGAATGTTCTATAGGTCTGTAGGTCCCATGGAGGAGCAAGAGTCCTTTCATATGCATTTAAACATGAACAGCTCAAGGGAATTGTCCCTTCAAAAGAAGGCAGCTATAGCTTTAGCAACCTAATAAACTTCAGATACTCTAGAACTCCCTCTCAAAAGGAAAAGGAAAAATGAAAAGGAAAATAAAAGATTTCTCTTGAGTTTTTATTCAGAAATGAGCCCTCTATCTAGAAAATGTTAATAATATCTAATATCTAGAAAATGTTAATAAACGAATGGTTTGTTTGTGTTTTCATACATTAGTTCTTTTCTTTATTATATTCCTCAGGTAAAAACCCTTTTCTTCTAAAAGAAAGATGCCACTGGTGAGCTTTATTGCATTATTCTTCAAGGTAGTCTAGGGCCTGAAAGATAGATAGATGCAGGCTGAAGTTACTGATGGAAGATGGTAACTACCTTTCCAGCTTGCTTGACAAATAAGAAAGAAAGAGAATACAAAGACTAGGGAACTATACGTGAAACTCCATCTCCCCACTTGATGCCTTTTCATTAGCTGTTCTTCGTGCCTAGAATGTTCACTTTTTCAATCAAGATGTTAATCTAACATGTATTGTTATTTTTAAAACCCTTACCTTCTGTTTTAGAATCTATACTATCAGTTCCAAGGCAGAAGAGCAGTAAGGGGTAGGCAATGGAGACCTCTTATCTCCACACTTGGCTCTTAATCCATTGAGCCACCTAGCTTTTGTTATGACCAGTAGGGGGTTAAGATTGTATCAAGGGTAACTCAGGTGAAGCCCAATAGCACAGTTTGATATGGGACTAAAGATTTGTTTCCCATACCAGCCAGGTTAAGCTTCTTTAAGGGTGAGAATTCTTTAGCTAACCACAAAGCCTTAGAAACTAGTTTCTAGCTGTAAGTTGGTTAGAAGGTAACCAGGAAGTAAATGTTGATTTCCTGAAAGCTTTCCTTATATTTATAATGTTAGCACTAGCTTGATTTGAAAATGTTTATCAAAGTTATTTCTAGGATCTGACTACATTATCATTGATGTTGTCTTCAAAAGAAAGTTGTTCACTTTTAAATGATCACCAAAGGCTTGGAGATAAAACTGGGTTTATTAGGTAAATTGATGGGTAGGTGAATTGGGAGTAGGAGAGAGGGTGAAGGTAACCTGAATAATCTTGCCTAAGGTATTCTAATTTTAAATAATATTTGAAATGAAGAAGATTCTAGGTGCAGAGTTCAAAGGGACGTTGGAGGCCTCCCTCTGACTTTGAAACTGTTGGATGCTGAGCCCAGGGCTATGAAGTCCCTGGGTCAGATGTTGTAAAACTTGTTGATTTGTTGAAAGATCTTGATTTGAAATAAAAGCTTATTGGCTGTGCCAATATAAAAGGTGTTTGATATGGCTGGCAATAAGGTTAACCCTGCCTGCCTGCCTATAACAAACTTCCTCCTCCAAGGCCCCAGACAGTCACCTCCTGCCTCCCTAACCCAAAGGAAGAATGAACCCTTTGAGGTGTCTGTGACTTCAATTTATACCCTGTCCTTAACTGTCACCTTGGAACATGACCAGGGCTACTTTGCCAGGTTCTGAGTTCCAAAGTGGCAAACTGCTTTTTGTACCTACAGAAAATGGCTGCCTATTTCTGAACATTACAATATGCCCATTTTCTCTTATGAGGATCTGCACCTTGCAGCATCTCATGTATCCTTGTTTAATCAATACTAGGATGTAATTCTTTTTTTATTATTAAATAATTTTTATTTTTTAGAAAAGTTATCCATGGTTACATGATTCATGTTATTACTTTCCCCTTCACACCCTCATCTCCTTCCCTCCCCCTGCCCATAGCTGATGTGCATTTCCACTGGTTTTAACATAGCATGTAATTTCCATACTATACTCAACTAAATATTTCATTCATCCTATTCCCCTTATCTATTCCCAAAATAATAAAATTCCTATCTTCTATGTCTAAACTACTCCTATTCTAACCTAAACTAAGACAGGTAAGAGGAAAACATTTAAGGAAAGACAAGGCTTTTGAATTTTACAGAAATTGAACAGAATAAAAAAAAGGTTAAACATAACAAGATAACACATTTAAACTATGCACTATTGCTAATTCTATATACTGTTATAACACTACATATGAAACTTTCTAAATATGAAACTAAATATGAATCAAAATGTAACAAGTAATAAAATAATTCCTAACAACATTCTAAAGTCCTATGCAATCTTACTGTGTATTAGTAACATTATGATGTCAGTAAACTTAACCCTATGTTAGGTTAGTATGTTAATAATCCTAGCAGTACCTAAGCTAACAAAGTTAAAACTAAAGTTTTAAGCTATGTACAATATTAAGAATTCCAGTCCCTAAGCTATCTTAAATAAAACTAACTCTTCTGTCCCTGTTGGTTAGTAGATCTGTTTCTAAGTGCTAATAGTCAGATATATACAAGTGGCAAATTGCTCCTGCTTTTTGTACCTACAGAAAATAGCTGCCCATTTCTGTACATTACACTTCCCCCAAGATGCACTTATTAAGAACCTTCCATGTGCCAAACATTATGTTGGGCAATGGGGACCCAGACCAAAAGTGAGATAATTCTGTCCCTCAAGAGATTTAAACTAAAATTGGGGGCATATGCTATATGTTGCTCAGGCAAACAATGGCCAAGCAATGGGGTTTTGGTCAGGGATTGTGTATTTAAATACAACATTCATTCAACATTTGAAAAGCATTCATGAAAATTCTACCACATGCAAGGTACACTGCAAGTACTGAAGATACAAAGACCAACAAAACACATGGGGAATAACAGCTCTTCAGACATATGGAGGCAGTTATCAGAAACCTAGGGCAATTGGACAGCACCATAGTGCTTAGAGTGTTGGGTATGGAGTTAGGAAGACTCACTTTCTAGAGTTCACATCCAGACCCACACACTTACTATCTGCGTGACCTTGAACAAATCACTTAACCCCATCTGCCTCAGTTTCCTCATCTGTAAACTGAATTGGAGAAGGGAATGGCAAACCACTCCAGTATCTCTGTCAAGAAAACCACAGAGGGGTCATTAAGAGTTGGATATGGGGGGCAGCTGGGTAGCTCAGTGGAGTGAGAGTCAGGCCTAGAGACAGGAGGTCCTAGGTTCAAACCCAGCTGTGTGACCCTGGGCAAGTTACTTGACCCCCATTGCCCACCCTTACCAATCTTCCACCTATGAGACAATACACCGAGGTACAAGGGTTTAAAAAAAAAGAGTTGGATATGACTGAAATGAATGAACAATGAATCAGGAACCTACTGAGTTTTCTATTTTCTAGACTAGTCTTTTCCCTTCCTCCTTCTTAGTAGTTAACAAGTGTAGCTCTTAAATAAATTTTAATTAAAAAAGCCAAAGAAATGAAAGGTCCCCAGTAATGCAAGGTTCCTTGAAAGTCTCACTGCACTTTAAAGCTTTCTCATAAAGCTTGATAGAAAAGTTTTATGAAAAAGCTTTAAACTGAAGGGTTAAACATGTCACCATATTTTACATAGTGTACCAAAAGTCTAACCCTTTCAGGTGACATCTTCAAATGGGGTAACAGCATAATTTTTTTAAAGCTGATATTTTGTATCATTTTAAAAGTTACAAAACATAATTCATATTTTCTCATTTGATCTTCACTACAACCTTGTGAGGTAGCTACTATGGATATTATTATCCCCATCATTCAGACAGGAAACTGAGGCTAAGAGGCTGAGTGACTTGTTCAAGGTCCTGTTTCTAGTGTCAAAGATGAGATCTAAATCCAGTTTTAGCACTCTGTCTTCTATACCACAATACGTTTTCTTTTTCTTTTTAAAAAACCCTTATATTCTGTGGTTCTAAGGCAGAAGAGTGGTAAGGACTAGGCAACAGAGGTTAAATGACTTGCCTAGGGTTACACAGCTAGGAAGTGTCTGAGGCCAGATTTGAACCCAGGAACTCCTATCTCTGAGCCTCACTCTCAATCCACTGACCATCTAGCTGACTCTCACACTACTTTTCAACAAATAAATGAAAAATAGGGAAAGAGGAAAAGAGACAGAAAGACAAACACAGGCAGAGAGACAGGAAATTAGAGTAAAACTTGTGGGTAGGAAAATTGGATTGCAGAGATTTATAACATAAACTAGAAACAGGTGGATCTTGTGAAGTGGTAGTAGAGTTCCCTAACGAGTGCTCTTTATCTCATTTTTCTCTGTGGCTTGTGTGTGATACATGGTGACCACACAAATCTAGTTCAAAAACCAGTTTTCTTTCTTTTCTTTTTTATGAATTTCCTTTCTGGGCACACTCCGTGCAATGTTATTAATAAACTTAGATGTGAGTCTCCAGGCGATCAACTTCAGCCTTGGTTCTGCTTATCCCAATAGGGTCAAGTTCCCTGTTCAAAGATCGTTAGAATATATATTTTTATGCTAGACCATTGGATGCAGATGGAGAGGGAGTGGGAATAATGGGAAGTGGGACGCAGATACTGGTGGAAGTAGAGTTTGTAACTTGGTTTTCTGAATTTCTTTCAAAATTCAGAACAGACCTCTTCTGGTAAAAATAAAATTTTTCTCTTCCAATCTTATTTAGGCTCAGGGAACAACAATCTTTCTGGTATCTCCATTCTTTCCCCTCCAAAAATATTTCTGAATGAAGAGGGGTTCCGTATATTCTGGGGTACAAAGATTTCATGCTATTAGGCAAACTGCAAAAAAGTGGACTATAGGAGGAGAAGTCTGAGGAGATAATCTGAGATTATTGTTGCCATCTTCCTAACTTTCCATTCAAGTGTTATAATTTTGTTTCCTATCTGAAGACTTATCAAGAGAAGCTTGATTTTTGATTTAGATTTACTCAGATCACATGCTTTGAGACGGCTGCTTCTAATGTGGGTACATATGTGTATATCTAAATCAAAAATCAAGCTTCTCTTGATAAGTCTTCAGATAGGAAACAGGTCTATATATACATATATATGGGACATATCTGCAGTTTCTTGGACTTGGCCCTCCTTTTACCCATTAAACTTAAAGATTAATCTTGTCCAGGCTTATGATGTGGCTGCTGGCTAGCTATAGAAGAATTTTATGGCTTAAACCAATTCACTTAATTCTTGAAGCATTTGTAGTTTCTTCCAAGGACATAGCAAGAAGTAGTTCAGTTTCAAAATCCTAATTAACTCCACTAATGCCTTTCTTAAAAATGTGCTTAGATAAATCTGAAAGACTCCCAATTTTCATCCACGCAAACTCTCTGTACATTCAATTTATTGGCTTTTTTATGAGTATAAAAAAGGTAGGTTTTTTTTTTTTGAGGGGAAATGTTGCTCTCTCTTTGTATGTGCCACCTACAATTGTGATTGAATTTTCCACGTGGTTGAGTTTGCTCCTATATTTTAATCCTAAATGTTTGGGACAAAAATAACTCCAAAAGGAGAAAATAAAATGCTCAAATGTTATTCATCTCCAATGTTGAACAAGCAGCTGCCCTTTCTCATGTGTTTCATAGTGAGCAACATCCTTGATTAGTTGGTAGAATATCACTGACTTCTCAAAGAAAAATGGATTTTTGAAAATATGTTTGTTTTGAAACTCTAGGTTAACATCAACATAGTCTTTAGAAACTTATGAGACTTATGTGCATCCCTTACACACCAATGAATGTCTGTGGAATGACTGCTCTAGCCCTAGTAGCCACAGGACCTCTACTCTCCTTTTTCTGTTCACAAGGCATGTTGATTTTGCCTTTGTAAAATCTTTTGAATACCCCCTCCCCCATTTTTGGTTCTGGAATTGTTACCACCCTGGTGAAGACCCTTATCTCCTCATGCCTGTACTATTACAACAATGTGCTAGTTGGTCTGCTGGCCACAAGTTTCTCCTCATTCCAATTCATTTTCTACTCAGTCACAAAAGTAGAAGTGCAATCATATCACTCCACCTCTATTCACTAAACTTCAGCGATTCCTTATAACCTCTAGAATTAAATATATAAAAAGCATGTGTCATTTGAAGCCCTTTAAAACTTACTCCCCTACACCTTTCCAATCTTCCTAAATATTATACCCTTCCAAACGCAATGACATCAACCTAGAATAAAACACTCCATCTCTTGGCTTTAGAATTTTAATTCACTATTCCTCATGTTTCAAATGTTCAACACCTCCCCATATATCACCTCATCTCTACATCCTGACTTCCTGTAAGTCCCATGGTTGGGTAGCAGTGTGTCCTACGGAGCATGCGCACTTCTGTGGACACATCCTTAGTGTTGAAGGTTTTTAGTAGGATGATTCAGCAATCCTTTGTTCCCTATAATGGCAGGTAGAGAAGACTGGAACCAAAGATTGGTTAACAAGCCCTGGAGAGGTGCCTATTCAATAGATTTTAAAGGGAGAGTCTATCTTTCTCTTTTTCTCTTTAAGAATGTGTGATGTGAGACACATTCTCTCTGTGAGGAGAGGAAGATGGGATGCCTCTTTACCAGCCCACTCTTGGAGGAGATGACCACTGATGGAATGATGAGCTCAAGATGTGTCCTAGATGGCCAGAAGACATGATCTTTGAGGGATATAGCAGAAAGCACAGAACCAAAGTGAAAGTAAAATGCCTATTCAGCAGTCTCACTAAATGATCCATGTTTTAATGTATTAAGTGTTAACATCTTAGCAGTATCTGATAGGAGTTATGGGTTACTATATGATGTTTTAAATCTATGTCAATGTGAGTTTATAAGTCTTCTGTGTTTTAATCATTTCTTTTCACTGGAAGAAAATAAATGTTATCTGAATTATATATTGAGAACCTTTCTGCTCCCTTTTGGGGAGACTAACTATGAGCCAAAACCTTTTCCCCCAGGACTTTTGGGTGTGGTGGGTATGAAGCAGGGGTCAGCAACCTTTTTGGCCTTGAGAGCCATAAACGCCACCTTTTTTAAAATGTAATTTCGTGAGAGCTGTAAGTGCTCACAGTGTGCACTCCTGTAACAGCACCTGAAAAAAAAATGACTTTATGGCTCCTGTAGAAAGAGTCATATCTGGCCCTCAAAAGAGTCAGATACGGCTCGAGAGCCATACGTTGCTGACCACTGGTAAAAAGAGACAATGTATGAGAAAAAAAGACTGATTCCTCTCTTTAGAGACCAGGTTCTCCCAGGACAGAACTAAAACCTACAAATGTGTCCTAGGCCTACCTTGCTCCTTCACCCCACCAGCTGATATATTGTTAGAAAACATGTGTTATAAGCTTGGAATTTTCCTTCCAGTCTATTTTCTTGTTAGTTATAATTAGTTCTCTCTCCATTTTGAGAAAAACTGAATATTTATTCAGTGAAATTCAGTCTGACATTTCTGACAAAATCTCTAAATGAAAGGAATATTGTCCATAAACATATTCAGAGTGTTATAATCTCATCAACATGGACTTTTCTCTTCTACAACTCTTGTCTTTTCACTTTTCCATAATAGACTTGGTTATGTTCTAAGGCCATGTGTCAATATCCAACCTAAGTCACTGCTTTCTGTCCTGGGCCTCTGATTATCTAGAGCAAGGTTTACAGTGATAGAGGGGAAAAGAAAGAATACTTATCCAAGACTGATTCTCTATCCCCAGGACAGCTGTGCCTCAGCCTCAGCGTCTATTTTGAATTTCTGACTAAAAATGATGACTTTATGACTGCTCCCACATTACCAGCCAGGGAGATGAGAAGAAAAGATGTTTTCGTCTGGACTCTGAAACTTTCTAGTGTGACCCTCAAAGGCATCTATAAAATGAGAATATTCATGATTTTGATACCTATTCTACAGAGTCATGGTGAGGAATGGCACAGAGCTCAATGGGTAGACCTTCTATAGAAGATTTATGGCAACACATGGAGGAGATTTTCACAGGACAATGAATAGATGAATTGTGATCTGAACTGTTAGGGGATATAATATCCATATCACTTAGGACATGTATCTATTAAAGCATTGCAACAGCAATTATTTCGGTATGTGTCATATTCTCCTACTAGGCTATAGACTCCATGAAATCCAGACTATGTCTAAACTTAATCAAAGCCAAAAACTATATATCTTAGTTAAATCTTTCCCATTGTCTAGCATAGTATTATGCACAAAATAGATGTATAGTGAACTCAGTGGTAGATATCCCACTTCATGGAATACCCTGACTATCTATCTATATGAATATGTTCTCAGCTCTGAAGAACTTAGTACTTTGGGATAATACTTCAAATTCTGGATTATCCCTTAATCTTCACCCTATTCCTACTTTCCATGACATTGGGGAAGAGTAGAGCATTCTTTCTCCATTTTTTCTCTTTCCCTGCTTCTCTGTCTCTATTTCTATCTCTGCCTCTCCATCTCTTCTCTCTGATATGTTTCTCTCTCACTCTCTCTCTCTCTCTCTCTCTCTCTCTCTCTCTCTCTCTCTCTCTCTCTCAGACTTCTCATGAGGAACTCAAGAGAAAGGCTACTGTCTCCTACTTTTTCTACCCTTAGGGTAGTTTTGCATGTGCTGACTAGGTGAAACTGAATGGGAATCTTAGAATTCTGGCTTCCTCTTTCTGCTTTGTGTTCTTTTACTTACCCTGAATAGGTGCTAATAATAATCTTGGAAGACTCACTTACAGAGTGTGGCCACCTCAGAAGTTTGAAAGTTTCTAGATTCTTTATGTGGCAATGATTATATTTTAAGGATTTCTCTTTTGGCTACTACAATGCTTATTAAAGAAGATGAGGCCTGGCAGACGACAGAGACTGACCCTGAGCCTAGTTTACTGGAATCCTCTGCCTTGAGGGAGTTATTGTGATAGTAAAAAGCTCAGGAAGTCAGATGCTTTTTCAGCAGTCCTGAAAAAATGTTTCACTTTTTGTTATTTAGGTCTCAACTTTTTGGCACACTATAATAGAAATTTAGAGTTGTTTCTTCATGGTTAAGTTAACTCAGATAAACTTCTGAGTTTTTAAATGTGTTTTAATAGTTCAATGTGAAGGAAATAAATAGCTTTCCTATGGCTAATCCATATTATACATTGAACAAAGTTTTACTCTCTTTTGGTGAAGGATTCTACATATAAGCCAAGTCTCTGAGTGACTCTCCTCTGGGCTATGTGGTTGTGGGGTAAAGAACCAGAAAGTATGAGAAAGAATCTGTCCCTAGGAACCAAGGTTCCTTTAGAACCCAACTTGGCCTTTACGAGTCTAGAGCTATGAAGGGCCTTAAAAGTTTTTGAGGACAAGTAACCAAACTCTAATGGACTGAACAGCTAGCTATTCTCTGTCATTATAGATACTTAATACATTAGATTGTAATTATTTAACCATGCTTCAGATACATTATGGATTAATTAGGTGCCAGTGTTTGGCTTGGGAAGCCAATCATTTTGTACAACACTGCTTATATTGGAAAGCACTTTTTGAATTATGGACAACTGACTGAAAGATGAACTTTTGCAACTTTATCAAATCACACCTTGAACTTTACTTTATATGGTTACTAAAGGCTTGTAAATTTAAATTGGACATGTTCTGTCAAAGAGTATATTATAGTAACAAAATGATCAAAAGAAAACTCCATGAGAATTTTAAGGTACAAAATACCTTAGAATATAAACTCCTTGAAGGGTAGGGTCCAGGTATATATGTATTCACTGCCTAGTATATGAAGGATATTTAATGAATATAAAATTTCAATGGTCTATGTAATGGTTATATGCTGAGAACTCATAATTTATATGGGTTTCTCTCCTCATTCCATGAAATTTAAATAAAAAACATTTTTATCATTATCTTACCTTCCTACAAAGTTATAGAGATCAAGTATTGTTATTTTTATTTTAACAAAGACAAAAAATAGTTACAGTATGAAATTAATTTCCTAAGCCCTCAGAGTAAGTCCTGGTAGAGAGGACAATGAAATGCAGGCCTGAACCAATTTCATCATGATCAAATTAAACAGGGCGCAAAATCGTTGTTTAGATAGCAAGAGTATGGGGCAGGGATAGGTTGGGATTCAGGAGGCTTAGGTTCAAATACCTATTCACATGCTTCCCAGCTATGTGATCTTAGGCAAGTAACAACTTTTCAGAATCTCAGTTTTACCATCTGTAAAATGAGGATAATATTTGTACTGCCTACCTCATGGGACTGTTGTGAGAAAGAGAGCTTTTCAAACCTCAGTGTAAATAAATATGAATAGCTCTTTAGCAGCCTAGATGCATCTTGCTGCCAGATATTGTGTAGGTTCAGGGCCTGTTTCCTTACCTATGCATGTCCAAATGTGTCACAGAGCTCTAGAAGAGCTGCTACGAATTGAGCAGATTGAATGGTTCAGGGCCATCTCACCTGACCTTAGAAGGAATATGGGATTCCTATTGGTAGTCATTCCCTTTACTTAGAACTATTTGAAGTAGCTGATTATCAGAATCTGTCAATTATTTTATTATACATGAAGAGCAAGATGTTATGACATACTGTCTAGTGGAAAAGTGAAACCAAAGGGATCCAGACTTTTGATCACTTTGGGAAACCTGACAATAATATAGTAATGAAGACATTGGAATTAATCCAGAAAGGATAGCTAGAGGGCTAGCAATGCCCCCCATGAATTCTGGAAAGCCCCATTTGAAACATAAAAAAAACCATTGTTTTCATTTTCTCATTTGTGAGGAGTAGACTGTGCTTTAAAAGCTGGAGAGAATTACAAAAATGAATAATATAGAAATAAATTTTGAGTGATAAAAGCTAAGCTGTCATCATGCTTTATATTTTTAGAAAGACTACCTAGCCCCCAAGTGTCAGATACTAGGGGAATTTCTTTTTAAAGTTTTGCAGTAAAATCCACTTGATCCAAAGTTCTGGTCCCTATCTTCAACTATTCTTCATAGTATAGTGATAAGAAGTCCCACAGGCTTCTTTAATTCAGAATATCCAAAGTGGAACTAATGATCTTTCCTCTAAATCGCTCCTCTCTTCCAAATTTCCCTATTGCTGTTGAAAGTACCACTATACTCCCAGTCACCCAGGTTTTTATCCTGTCACTCTCTACTCTTCATTCTCTTCCCTCTCTACCCCACCATATCTAATCTGTTCCTAAGCTTTATAGTTTCTAGAGATACCCTATAGACTAGAGATAGTCCTACAGACATATACCCTTATGACAACCTCCCTGTGTGGATGTTCTCTTCTCTCCTCTGAGACTGCTACCATTTTGATGAAGGTGTCAGGGGGTATAGTGGATAGAGTGCCATGCCTGGAATCAGGAAGACCCAAGTCCAAATCTGGCCTCAGATACATACTCTGTGACCCAGAGCAAGTCACCTAACCCTATTGGCCTCAGTTTTCTCATCTTTAAAATGAATTGGAGAAGGAAATGGCAAACCACTCCAGTATCTCTACCAATGAAATGCGAAATGGGATCAATAGAGAGTAGAATATGACTGAGAAGCAACTGAATAACAACAAATTATCATTCTTCACCTTTACTATTGCAGCAGCCTTCTTTATACCCATCCTACCCAAATCCCTGTTTAATTATTTACTTCATGGTTCATCTCAGTCTTAAGTTTCTCTCCCACTTCAGTCTATCCTCCACTTAGCTGTCTATGTGATAGCAAGTCTTAGCAAGTCACCCCCTGTAATAGAAATTCCACCGACTTCTTTTTACCTAAAAATACCAAATATAAAATCCCCTAGCTTTGAAGCCTTCCATATACAACCTGACCCCTTCCTGCCTTTCTAGTACCCTCTCACCCTCCTCTCCTCCCCTTCTCCATCTAGCACCTACTCTGAGATTTAATGATCCTGGCCTCTCTTGTACTCTCCATCACTTGCCTCTGGGCATTTTCACTGGTTGCCCTTCCTATTTGGAATGATCTCTCTCCTTTCACTTGCTTCTCTGGCTTCTTTCAATTCTCAGCAAAAAATCCTACCTTTTGCAAAAGCTTTTTCTGCTTAGCCTTCTTGCCAGCTACCTTTTCCTCTGATATTCTGTTCAATTTACTCTTTCTGTATCTGATTTGTACTTAGATGTTTGCATGCTATCTCTTCTCCCTCTCATAGGTCTGTGAGAGCAGGGACTATTTTTCACCTTTTTAAAAATTTTCAGCATTAAAGCATAAGGCCTGGCACATAGAAGGTGTATAATAAATATTGGTCAACTTCATAAAAATAGAACTCAAAGGGACTTTAGCCCAACCTCTTCATTCTCCTGATGAGGAAACTGAGAGTTTAGAAAGGTAAGTGTCCAAAGTCAGGTGGGGAGCAAATGGCCACTTCCTTTCACTCCAGACCAGTGGTGACTAACTTTAATTGAAATGCATTCACTAAAGGGAACATAAGGATCCCTGTAAGTTGCATATTTACTTTTTGTTGTTGTTCAGTCATTTCAGTTATGCCCAACTCTTCATGACCCCATTTGGGGTTTTCTCAGCAAAGATGGTATAGTGGTTTGCCATTTCCTTCTCTAGCTCATTTTACAGATGCAGAAACTGAGGCAAACAGGGTTATGTGACTTGCCCAGAGTTAGTTACTCAGATTGTGTATGAGACTAGATTTGAACTCTAGAAAATGAGTCTACTTGACTTCAGGCCCAGCACTCTATCCACTTTCCCACCTAGCTGCCTGGCATATTGACTTAGAAAACCATATATTGACATTACCAATGTTCTATTATATTTTTATTTATTTCATTAAATATTTTCTGATTTTTGGGTAGCACTCTCAGTTGTGTGTTTGACACCTCTGCTCAAAAGATGTCAGTATCTGTGAATCAGTAAAAACTTGATCAAAGAATTCCAAGTGATTTTTGAAGATGGCTATTCTAAAAAACATGCCAGAGCATACCTGGCATCTTGTCAGCTTGATTGTTTATTGGGTGTGTTGCCTTCTATGCAGTGATAGAGATATGGAGAATTTATTTGGAAATTTTAAAAAAAATCAGCTTATTAAACAATCTAAATGCCTTCTTTTCCTTGTTTGACTTGATTTGAAGAAGACTATATATAGACTATAGTGAAGTTTTTTTTTTTAAATTTGAATGTGAATAGACATCATGCCTAATAAATCCTTATTCCTCCCAAAAAACACCATTGTTCTGATATTTGTTCTCTATGCAGAATTCAATAAATATCTCTAAGTATATTAAGGGTGGTCTGCACACTTCAAACAAAACCCAGAAAAAATGTTGATATTTTTAAAATTGTCTATCATTTCTTTAGAAAAAAAATTAATTAGCAAACCTTTTCCCTTTTCACCATTTTTGGCAATCTGATTATGTGAACTGAAATGTAGGATAAGGAAGCATATCTGGTACTAATTTTCCAACCCAGCACCAGATGTTGTTTTCAAGGTTCCCCCCAATGCCTTGGCTGCTCAGCTGAAAACCAATAATGGAGTTGTAGGTTATTATTTTAGATTTTTTTCCCTACACACTAGCATGTAGTAGTTGAGAAGAAAGTCATGGATGACAGCACCAAAAGTACTCAAGGAAGAGTATTCTATGCAAATAGAATAAACACAACAATATCACTAAATCCTAAAGAAAGGCTATGTTTACCTCTGGTGAAGGAGATAAAAACAACCTCTTCACAGAATCTGAAGGACTTTATGCAAGTTGGAGGTTGAGGGATGGAAGACAGCATAATCAGGGCTAGACTTTGGCTTTTTTTTTTTTTAAACCCTTACCTTCTCTTTTGGAATGAACACTTTATATTGGTTCCAAGACAAAAGAGTGGTAAGTGCTAAGCAATGGGGGTTAAGTAACTTGTCTAGTGTCATACAACTAGGAAGTGTCTAAGGCAAGACTTGAACCCAGGACCATCCCATCATTAGGTCTGGCTCTCAATCCACTGAGGCATCTAGTTTTTGGCTTTTAGAGGGCTCTTGTGAGACTTTCTGCTAGGGTTTCTTTTCCAACTTTTTGTTTCTCTGAAAAATGACTAAGAAGGTTATAGCTGACAAAGGGGAGGACAACCTACTCATAAAGAAAATAATATTTCCTTTTCCCAAATAATGTTTACACTGCTCCATGGCCTTTTTCAGTCTCTTCAATGCTGAAAAGAAAGTTTAAATTCTGACCGCTACAACCAATCTTTTCTTCTCAGAGGGAAAGGTATCATCCCTTGACAGGTGTCTTCAGATTAAACAACAAAATGTTTAAGGTTTGTAAAGTAACTATCAGAAACACACAAGGTGTTAAATCTGGAAAGTAATAAAGTGAAATGTTTGCCTTTAATGTCCCAAAACAAAAAGACAAAGTCAATAATTTCCTGTTGATGTAGATACCTTGAAATGCTTATACATCTATGTAAATTTAATTTTATCTTCACTGACATTTAAAATATGGTCGTTTCACTAGAAACATCAAAACTCAGATGAAAGCAAATGTCCAACTCGTATTCCAGAAGACTGATTAAGAGAATGCACTTTAATAGAAAGGTGCTATACTATAGTTTCAGAATGAGATGTACTGGATCAGACAAAGTCTTTTTTGTTTATTTTGCTTAACTCTATTCTTTTTTTTTTCTTTAAAACTCTTACCTTAAGCCTTAGAATCAGTACTGTGTATTGGATCTAAGGTTGAAGAATAGTAAAGATTAGGTAATATGGGTTAAGTGACTCTTGCTTAGGGTCACACAGGTAGGAAGTGTCTGAGGTTAGATTTGAACCCAGGACCTCCTGTCTCTAAAGCCACTGAGACATCTAGGTGCCCCATGTTAATTATATTTTGATAGCAACAAAGAAGCATCATTAATCCCTCCAGCAATGCAGATCTGCAACTTATAGTTGAACTGAGGTAAGTGATTTACCAACAGTCACATAGCCAGTTTGCATTAGAGGCAGAACTTGTCCAGAGATTTTCCTGACTTCAAGGCTGATTCTGTATTCACTGTTCTAGTCAGTATGTATGATGTGTACATACGTAGCAGAAATACATAATACCAGAAGGAACCTAGAGTTCATTATACTCCTTTTCCCTCTCTCATTTTCAGAAAACAATGCCTTCATATTATCCCAGACTAGTCTTTTTTTTTTAAACAACCAAGAAGGAGACTCAACTTCCTCTCCCGTAAAAACATTCCAATTGTGCTTGCCATTAGAATATTCTTTTGGAAATTTAGATGAAACGCCTTTTGTTGAAACTTAAGCCTATTCTTTCAGTTCAGTGAACAACAGTAGAAAACACCTATTAATTATTCATATGCTATATCTCTTTCCACAAAAATGGACAATTTCTTTGGCCAGTATCTCTAGGTCTTTCAGAACCAAATAAAGAATTGTGTTCCAGTTAATGGGTAGCCATAATATTCCTTTGAAAGAATCTAACCGTACTCATCTCAACTAAATATTTCTTTTTAAATTAGTCAGATAGTGCTTTGTTTTCCTTAGTAAAAAATGAGAATAAGAAAAAAAAGCCCCACTAAAATAAAGGGCATGGCCAAGACAATTAGTCATTTTTCCCACTCGAATATTCCAGAACTCTAAAGCAAAATAATATTTCTCTAATATTTCTAATGCCTTCTCTCTCAGATTACCTTATATTGACTCTTTATCTTATACCTTACTCTTTAGGCGTTGTTTCTCCCATTACAATGGGAGCTCCTGGAGGGGAGGGGACTTAGTTTTGCCCTTTTTTTTTTGCATCTTCATCACTTAGCACAAAGGGTAACACATAGTAAGTATTTAATAAATGATTGTTGACTGTTTGAGTGGCCATAACTTAAAAGGAAGCAGCTTACAAGTAAAATGCCACCTGAGGTGATATGGTATTCATATATTAACCCTCATTATGGCATGTAGTTGATCTAGTGACTTCTAGAACTTTGCCCATGGAGCCTAAGCTCTGGAAGGTTCTAATAATCTATAAAGTAATATAAAGTGTTTGCAAATCTTAAAAAAAGTCACATAATTGTTAGTTGTTGCTGTTGTTAGACTTGAGAAAGATTCTATGACTGTCAAATGAGAGCTATCCTTGCTAAATTGGAGGGGCTCATTTCATGGGAATTGACCATGAGGTAAAATTTGTTAGGCTAAAGAAACTAGTAAGGGGTGGAGAGATTGTAGTGATTTTCGTCAAGAGAAGGGAGAAAACATGATAATGAAATTGTTAATCCTTAAAGGAAGCAAGAAATTATTAACTCGGGAAAATTTCCTTACAAGTTGAATGACCATTGACTTTAAAAGGTAGGAAGGGTTTTTAACATTTTGTTTTTTTCTGTAAGCTGCTTCACCCTGCCACCCCACACATAGATTAGAGGATTAATAAGAAGGACAGTTAACAAATAAAAGGTATCATAGATAGAAGGTTAGCCTAAAAGCCAGGATGACCTGGGCTCAAGTTTTTTGTAATGATAATAGCAATAATATTTATTTAGCACTTTAAGGTCTGCAAAGCAGTTGATAAACATTATTTTGTTTTTTCTTCACAACCATCCTGGGAAGTAGATGCTATTCTTATCTTTCTATTATGTGTGAAGAAACCAAGGTAAAAAGAAGTTAAGGCTCATTTCATGGGACTGACCACCAGGTAAAATTTGTTATTAGATTAGAGAAAGTACTAAGGGGTGGAGAGATTGCAATGATCTTCTTAAAGAGGAGGGAGAAAACATGATAATGAATAGCTGATCCTTAAAGGAAGTATTTATTTATTTACATATATAGGAATATATGCACCTACATGTATATGTAATAACTACAAGAGAAGGATTACAATCCATCAAGCACTTACATTATTGCAGACACTAGGCTAAGTTTACAGTCTGTTGAGAAGATAGCATGTAAATAACTAGGTACATACAAGATATATAGAGAATAGAAGGGAGGCAACCTTAGGAGGGAAAACTTAGCAGCTGGGGAGCAATTAGGAAAGTTTCTTACACAGGGTTGTACTTGTACTGAGTCCTGAAGAAAACTGGGGATTCTAAAAGGTGTAGATGAAGAGGGAGGGTGGGACCACTAGGGCAGATTCATGAAGATGAGAGAGAGAGAGGGGCAGGAGTTCATAGAACAAGTATACTGGTATAGCTGGAATATAGAATGTATGGATGGAGGCAATAAATTATAATAAGACTAGAAAGTAACAAAATGGCCAAATGAGAAACAGGCTTTATATTTGTTCTGTGGTTAATAGGGAGTCAATGGAGTTTATTGAGTAAGGGAATAAGGGTGACATGGGCAGAATTGTATGGAAAGAATTATCATGGCTACACATTTATTGTAGTTGTTTAGTCACGTCTAAATCTTTGTAACTCCCTGACAGATAAACCAAGGAAGAATCTACAAAAATATCTCTGATATTCGTTCGTGAGACAGAGCTCTTCATTCATATATATATGAATGAAGAGCTCTGTCTCATATATATATATATATATATATATATATATATATATATATATATATATATATATAT
>NC_058130.1:330249489-330287725 GCF_016433145.1 Gracilinanus agilis
CTTCTAAACATTGTGCATAGATATGGAATTATATACTTTTCTCCTTAGTGCTTATTAATGATGACAAACATGATGGTAGAATCCATGATAAGAGGGCATATTATATATCTATCTGATGAAGCAATGTCACATGAATTATTAACTGTATCTTTAGAGTCCCTGATCAGATAAGTCAATTGTACTGAAAACATAGGGTTCCAAACATAGTCTCATATATATATATATATATATATATATGTACGTATTCCCCTTAAAGCCTTGAAATATATTATTATTGGGGATTTCAGCTAAAAAACTTAGGATTTTGAGGCTGAGGGATATTTGATTCCAAGAGACCACACAGAATGCTTTTGTTCTTAATAAAAGAAGTCTATCCAGGCTACATATTTCTATGATATGATTTACACATTCCTGATGAGTTTACACAGGTTATGACAGACCTTGTTCTGTCAGGTGGCTTTCTCTTTGGGCCACTGTCAGATCAGTCATTGTTGATAAATAATATTAACTAGAAAAAGGTCCAGACTCTTCAACCCTATCAACAGTAATGAGTGACTCTTGATCAGGGTAGTTAATGAATGAGTCAACTGGCACATTTAGATAACTTAAATTCTAGACCTCTTCAATTTGACATGGGAGAAGGAGGAAGATGGCATTTTTAACAATAGAGTACTAAATCTAATCTGATAAATGGTGTTGATATACAGAGGGAGTTTTCTTCACCAATCAGAACAAATACCAATGTTTTCACAGAATTTCCCTCATGAAATAGAGCTCAAGGAGATCTCACACATATCTAAGAACTTAGATCATTTTAAACCTGAAATTATAATTTTGACAAGTGCCTCAAGTCAGTTGGTGTTAAAATCAATAGGTCTTAATCAGAAAATATAAAAATGAGGAACAAGTGAGAAAAAATAGCAGTTCTGGTGAAAAAGGAATTCCTAATAATTTTCTTTCCCCTTTCTTGCCTACTATGCTATGTTGAGTTAGAGGTCAACAGAGTGACTTCCAAAAGAATATCCAATGAATGGCACAACTGTTCGATACCTATTGATCCTATCCATTATTTAACATTTAGGATTTAATTGGGCTTCTTTACTGTGACCAGGGAAATTTTGTATGAACTATTAGAAGAGTAATGAGTAAATCAGAAGGCTATTAAATGATATATACCAGTCAATTTAGATCAGTTTTGTCATTTATGTTCAGTGGGTATATCCCCTAGGTCATTTCTTTGTATCACAATCACTATCTTTGTTATTAGATGCCTCTGTTCTTTTAATAAATGGACACATATCAGATGCCTTTATGATGGCCAAGGATATATGCAGAGACTTACAGTTATCATTCAGTTTCACTAGGCATGTCTTTGCAAAGCTGACAAAAACCCCCAAAACTAGCTTGAGGTTCCAAATGCCTTCTTTAAAAAAACAAACATGGCAGATGGTGGACTAATAGGAAGCAAAACAATGAGTTCATTTCCTACAGAGTCTTCCTAATAGATCTAAAAAATGCACCAGACCCAGGTCTGATGGGGAAATCCATTAAAAGTCACAGTGAGTCCTTTGTTTACTCCAGTTTGTCATAGAGAAACAGGCAGGGAAGTCTTTGGACACTGGAATGGCTCAGGCTAGAAGGTTAAGCACCAAGGGAAGAGGAGTTCTCAGACCCATAGCAGGGTGCCCCAAGACCCACACTGGGGCACTATAATGGGAACAGACACTAAATGGCAGTTTTATCACCCAAGACCCAGTTCTAGGTTGCAGATCAAGGGTGGAGTAAGAAGTGAACTTGTGCACACCAATAGCATTCCAAAGTATGAGAGACTCTGGGCAATGTAACAAGAAAGGAGAAAATTCAGAAGCAACAGAAGAAATCATAGCAGCTGAAGTATTGTGGCTCAGACATCAGGTGCAGGCTCAGATCAGGGTTGTACTTGCACTATTTAGCCAACCCTACAAAGGAATAATCAGGGCAAGAGTTGGTCAAAGAGGAGCCTATAATTCTGCTGTCTGTTTTCTAATTGACTGATAGAGACAGAGTGTGGCAGTAGATTACTTTTGCTAAGACTCAAACTCAGGCCAGGAACTTGCAGAGCTCAGACCAGACGTGTGGCAATCAGACCTTGCCCTGAATTAGATCACATTGGGAGCAATGAAAGCTTTCAGGTCCCTCACCTGTTTCTGAGATCTTGGAATAATATGACAAACAATATTCTTCCAAAGCAGCAACATGAGCAGACCTTCCTTCAAGGAATGCCATACAGTCTAGTTCTGATATCAAATCTTCAATCAGGAAGTAAATTGGAAGAATACATAAACAACCTCCTCCCCCCAACATAATAACCTATTATGGTGGTAGGGATGCTCAACATAGAAATGTAGAAGAGAAAACATTTTCAAGCAAAACCTTGAAGGAAAACACAAATTGGGCACAAATTCAACTGGAATTCGTGAATAAGAACATAAAAAAAGTTAAAAAAGTTTTTTATAAATGGTATGAGGGTGCTTGAGAAAAATGAGAGTCATGGAAGAAAGAATTGGAAAGGGACGGCATAAGAAATACAACACTCTGCCCAAGCAACAAATTAGATCCAAATAGAAGCCAATAATTTCATGAGGCCACAAGAAATATTTTTAAAAGCCAAAAGATTGAAAAAATAGAAGAAAATGTAAGATATCTCACAGAAAACACAATTGATCTAAGAAACAGATTGAGGAGAAAAAATTAAAAATCATTGGGCTAGCTGAACGTTATGAACACAAAAGATCCTAGACATCATATTTCAAGAAATTTTAAAAGAAAACTGTCCAGAATTTTTAGAAACAGAGAGGAAAATGGAAATAGAAAGAACCTACCAAATCATTTCCTGAAGGAAACCTCAAAATGAAAACTCTCCAATATAGCAACTGAGTAATCAGCCAATAAACATTTATTAATCACCTACTATGTTCCAGACACTGGATAAATATTGGGGACACAAAAAGAGGCAAACAAAAGTTCCTGCCTTCAAAGAGCTTCAATCTAATGGAGGAGTTACAAACAGGGTACAACATGCAAACAGAGAATAATATACAATAGAATAAATGGGAATCATTTGCAAAGAAGTCACCAGAATAAAGAAGGATTGGGAAAGGCTTCCAGTAAAAGACCTGGTTTTAATTGGAAATTAAAGGAAGCCAAAGAAATCAATAGATAGACTTAAGGAGGGAGATCCTTTTAGGCATGGGTAACAAATATGAGGAGCCAAGAGATAGAATGTCTTGTTCATGGAACAGCCAGGAGACAAAAATCATAGCCAAAATATATAAGCAACTAGAAACAAAGAATTTGAGTACTAAGAAACCAGTCAGGATCAGTCATAATTTAGCAGCTACCACTATGCTCTCAGAACTTGGAATATGATTATCTGAAAGGCTTATAGGATATGGGCTCATAGTCAAGAGTAACTTTCCTAACAAAAATGAGTATAATGCTACAGAAGAAAACATGAATCTTTAATGAAATAAGACACTTTCAAATATGTCTAAGAAAAGAACAGAACTTCAGAGAAACTTTGAAGTACAAACACAGGAGTTAAGAGAAACATAAAAAAGCAAATAAGAATGAACTTGCTTTTACAGTGGGATAAGGGGCAGGAAGTTGGAGGAGGAAATGACTGATCCTAGTTTGAAAATAAAATAATATTTAATTTTTAAAAATAAAGGAATATATTTATTGAGTGTTCACTATGTAGCTAACATTGTGCTAAATATAGTGAAGAATGCAGAAAATGTATATGTCATACTTGCTTTAAAGGAGCTTATAATCTAGTTGGGGAGACAAAACTTGCAGACTTGGACAGCTAGGTGGCTCAGTGGAGAGCCAGGCTAGGAGATAGGTGATCTTGGATTCGAAAATGCCCTCAGATGTTTCTTAGCTGTGTGACCCTGGAAGAGTCACTTAACTCCCATTGCTTAGCTCACTTTTCTTCCTTGGAACTGATACTTAGTATTGATTCTACATAGAAAGTATGGGTTGAAAAAAAAAAACCCAAACTACCATATATGAAACAATGGAAGCTATTAATTGCCAAACTGCTTAATACTGATTGTAAGTTTGATGAAAGACTAATGTGGGCTGTAGTAGAAAAGGATACATGATGAGTAGAATTTGGCTAGGCAGTCAGGAACAGGAAATATATCCCAATGGTTATTTAAAAAGCAATGGGAAAAGAGATGATATATGGGAGATGATAAAATCTGACTGAGGCAAAGATTGGATAATAGTGAGGAATAAAGATAGATAGAATGAGGATAGAGCAGGATCAGAGTATAAAAAGCTACAAGAGTAGAAGAAAAAGGAGTGTGGGCATGATATACTAGGTAGTAATAATTTATAGTACATTTTAATATATATATTTTTTCCCAATTACATTTAGTAACAATTGTTTCTGAAGTAATAAGATCCAAATTGTCTCCCTTCCTCCCTTTGCTTCCCCTTCCTGGAGGTGATAAGCAGTTTATTCTGGGTTATACATGTATTATCATGCAAAACACATTTTCATATTGTTCATTGTTGTAAGAGATTACTCAGATCAAACCAAACCTCAAAATAAAAACACAAATACACTAAGGGGAAAAATCATATGCTTTGATCTTCATTCTCACTCCAAAAG
Source organism: Gracilinanus agilis (assembly GCF_016433145.1). NCBI lineage: Eukaryota > Metazoa > Chordata > Mammalia > Didelphimorphia > Didelphidae > Gracilinanus > Gracilinanus agilis. Next base: position 330,254,150 of record NC_058130.1, read on the forward strand.
TTCTTTCTCTGAAGATGGACTGCATTATAGATGATACATTCTTGATCAGTGAAGTAACATGAACATGGCTGTACTTTCATTTACTTCTCAAATAAGTGTCTTAAATATATAGGTAGAATCACGAGGGGCAGCTAGGTGGTACAGAGGATAGAATGCTGAGCTTGAAGTCAGGAAGACTCAGTTTCCTGAGTTCAAAGTCAGTTTCAGACACTTGCTAGCTGTGTGACCTTGGGAAAATCACTTAATCCCGTTTGCCTCAGTTCCTCATTTGTAAAATGAGCTGGTGAAGGAAATGGAAAACTACTGCAGTATTTTTGCCAAGAAAACTCCAAGTCACAAAGAGTTGGGCACAACTGAAATTAATAATATGAACACTTGAACACTTCTGACAATTGTATTTCCCTTTTCCCACAATCAAACTTAGATATTAATTAATTGAGTGAGTAGGCAGGAGAGGTAATTCTTCCTGAGGAAAAAAAAATGATAATTTGGCTGGAAAACCAAATTAGCATGAGATATTTAATTAAGGACAGGTATCTAAGAGCACTCAAAATGAGTCAGTATTTTTGTTAGATGAGTAAGGTTGAAATTGGAAGAGTAAAGAAGTAGACTGAAAAATATTTTAACACTCTATGATTTAATTGGTGTATTCCTTCTTGTTTATAGATTCCAACCTCTCTATGTCTTAAAAGATGTTTCTGCATGAGTTGTTCTGGTTTTAAAAATATCAACTGGAAGCCAGGCTTATGAAGGTGAGCATTTTAAAAATTACTTAGCTTTGTCTTCAAAGGTAGATATATAGTCCATTACTGGACCTGTACTTAAATATTTTTTATTTTGTAGAACCTTCTAGATATTGTGCTTTGATAGCAGAGCCTTCAATTACTCAAAGTCATATCCATATGATGAGGGATCAAAGTAAGCATTTGGTGTAAGAAGACTAGAACAAAGTTTAGGTCAATTAGAATTTAGAAATAAAAAAATGTCAATGATACCCTCAGTCACCTAACTCCTTTGCTAATTTCCTAAACTCATTCAGAAATCTTAGTAATGTTAATATTCTTCCAGATGCTCAGTGACATTGTATTGGAACATTGTAGCCTCTCAAATGACATCTAGAAACTTAAAATAATTTGGCCTAATTATTTATATAGTAAAAATTAAATGAATGAAAATGCCTGTTGTGCAGATTTTGATATAATATATATGTCTAATTTGGGTAAATACTATAAACTGTGTCCAGAACTAAACAGAAAGAGAGTGGAGGAGTGATTTTTTGGGCAATTGCCCAGGGTTTTTAATGACCAAAAGTTTCTTCCTGAAATGGAGGCCCACCTTTTGAACCACAGTTTCTTTCTAGTAATACTGTGAGTCAGTCTCCAAAGAATGTAAGTTGAGGGTCTTCTCCTCCCCAAATTGGAGATGTGTATTGTGGGTATGAGCAGGTTTCAATGCCTAACCAATGAGGAATTGCACAAGAGAAGCATCACAAGGATGGCAGTAAAAGAGTGTATGAAATAGTCCAACTGAAAAGTTGGACTATTCATATAGTAAAAGGGAATAATGGATAAACTTCTAACTTTTCCCATTGACACTCATAAAGCATAGACAGATATAGAAATATCATTAGCTTGTTGGGTGGATATCTTGTGGAGAAGGATGTGGACAAGAATTGCATAGGATGAGAAAGTGTCTATGTGTTGAAATCTACCTTGGAAAAGATGAAATCATAAATTCATCAAGGCACTGAAATATCTGTCCCTTTGGAAACTTAGCTCTTGGTTTTTATATTCTTCTAGATTTTACTTCTTTTTTAAATAAATTGTTTCTTTTTTTTCTATTGAAACATAAATTCTATCATTTAGTTCTCTACAGAGCTGTTACACCCAGTGACTGATAACTGATTATTAGGTCACCAAGGACATTTGAATGACAGTATTCTTTAGTCAACTGTGTTCATTTATATATCCTGTGATCTTTTAAACTTTATTTAACAAGGATTTCAAATTGATCCAAAACTATGACACATGCCTTCTCTCAGGGTACTTATGGAAAAAAATTGGAATCAGATTGCTTGATTTTATATATTTTTTCAGAAGGTGGTTAGCTATTTAATAAAAACTGGAAGTGAATGTTCATAAGCTGTCATTTTAAAATGTATAATCCTATCTTTTAAAAAATCCTGCTTACTTTAAAGTTTTTATAATTGTGAGTTTTCTCATATATGAAGTTTTATATGTTCAGATATTTTGCATAATATCTGATGTGATCATTATTGCAATAAAGTAGTAGTTAGGATCATATCCTTCTTTACAAGCTAAAACCAACTGGAATTTTTTATTCTATATGGACAGCTGTAATTGTCCTACTTTAAGGTACTGATCATCTTTGCCATGATCAATTAATACGCCTACCTGAGGATCTGGACAAGATTTCCAAGATGAGTAGCATCATCTGCTTCCCACTTAACTTGATCTCATCCTAAATATTTATTGAAGGTCTTCCTCCTTCCCCCTTAAGGACAGAGAACAGGATTGCATATTGGAGAGAATGCTGACACAGATTTGTATTTGTAGGGATTCTTCAAAGAAATAGATGTCCTCTTTAGGTTGGCTCAGAAATTGGCATCTATCAGCTCCGATGGCTCACCTATAATATAAAAATCCATCCTATAGCTGATTTCCCAAGGTTCATCAGTGGTATTCACATAAAAATCAGGACCAGGATCAGAGTCTCAGCTATTATCTTCTGTAGCTGTGTGGATTGGTGTGTCTGGTACAATGACAATGAGATTGTGTTCTACTGCAATTTGTTGATAAACAAATTTTGTTATAAGATTTTGTTCTGCGCAATTTAAACTAGACAGCCAAAATAGAAGAGGACATTTTCCAGTTCCTACCTTAGATGGTAAGTAGATTCCAGATTTCATTTTGCATTTTACTGTCATTTACCATACTGTCATGCTCACACACTTTCTGAGAAGCAATGTGTGAGATGCTGCAAAGAATTTTTGAAAAAATTTCATTTTGGTTCACACATTTATTGCGAAAGGTCAGCAATGATTGCCATTAGCTTTAAAATGATGTATGTATATCAATTGATTTGTTATTAAAGAGTAAAAATGTTCTGAAAAGAATGTAATTAGGGAACATGTAGCAAAATAAATAACAACACAATAGTTTTCTAAGTCCGTAAGTGGCCCTGCTTTTACATGTGGTGTAGTGACCCCTTCTTTGACAACACTTGAGAGCATGTTCACAGAGCTTACTTGAGTAGTGCATTGCACAGCACAGAATAGCACTGTGGAATTGGCATGGGACTCACGGTTTCCCTGGACACCCCAAAACCCCAGAGATATCCCAGGCCTTTTTCATTTCCATTCCTGCAGTGCCAAAGGAAAGTGATTTTAAGCTGAAAGGGACACTTCCTTTGTCCTCTCCCCTAGCTTCTCAATGAACCCAGAGAGACACTTGTCATTTTGCTTCTGATAAGCATCTGTTTGAATTTAAGCTCTCTAATCATCCCCTGAACTGCACAGGTCACCCCTTCTGACTTTGAGGCACAAAACATCATCCCATTCCTGGTTACATAATAACATCACTCCATCAACCCATCTCTGGTCATGAAGTCCCTGTTATCAAAAGGGTATAAGAATCCAAACCCTTATCTCCTCTGGGAGGCAGTATTCCATCTGCACCTACCTACTGGCCCTTCAACTCAATAGTTCAACTTGCATTCAGCTTAATAAATTTCTCTATCTTTAAGATATCATTGGAGTCTGTCTTTTTTTTTTTTTTTTTAAACCCTTACCTTCTGTCTTGGAGTTAATACTGTATAATGGCTCCAAGGAAGAAGAGTGGTAAGGGTAGGCAATGGGGGTTAAGTGACTTGCCCAATGTCACACAGTTAGGAAGTGTCTAAGGCCAGATTTGAAACTAGGACCTTTTGTCTCTAGGCTTGGCTCTCAATCCATTGAGCCACCCAGCTGCCCCCTGAGCCTGCCATTCTTGAAGAAAGCATCCTTCCTGGCCCAGGTTTTAATCTCTAGCTCTCCCACAACAGAATATAAACTTATAAAATCACATAGATGAATGAAAAAATCATTATTAAATAAATATTTTGTGCCACTCACATTAGTAGGTATTGAGGACATACATACATAAGTGAAACAGTCCTATAATTTAAGAAATTTACATTCTAACAGGAGAAATAAAATGCACCTAGGGGAGGGATGGCTAGGTGAGCCAAGATGCCTGTTTACCTGAATCCCTTCCCTTCAGGCAGAAGAAGCATTTCCTAAAAAGATTTTGAAATGATCTTTGAGAATTAATTTTTTAAGGGGACTAACAACTCAAGCTTCTGAGGTTAGCCTTCTTGTCTCAATACAAAGAGCCAAGAGGGACCCTGGCTCCTCTCTGAAGGTTGACTACTAGTCTGCTGTGGGCAAAATAGAAAAAGGATTATTGGTTATAATTGTTGAATGTCTTCCTCCTCCCTCCTCTATGGCTAAGTAAACATTCATTAAAAATTGCCATTATCTTCTATAATTATTTCATTTCCACCTCAAATCTAAATTACCAAGGATCTGCCCTCAATCATGCCTTTCCTATAATACTAGAGAAGAGTGGTTGGTTCTGAGGAGTTACAGGGATGGATAATGAGCCATAGTGGGGTTGATTATTATTATTTTTCCAGAAAAGGAGTACAAGGCAGACATCAAGATGGTCAGGGTAGATAGAAATTTCTGGGTGTATAGATATATTTGGAGCATATATTATGTCTATGGCTATATAAGTATATATGTTTATATTGTATATGTACTTGGATAAAATATAAACATGTTTATATTTTACATTTAATGATGTACAATTGTATATTGTTCATCAATAAACATATAATGGAATAAATGGAGATGAATAAATACTACTTGTGCCTGCCACATAGTAAATATTTAATAAATGCTTGCTGATTGATTGATTGTGTCTAAGCTCTTAGAATGGAATCTGGTTGTAATGTACTACTGTGAATGAGATTCTCTTTCCAGAAATTTCTGACTGCAATGATTAGACAAGAGTATTTGTATGATCCTTGCCACAGGAAAGAGTTTTAGCCTGGGGGTAATACGTATAATAGTTTTCAGAAAAGTGAGTCAATAGGCTAGTGTGCATAGATTACCTTCTGAGGTGCTGAGTGAAAGAATAATATGTTTTATTAGGTTGCTTAATAAAGTTGTGGCCAAATGCCAAATCAGTTGAATCTACTCTGCCTTTGTTCTCATTTGGGCATTGTTCCACCTTCAAAAGAGAGGCAAAAGCTGTGAGCTCTTTGAGTTATTAAACAAAGAGTTTCAGTCTCCCACCTGCACTACATAATCACTTTCTATTCTTCCACCTCCCCCAAATCTCCCCCAAATTTCTCTTCTACTGCCCCCTCAACCTCAGTCTTGACACAAATACTGAAAAAATTACTCTGTTAAGAGTAAAGGGTAACCATGTGTTGCTTAATGGGTGAGGTTTTGGAACAGAACTTTGAGAGTGGAAAAAGGCCGTTGACTATCTCCTTTTTGAGCCTCCTGGTGAAAAAAAAATAGACAAAGAATTGTGGGTGAGTAGATTGGATGTATAGAGGAAAAAGACAAGGAATCTTCAGAATTTTGTCTTTAATTTTTGCTGAGTCAAAGTTACATAAACAAAACTTGCAAACTTTATTTGTATCTTAATAGAAAAGGGGAGCAATCAGAAAGACCCGAAATTTTAAAAGTATTTTTTCCTTTTCTTTCTGATTTGAAAAAAAGAATCTTTCTAAAGATTTCTAAAGAAAAAAGAAACTTTTTAAAAATGTTCTCGGTAAATTATTAAAAAATAGCTTTTAAAAAAATCTGAGCCTGTGATTTCATTGGCATAATAGACTTTCTTGAGGAAGCTCTTCCTTCCAATTTGTAACTATTTATAGTTTTAAATAGTTCCATGAAGCATTGGGAGGTTAAATGACTTGCCTGGACTACTTTGTATCAGAGGTAGGATTTGAACTCCTGTCTTCCTATGTACCAAATATACCTTGCTTTATTATCAAATAAAAGTTTTGTTTGAATATGTATTAAGCTGTATCAAGTATATTCTAACTCAGACTCTGAATATTTCCCTGCTTCCCCTAGCAGAAGCCTTACAATACTAGTTCCACATACTGGCAATTTGAGTAGCTGGTGGTGCCTTCTGATTGACTGTGAAAATGGGTGGGTTGCTGAAGTTTACAGGAAACATTTCTTGCTTTACAACTTTGTTTGAATGTGAAAAACTGTTAGTTTAGGGAGGAGTCCTGACCCCAGGGGTCAACAGAGCCTGTTTATTTTTTCTTATTTCTGTATTTGTTTGCACCAAATTGCTGTCTCCAAGGACATGGGAACTTAACAACATAATTTCTTCCAGGAATATGTAGTTGAATGAATAGTAACTGAATTGAAAGCAAGAGTTTTTAAAAAGTCTATCTCCTTTTTAAAAATGGGGATAAACCTATTTGTACAAAAATATTTAGAGCTGCACTTTTTGTGGTGGCAAAAAATTGGAAACTGAAGAGATGTCCCTCAATTGGGAAAAGGCTGAACAAATTGTGGCATATGATGGTGGTGGAATACTATCATGCTATAAGAAATGATGAAACTGTTGATTTCTATAAGAACTGGAAGGACCTACATGAACTGATACAGAGAGGAATAAGTAGAACCAAGAGAGCATTTTACATAGTAACTGAAACATTGTGGGATGATTAAATGTAATAGATGGCTACTAGCAGCAATACGATTCAGGACAATTCTGAGGAACTTATGAAAAGAATGTTATTCACATCCACTAAAATCATTGTGCTCATCATTTCTTATAGTTTGATAGTATTCCATCGTGATCATCTACCACAATTTGTTCAGCTATTGATGATACATGTAAATGATAATTTTTATTGAGTGATAATACATGTAAAACCCAGTGGAATTGCTTGTCAACTATGGGAGAGGGGAGGAAGAGGAGAGGGAAACAACATGAATCATGTAACCTTGGAAAATTTACGTGTAGATTTGTTACTGGAATAAAACAAAGAAAAAAAAAATTTAAAGCCTATCTCTTGGGTTTCTTATGAGAGAGGCTCATTCCTCCAGTATTTTCCTCAGCTTCTACTCCTGCTTCCTTTCCCCATGTCTTCTCTGGTTTCTCTTCACTGCCATTATTCAGGGAGTACAACAAGGAGGGGTCTCTGACCCCTCTGACCCTTTGTTCTTTCTACTATATCTCACTGTTAGACAGATTTATTGGTTCATCATAGCGCTTAACTTGAAATCATGAAGTCACTTTAAGCATCTTTGGATAAACTCATTGTTGGTTTAGAGTAGATTGGTCTTTACTCCATCCAATAGGTGCCAAATTTGTAAAATAATTAACAAGCTGATATTTATCATAATATGTGAGATCACCAGAGAATGGTTAGTCATGCCAGGTGGCAAGTAACAGCTTGGGTGGCTCACATTAGACAGACAAGTTGTGTCTGAGAGGGATGGAGCCTCATTGAATCTCCAGTGTTGCAACAGCCTCTGTTAGATCCCTCTTGACTCACTCAAGAGAATACGGGCAGCAATTCTCTATTATATTCCTTGACCATGCTCTTGGAGTTGTGTGTCACTCTATTGCCAAGGGTTCATTCATTTTTTCCTTCCCCAATACAGTCATTAGTACATAATAATAACTTTCTGTTGTATTGACTTTCAGAGGGATCCTCAGTCTGCTTTTGAAACAAACTTTCACAGCCATTTTGGTTCATTTTCTTATAAACTATGATAACTTTAAAGAAACTGAGTAGCATAGGAATCAATCTGTCTTAGTGCTAGTTGTAGACAGCACTACACAATAGGTGAATTTTATCAATACTGCCATATGTTTTCTTGTTCAATGGCTTATCTGCTTACTCAGACACCCTGTTTAAGGAGGCTATATCCTCTCACTTGGTACCTCATTAACCTATGGTACTTATGACAACCCAGGATCCCAACCATCTAAGCTTTGGTAGGTATTTCCTTAGGCTATTTAAATTCAACTCGGAGGTACTGGTGATTGGTATTTTAGATAGAAAGAGAGAATTATAGCAAGTGAGGGGGATAATGAATGAAGAATTAACAATCATTTCATTTATGGGCAAGTCACTTAACTTTCAAATTCAATGTCCTCTTTTGTAAAATGAGGATAATAATAGCACCTATATCACAGGGTTGTTATGAGGATCATAATCATAGATAATATTTTTAAAGTGTTTTACAGACCTTATATTGCTATGTAAATGATATTATTCTTTATTGTTATTATAATTGTTATAATTAGAGGCTCTTAATGGAAAAAGCTACTCACTTCCATAGAAGGAACTGAATGAGTCTGAATGTAGATTGAGGTATATATATTCTTCCCTTTATTTTCTTCATAAGTTTTCCTGTATAAGTGATAAATGTCTTCTTTCACAACATTATGAACATGGAAATTTGTATCACATGGTAGCACATGTATAACCATTATCACATTGCCTCCCATCTCAAAGAGGGGCAAGGGGAAGGAAGAAGAGAGAGAACATGAATTACAAACTGTTAGAAAAGGATTATTAAAAATTATATCTATGTGTAAAAAATGTTATTATTAAGAGCCTACTATGTGCTGTGATAGTCACTGGGCATAGAGATACAAAAATGAGACAATTCCTGCCCTCAAGTAAATTACATTTGTGATGAGGAAGGGAATTTGTCAGGCTATGCCTGATTAATTGATTTCCCCAAGTTCTAGTACCTTTAACTAAAATACCACTATTAGGTCACTATCCCAAAGAGATCAAAGAAAAATGAAAAAGATCTAAATGTACAAAAATATTTTAGCAGCTTTTTTGTGGTAACAAAGAATTTGAGATAGAGGGCATAACCATCAATTAGGGAATATCTGAACAAGTTGTGGTATATGATCATAATGGAATATTATTGAGCTATAAGAAATGATGAGCACAATGATTTTAGAAAAATCTGGGAAAACTTATATGAACTAGTGCAAAGTGAAGTAAGCAAAACCAGGCAATAGTGTATAAATAATAGCAACATTATAATGATGATCAACTGTGAATGACAGCTATTCTGATCAATACCATGACATGAGACAATTCCAAAAGACATATGATGAAAATTGTTAGTTACCTGCAGAGAGAGAACCAATGGAATCTGAGTGCAGATTGAAGCATAATTTTTTCACTATCTTTATTTTTCTTAGTGTGTTTGTGTGTGTGTGTGTGTGTGTGTGTTTGCAACGTGGCTAATATGGAAATAGATTTTGTCTGATATGGATTTTGCCTGATTTCAAATGTATTACTGATATCACATTTCTTGCCTTCTCAATGGGTGTGGGAGGTACAAGAAGAAGCAAGAAAATTTGGAACTCCAAAAAGACTTTTGTAATGAATGTTAAAAGATAAATAAATAATAAATATATTAAAAAAGAAAACAAAGGCTATCTCATGCCTTTGCTTTTTATTTAGTGATTGCATAAGAGTTAGAGATCTTATTACTTGCATTTAGGGACATTTAGATATGAAGTATTCCTAAGTTTTACTAGGGAGAATTCTCTAAGCTAAATCCCCCCAGGGTGGAAGCAAGAGCCAAATAGAGAAACTGATTCATTGAGCAGTCAAATCTAGAGAATTGGACATGATATGCCTGATCTGAAGTTAAGATGGGGGCAAGGCCATGGGTGATATAGATGATATTGATTATGGAAATAGGTTAACGATTATGTTCTTGCTTCACAAAACTCTGACAAATGTTTAACAGAATTTGTGCACTACTGCCTTCTTCCCCCACTGGTATACTATATAAAGGTTAGCCAGAGAACATTTACTTATGTTTTGAGTTCTGAGAAGAAAGATGCTAAAAATTAATTATGAGTAGGCAGTAAATATAATTCTCCTCAATAGGGAGAAAATTAATAGCAGAGAGGAAACATTAGTTGCTACAGAATTTGAAATAAGTGCACATTCTTCTTTTACGGTAGTGGTTCTCAATAGTCAGTTCAAGGGCTTTTTGTGGCTGATGAGATCCTCTTGGGGTATCCATGAGGTTAAAATTATTTTTGTAACAATACTAAGATATTTTAATTTCTAATATGATAAATATCACTAGAAGTAGCCCATATAAAGAAAAGCATTTGTTGGGGAGGGCAGGTATTAATTTTTAAGAGGATAAAGGAATCCTGAGGCAAAAAATAAAATAAATAAATATGAGAACCTTTGTTTTAGGGTTCTCCTTGAACGTCACCCACTTTATGGCATTCTGATTCAAGTTCCTAACCAGAGATTTCAGTGTTGTGTCAACCCATGTTGGCCAGTAAAATCAATAACATTTACTGGTCTCCTACCAGGTTTGGTCATAGTGTTATTGACCCCCGCTTCCTTAACTGTTTTCATTGATCTCAGAATAGGTTCCTTGTTGCAGAGGATCAACCTTTTTTCTATGTAGAAACGTCTGCCAGTGTTTTCCTTCAGGTTTTCTCACACCTCTCTCCTTTTCTCCTTTTTTGTCACTCTACATCCAATCAACTTTTCTAGACTTTGCATCAGGTGAAAATTCTTTCTTTAGGAAATTTTCCAGATCCATACCAGGTTCTTTATTTTATATCATCTATTATCCAATTGTTATGGGGAACATGTAGTGGGGAACAATGGTGAACCCCTGGGATTCGGGAAGGATACCTTTTGCATGAATGCAAGAAACTTAGCTTAAAAAATAAAAGAGAAGTTTATTAATTTGGAAAGTAATGTTGAGAATGGCCAGGAGAATAGTAAGGTGGGATAGCAAAGTGGAATAGCAAGCAAGGTGGAACACTAAGACAGGGAGCTGTTCCTTGGGAGGACAGCATGGATGGAAAAGCTGTCCCCCCTAGTTACAGCATGAGTAGAACAACCCTAGGGGTTGCTCCCCAAATGCTTCAGTTCGGGGGTTTTTATACTCTTTACAACAGTGAGTATGTGACTCTAATGTGGTAACCACTCAGGCATTCAGTGGGGGTTTTGGTCTGCCTGAAGACATAGGCGGTGGTCCTTATAGTTCAGAGGACAGGTGGATGTCTGAGATACAACCTGATGGTATCAAGGAGGTGTATCTCTTTGTCCATCTAAAGGACAATCCAAGGAGGATAATCCTCTCTGGGTCTTATAGGAGTTGTCAGATGTTTGGGGTTAGGAGTCACAAGAATGTAAGGGAACAAAGGAATTTCCCTACTTATAGTTTGCCCGAGTTAAAGGGTTCAGTGTCCATGCCATCTCTGTACAATGCCCATGTCACAATGACATTTCAACATTTCATTTTATGTTATCCCATTGGATTTTGAGGGCAGGAATGTCTTTTGCTTTTCTTTGTGTCCCCCAGCACTTAGCACAGTAACTGGCTCTTAATAATTGCCTGTTGTTTGACATATAGTAGATACATATTTTTAATTGGATGGGGGGAGGGTTGAACCAAACTAATTTATAAGTTCCTTTCCTCAAGAATTAGGACCATGTTTAATCTGCACATGTTCCATCCTACATTATGTTCTCCTCAGCACTCAAAGAAGAGGACATTTAATAAATAGATCTTGAAAATGAGAGTTTTCCAATTAGTATCCAACTTCTTTTGAGATTGGCAAGTAGGAGGTTTTATTTTTTTTTTTTTAGGCTTGGGGGCAAGAATTATATCAGTAAGATGGCAATAAGTCTTAGTGGAAATGACTAACACCATTTCACTTGGGCAGCATCTCCCTACCCACCCCTATGAATCATGCTTCATGTAACCTAAGCCACATTGTGCTTTAAAAAGTCTAAGAAACATGAAACAAATTGGTTCAGTGAATGGACATAGTTGAACCTTTTCATTTGATTGGATTCAAATGGTTGTGGAAGTTAGATGGATTTGGAATCCAAGCAAAATATTATGGGTATTAAGTTACAAGTATAAATGCTATCATGAAATAGAAGGAAAAGAAAAATAATATCACTCAATACAAACCATTAAATAAAGATTTTACATACTTTTTCTCTGGAAAGCTAAATACTGAAACCATAATCTGGCTGCAGGAGATGGGAATGTGACATAGTTAATTAATAATCAATATAATGTTTATTATAAAAGAATTAAAGTGACAAGGTGATTAAACCATTTTTAAGCTGTGGTTGCTAGATCCTTTGAATCTGGAGTTGAATCGAGTTAAAGTCAATTGAGTGGCTGTATTAAGTTTGGCAATTGTAAAGGGAAAAGGGAATAACAATTTATATAGCATCTACTATGTGCCAGGCATTGTGCTTTACAGATATGTCATCTGATCCTCACAACAAACCTGGGAGGGAGAGGCTATTTTCATCCTCATTTTACTGTAGGGGAAACTGAGGCAAAAAGAGGTTAAGTGACTTGCCCGGGGTCATACCTATAGTAAGTGTCTGAGGGTGAATTTAAACTTCATTACTTTATGCCTAGAACTCTAGGCACTACACCACCTACTGTTTCAATAAGATGATCCCCAGGAATCTGAGAGGCATCAGAATAACTAAAGAAGAGTGAAAGAAGCAAGGGTGGAAAAATGGGGCAGGTTTAAGCTTCTGAATAGATCAGTATTTATATCAGGCATTGGAGTAGAAGTGGGGAAGGGACTGCTGTACTTGAGCCTGGGAAGAGAAATAGATAGACAGACAGCCATAAGACACAAGACAAAGAAGACTGAGGCAGGATTTACAGCAAGTAGCATTTTACAACCTCATGAACTATTTCTATAGAAAATGTAATAGTATTATAAATAAACAAACATTTCCCTAAACATAGAAGTGAATGTTTATTCTGGTAAATACTAAACCTGAATAGGACCTGACACTTTCTGAAACTTAAAAAAAATTTAAGGCTAATTAAGGTTAAACATTGAGAGATGTCAGTTGCAACTTGTACTTCTAGACTCATAGAAAGCTAGTATGTAAGTGTTTATATTTCTCAAAGCTTTATACTGTATGTGATTTGATATAAATGTTCTCTCTTACAAATTAGAGGCTATTTATATGCTATCATTTAATTGAAGAACTATGTTTTGATGGACTACTCATAACACATATTTGTATGTGTGTTGGTATAAATATTTACATATTAGTATGTGCTTTAACATTTAGAAAGCATTAACACACAATATCAGAAGTATTATAATGTAGTAGGTAAATAGCTTTGAAGTCAGTGAAATTGGAATCAATCTGGCCTCTGGTAACTAACTGTGTTTGCATGTAAACATATGTGTGTGTTATGTATACATACCTGTATACATATATATACATATAAATATGTAACAAGTGGGTAGAACTCTGGACCTGTATTCAAGAAGACTTAAGTCCACATCTAACCCTAGACCTTGAGAAAATCCCTTAACCTCTGTTTGACTTGGTTTCCTCAACTATGAAACAGGAATCCTAATAGCAAGTGCTTCCCAGGGCAGTTGTAAGGATCAAGTGACATAATATTTATGACAATATGCTTAGTACAGTGCCTGGCATATAATAGGTAATTAATAAATTTTTACTCAACAATAATTATGATGATCAACTGTGAATCTCAACTTATCAACAATGCAAAGAACGTGGATAACTTTAAGAAGCTCATGATGAAAAACATTATTCACCAATATAGAAGGAACTGACAGAGTCTGAATACAGATTGAAGCAGACCATTTTTCACTCTATTTGTCCCATGAAATTTTTTCTAATGTGAGTGATATGTCTTCTTTCGCAACTTGACAAATATGGAAATATATATTGTTTAAAGACACACATAGAAATATATATTGTTAAAAAACCCAGTGGAATTGCGCATCAGCAGGGAGGGAAAGAACACAAATCTTGTAAGTATGGACAAATACTCAAAATTAATTAATTAAATAAATAAAAAAGACACATGTACAACCTATATCATAATACCTACCATCTTGGGGAGAAAGAAAGATGGGGAGGGAAGGGAGAACATGGATTGCAAAATGTCAGAAACGGATTGTTGAAAATTGTATTGACATGTAATCTGGAAAAGAAATTTAAAAATTTCTAAAAAGTTTGTTCTACCTGCCCCCCCCCACACACAGAGGACATATACATACAAAAATATATGCATACACATTTAACACAGATATAGTGCATGACCCAGAAAATGTAATGTCTCAATTCATCTAACAAATCTCTATGATTTAGAAAAATAGCTTCCTTCTCTTTCCATCTCCCCTAATAAATCCATATATTATTTCATTTATTTCTGAGCAACTCTACCAGGTAGGTAGTACAAACATTATTATCCCCATTTTACAGATGAAGGCCCTAAGGCAAAGAAAAAGTTTAGTGACTGGCCCAAAGCCACACAGCCACTAAGTAGCATAATGAAGGGTTTGAATCCAGGTTCTTGGAAACTCAATTTGTGCTCTTTTCCATATATTTTGCTGCTTTTCAAATTACTAAGATAAAACTTTGGCATTAAAACTATATTGTCAAAGATAACATTCAACAGAAGGCTAATATCAGGCAAGAGCCATATTTTTAAATTATGAAAAATTATCTCACTAATCCTTGGTTTCCTTAGAGAGGATGTTATATCGCAGAAAGAGAACCAGATTTGGAATTCCAACTCAGCTACTTTCTATCTCTATAACTTTGGGTAAGTTACTTTCCCAATTAGGGTCTCCGTTTTTTTTTTTTTTAATATAATGAGGAGGTTGAAGTATATGATTTCTAAGATTCCTTCCAACTCTACAACCTCCTTTGTATGACCAACCAGGAAAAAGAAAAGGGAAAGTAGTGGTGGAAATAATTGCCTTATTTTCTTCACAAGTACAACAATTAAATTTAGATTTTGACTCAATATAAGAATTAAAAAATAATATTGTGGTCACTGTTTATAAAGTACTAGCCCCTAAGTCAAAATGACTGTTTTATTTACAAGGTAGAGGTAGTGAAAGTGGGAAATATAGGAAGGAGACAAAGTCTGGTCTAGCTTACCAGCCCTAAGTGCTGCTCCTGTGTAGTCCAGCTCAGCCCTTGGCAGCCCAAGTCCTGATCTCCAGGTGGAGTTCCCTGTGGTCCTCAAACAGAAATCCCAGTGGTGTCTTCAGCCAGAGTTCTCCCAACGCAGAATCACTTCAAGGACTAGCGTGACTCTTTAGCTCTACTCACCAACACAAAAATCAAGGGAAGAGTCTCTCCAAGGAACCAGTCTCTCCAAAACCAAGGAAGTCAAGAGAGGCTCAGACCATATTGATCTCTTCTTTTATACCTCCTTTTTCCATGTAATTTCCTGTCTTTCCCCCTCTTCATAGAAACCAATTGCAATCTTTCAAGTTGCCTAGCACTGCACAAGGGAGAGTTCACTGCCCAAGTTTACACATTTGTGGGTGTGAACTAGTAAGTGACTTATGAGCTCTCTTACCTAATGGTTAGCTAGCTACTATGTAGGGGTACTTTAAGTTCTTGATTTGATTTAAAAAAGACAAAAATAGACAATGGGAGAGTTAATTCTATCTTCACACAAAGTTATTGTACCAAGTAAAATAATGGATATAAAATTGCGTTGTCAAAACCTGTAAAATGAATTATGATTTTGCTTTTAGAAACTCATTTTGGGGTTAAGGCATATTGTTTATTTTTTTTTGTTGTTGTTCAGTTGTTTTAATCATATCCAACTCTTTGAGACCCTATTTAAAATTTTTTTTTAACTTCCTTATTTGTCATGTTGTAAAAGAAAACACAGACCAAAAGTAAACAAATAAACAAACAAGGAAAAAAAGTTTAGAAAGATAGGCTTTGATCTGCATTCAGACTCCATCAGTTCTTTCTCTAGAACTGAATAGCATTTTTCATCATAAGTCCAATTTGTTTGTTTTTTTTTTGGGGGGGGGGATGCAAAGTTACTGGAGTGGTTTGACATTACCTGTTCCAGCTCATTTTACAGAAGAAGAAATTGAGGCAAACAGCATGAAGTGACTTGTCTGAGATCATACAACAAGTGTCTGAGGCTAGATTTGAAATCAGGTAGTTGAGTTTTCCTGACTCTAAGAAGTCTAGTGCTCTATCTGCTGTTCTACCTAGCCATATTGTTTCTAGGAGTCCTCTAATAAAATGCAACTATATCTGGGAAGGGTAGGTCATTATGAACTGAATTTCATTTACCTTAGCAGAGAGTCAGATTATCTGTCATATAAGACAGCAGGGAATAATGAACAGATTGGACATAAGATAGTTAAAGTTTGATGGGGAAGGCGGAAGGTTATAGGGATTGGTAAAGAGGGGAACAGCCTCCAGTGGAGCATGGCAAAAGAAGACCTTGAGCAACCAGGTGTCATATGAGGGCACAGGATGTTTGAAGCAGGAATATGGTTCAAACCAACTCTAGAAAGCCAATTATTAAATTTTCAGTGTGAGCACTTAATCTTTGGAAATTGCAAATGCTAAAAATAAGGGCCTGAGCTATTGTCTTGTTGCACCTAGACTTTAAAAAGTGATGGGAAAAAATGCTTACAATACTGGATTAAAATTAAAACTGGGGCTTATATACATACATTCCCACCCCAGACCTCAGATCCAGTTAAACATTTACCAACAACACATCCTGGAATTTTTCAACTGGTCTTTAAAAAAATACTTCACTGTGGTCAAAATAGAAATCAAGGCATCATTTTTTACATTATTATTAGTGGCATTTCAATAACATTCTTCATGTATATATTTCTACAACAGAATATGGATAGAAAGTGAAAGGAGTACTGGGTAAAGACTCAGAGCATTTGATTTAAATCTCATTTCTTGTACTTACTTATTAACTGTGTGATCTTCAACAAGTCATTAACATCTCCTGGTATTAGTTGCCTTATCTGTAAAATGAGGAAGTTGGACGGGTGTCCTTGAAGGTCAGTAGGGTTAGAATTACAGTAGCCAAAAAGGAAGTACAGTTCCTGTGTTCTGTCACAAAAATCATTTAAAACTTTTAAAATGGATTATTTTTTATCTTAACCCATAACAAAGCCACACTGGTAAAAAAGTAAATCCATTTATCAGGAATAAATTTTGACCTCAAGTTTCAATGCCCTTGATTTCAGAAACTTCTCTAAGAGGTGTGCATGTGTGTGTGTGTGTGTGTGTGTGTGTGCATGTGTGTGTGTGTGTGTGTGTAGGTGTGTGATCTAAGGTCAGAAATGCAGCAAGGGGCCACATCCTGTCATCAATTTTATCCAAAGCTACCCCACAGCCATCTGCAAGAGCTCAGCATGTATAATAACAGCAGGGGATATTCCTAAAGCATCAGAAAAGTCTTGAAAGTCACATTTTAATGATAGATATATGCATTTTGATTCATATTATTTATATTTTTATTATATTTGTACATAAATATATATTATATGTATGCACATTTTAATGATATATATACACTATGATTTTTAATGGCATGGTTATATTATTATTCAATGATTCCCTTTCCTAGTGTCCTCGATATAACTTTGATTTTCTCTCTTCTATTTTTTTAAAGAAATTGCTCATTGTCAAGTCTGTAGGAATGAGGAATAGATACATGGTTATACAGATTTTTGATCATATTTTTTAAATTGAAAGATCACTGAACACACTCCTCTCTAATGTAAAACTTTGTTGTTCAATTGTGCCTGACTTTTCATGACCCCATTTGGAGTTTTCTTGGCAAAGATACTAGAATACGTTGTCATTTCCTTCTCTAGCTTATTTTCCAGATGAGGAAACTGAGGCAAACTGGGTTATGTGGCTTGCCCAGGGTCACACATCTAGTGAGGCTAGACTTGAATTCAGGTCTTCTTGACTCCATGCCCAGCACCACTGTGCTGTCCTACTGTAAAATTATATGGATTTATAAAGGGAATTTAGAAAATGCTGTTTTAATAAATTTGAAAAGTAAAGAAAACCCCCAAAGATAGCAAAACTCATTTCAAACTGAGCAGTGCTTTATCCTGCTGAGGCAATTATTAACAACATGCTTACTAATGTTATTAATATATGTGTTTATGTATATATATATGTATATATATAATAAATCTATTTATTTATTTCCACTGGACCTGTGATTTCATATGTGAGAAACTTCCTTTACACATACAGATCAACATCACTGTAACTTATCTTAGACAATTGCCTGGAGGCTCCAAGAGGGTATATAGCCAGTATGGTCTGAATCAACATTTGGACCCAGAAAAGTCTTCCAGACTTTGAGACTGGCTCTGTACTTGGTAGCCATATTGCCTCTCATTGTTACTATTATTACTATCCAATGCAATAAACATTTAATAAGTATCTACTTTGTTCCAGATCTATTAAATTTGGGGAAACACACATGTACACGCACACACACACACACACACACACACATACACACACACACAAAGTTCTCAAGGAGTTTACAATCTACAAAGAAAGCAGTAAAGAGAGAGGGGGATAAGAGAGGGTCCTCTAGAGCAGTGGTTCCCAAGCTTTTTTGGCCTACCTCCCCCTTTCCAGAAAAAATATTACTTAGCCCCTTGAAATTAATTTTTTAAAAATTTTAATAGCAATTAATAGGAAAGATAAATGCACCTGTGTCCATAACCACTTTCCTGGATCACTGCAGCACCCACCAGGGGGCAGTAGCACCCACTTTGGGAATCACTGCTCTAGAGCATTTAGTTTGCTGGATTCATAACCAGGTAAAGGAGCAAATGCAGAATTCAGCGTGAGCTGAAAAGTCCAGTTTCTATTGAACAGGGAATCAAGAAATCTGAGTTCTAGTTCTAGTCCTAGTTCTTGAGAGGAACTAATTATAAGGCTGTACAAGTCATATCCTTGTAAGTCTCAGTTTAATCTTTAATCTTTAATTTTAATCTTTAAAATGAGTTAATTAGATTAAATCTGGTCAATTAATCAATATGCATTTATTCAGTGCCTACTATTTACCAGTTACTGAGCAAGAGAAAGGGGATACAAATGCAAAAATGAATCTGTCTTGTTTGCCAGACACAACATTCTACTATGGGACTACAATATATTTATAGATAAGTAATTATAAGACATCTATGTATTTAGTATCTATCTATCTATCTTTTTATTATATGTAATGATTTGAAAGATGAAATGACTGAGGAAATTAGGTGTGATCTTCTAGCTATGTGAATTAAATACCTCCAACCAGTCAAATCCCAGAAGACTCACTTCTGCAGGTTTCCATGGGAGTTGTACATCACAGTTTAGGTTTTGTCAGCCTGGTGGGCAAGAATCCTGATCAGCAAAGATTGCAGAAATATGAGGTATGAGTGCTGAGGTGAACCGTTGGGCCAATTGAAGGATCTTTAAGGATCGGGGGAAGGGCTTAGAGGGAACTTGAAAAGCCAGCATGTGAAGCTCCTGAGGTCTCTCTCTCTGTCTTATAAGTGGGGGTTTGGTGGTGACAAAATTGGGCTGGAATCTGGGAACTGATCTTACTTTAAGTTATAAAGACTGAAAATCTTATTTCTCTCTTTCTCTTTAATAATAAATTTTTATAAATTTATCGTAGGGTCTCCAAGATTAATTTTTATTCATAACATAGCATATTGATTTATTAAGCAATGCATGCTAATTATCTCAGAAATCTGGGCCAAGCCCCTTTCTCAACTTAGGACTGGATCCTGAATATAGGGGAAGACAGATTTTTATACAGTGAAACAATTAATCAAATAAAGTAAATTAATTTAAAGGAAACAATATAACATTAGGGAATTTGATTTCTAATTAGATGAACAATTAATTAAGGACTTTCCAAGTTGGGAGAGGAAAAGCTACAGATGCAATTCCTTGAATCCAGGAAAAAAACATGTCCCACTTCTTCCCAAGTAGCTATAAACAATGAAAGGAAGATGAAAACAATAACTGATCGATCAGTATGGGGCCAGTTTTCAGGTAAGACATATAGTTTTTTTTTTGAGATATACAATTATGAGAAAACTCCTGACGTCATTTTTAGAATCTGACTGTGTTTCTGATCAACATAACCTAGGACCTTGGTTAAAGGTCTCTAAACAGCAGGTACAGATGGTCCAGTTTCCCACCCAGGCAGGGATAGGCTCAAACAGTGCAATATGGTTTTGCCCCAATTCTGACAACTGAATACATTTTTTCTTATAGACAGAATTTAAACTAAACACATAATTGAATAGAAAGGGAACTAAGTTAGCAACAGAATTGAGTCATAAGATGGAGTCAGTGTGGTTCATTAAATTCCCATAATTAACCACTTGCTTTCCTAATACTCTCAATACCTTCAATTTTCTCACACAAATATATATATATATATACAGTCTACCTATATTATATGTACACACATGTATACACATACATGTATACAAACACTTTGAATGTAATAAACATATGTGATAGCTAGATAAGATGATATAAGTAATTAAGGGAATAAGGAAAGGCCTTTCAATGGAAGTGTAATTTTAGCTGAGGTCTGAGAGAACATCCAAGACAGTAATGATGATGATGGCGATGCTGCTGCTGCTGCTGTTAAGGGCAACATTATTTTTCCAGACCCCACAGACATCTAAATGTTCCATCATCCTTGTCTACTCGATCTCACTGTCTCTTATCAAATCAGTGGCCAAGTCCTCTCTTTTCTACCTTGGTAACATCTCTCCTATAATAAGCCTTCCTCTTTCTTCTGACACTGCTACCATTGTGGCTCATTACACAGAAATATCCTCTGTGAATTGTATTCCCAGCTTGAGTCTGAAGGCTATTACCAATTAGACACATGTACTCATTCCATCTACAACTCACCATTGGACTATTACAATACCCTTCTGGTTAATCGCCTTGCTTTAAGTCTCTTTTCACTCCAATCTATGATCTGTCAAAGTGATCTTAAGGTACAGGAAGGGCTGACCATTCCCTACTTTTTGAGCCCTTTGGGTATAGTTTCAAATTGCTCTGCAAAATGGTTAGATCAGACCATGATTCCACCAACGGTGGATAAAATAAAGATAAAAACAATCCCTACTCTTGAGAGGCCCAAGTTATATTAGTAGGGAGCCAGAATTAGTTGTATAGCTAGCTAGCTTGCTCAAATAACTTATATATATATATATATATGTGTGTGTGTGTGTGTGTGTGTGTGTGTGTGTGTGTATACAATATACACATACATAATGCACATATACACATATCAATCACATATATTATCTCATTTGAGATATACTACTTATGTTATTTAAATCTAATAACGAGAGGTAGGTACTATAACTATACCCATTTTATAGCTTTAAAAATGGAGGCTTCTTAATTCCAAATTGAGCACCATATCCAATATACCACATTGTCTCCTATGAGGCATTGATCTCATTAGCACAATTAGCTCCACCAGAACAGCTAACTGGTCTATTAATGCCATTGATGAAACTTCTAGTCTTAAATATCAATCATGAT
Source organism: Gracilinanus agilis (assembly GCF_016433145.1). Classification (NCBI taxonomy): domain Eukaryota; kingdom Metazoa; phylum Chordata; class Mammalia; order Didelphimorphia; family Didelphidae; genus Gracilinanus; species Gracilinanus agilis. The sequence continues at coordinate 330,275,648 of NC_058130.1, forward strand.
GTAAACAGGGGCAACACATGCTATCTATTCTAGGCTACTTTTTAATTGGGGTCTTTTTTTTCAGTAGTGTCTCACCTCTTTTGCATCCTTACCTTCTAGCCTCAAAATATTCTCTTTCTTCTTCTTGCAAAAATTTCATCTAATTTCTATCTAAAAAACCTTCAAACTGTCTTCAGTTAATCATTTAATTCTCATCATTCTTCTTATTAATGGCTATATCTTACATTTACCAATCTCGACATACTCATTTTTTTTTTCAAAATCAAACCATCGCTTTAGGAGCATGTCTGATTCTTCATTAAGCAATTTAGTGATTAGAATTCATCAGTGATTAGAATTTGTCAGTTTCACCTTCTATCCAATAATGTTTCATTTACTCAAAACAAAATAAAACAAAAAATTAATACATTTAATGTTTATGTGTTATAAGATCCCTTTTGGGTATCAGTATTTTTGCCCAGATCTAATTGCACCAAGGCTACATGGAGGTGTTTTTACATTATCATCAGCTATCGCTACTACCTGAAGCAAATTGCCTTTGAACAAAATCCACCAAAAGATAAAGGACTTTGGTCAATGAGGATAGCCAACATGTTTAAGATTATTATCCTTTTCCTCAGCATGCATATTAAGGAGTTAAATAAAAAGATTTTAAAATAAAAATACTATAATATCTAAGTATACTGTTAGGAAAAAGAAATCTATTTATTTAGGGAACTGACATTTTATTTTTGAAAAAATATAAAATGCATATTTTAGGAAAATTTTATAGTATTTTCAGATATATGAGCTAGTTTATGAGACAGAGATGGAAAAAAGAAGAAAGGAGAAAGGGGAAAATAAGAAGAGATAGGGAGAAGAGAAAGAAAAAGGAGAGAGAGAGAGAGAGAGAGAGAGAGAGAGAGAGACTTTGTTTATTATCACAGGCTAATTTTTTATTCAATATTATCCACACAATTCCCAGTGCAGTTTATAGAAATCCCATGTGTAAGGGAAGAAATTGCCCTCAAAGTACAGTTTACTTAGTAACAATTGATCTTTTAATTTTTCAAGATTATTAAAATTAATGAGGAAGACTTGTTTTAAAATTATAATTTAGAACTCCAAGTAAAACATTTTAGAAATCAGCAGAATTAAAATGAAAAGGATTACATAGAAATATCCTCTGTGAATTGTGTTCCCAGCTTGAGTCTGAAGGATATTACCAATTAGACACATGTATTCACCCCATCTACAAGCCTGGGCTTAGGGCCAGTAGCAACCATATGCTAGACTTTGTATTATGGAAGGAAACAGATCCTCACTCCCACTATCTCCCACTATTTCCTTTTTTGAGAATTATTCAAACTAGGGATCAGCTTTACCTCCAATTTTCCACCCTTCTTTGTACTTTTTTAAAGATTCTGGTTGGTGGCTAAATCCAAGCCAACCTTATTGTATGTAAAGGAGGGAACAGGATGAAATCCCATGATTCCTACTATGGCTTATTTCCCCAACACCAGTTGAAATCTTGGGAACTCCTTCTTGGGGGAATATGACTTTGGGAGCAAAGTCCTTCCCCTATATTCTCCAAGGTAATGAAGGGAAAGCTGAAGGATTCTAATACTAAGGTAGGAATGAGATAATTTCTCAGGATATAAATAAACTTTATGTAAGAAAGGTAATTATAGATAAATAGAGTAGATATAGAATTGATCTTTGGCTCAGGAGATCAACTTTACTTTAAAATCCCTTTGCCTGACTCAGCATAGACCCTTTAGGAGAGGAAGGACCTCTGACTCGGGAATCTAAATATAGACTCTATTGCTAACTATATGTCTGTGACTTTAGGTAAGTAGCAAAATCTCTCTGTGTCTCAGTTTCCTCAAATTTAAAATGAGTCGTTTGGACTAGATGACTTCCATCTGCCCCTCTAGCTTTAAATCCATGATCTTAGGATTCAATCATTGAACAAATGTAGTATGTCCCAAAAATCTTAATGAAGTTTTAAGCCTTTTTTTAAATTTGATTAAGTTACTATGGACTTCAGTAAAACAAATTGGGTGAGAAGATCCAAAGTGGATTCCTTTCCTATGGATGTTTCTTTTAGACTGAACCTATAATATTACTCTCTAAGGAGATACCAATATAGACATTCTTTCCTTTGATGCAGATCAAGCTGTATGCAACCAATAGTCTTAGTTGCTTATGATCCTTAGAGGGTAAGTGATTTGCCCATGCTCACACAACCTGGAAGTGTAGAAATCAGAACTTGAACCCGGATCTTCTTGATTCCAACTGTCCTTTCTTGATTTACTACCTATTTATCTAGGTGTGTTTCAGAATGGGGAGATAATATGGTGAGAAATACCATAAAATATAAATAAGACATGTAAAACCCAGTGAAATTGTGCATTGGCTAAGGTGGGTTTGGGGGTCTTGGGGGAGAGGGAAAGAGCATGAAATATGTAACTATGAGAAAATACTCAAAATAAAAATAAGAATAAATAAATATAAACATAAATAAAATATAAATAAGCTCACTAGATATCCCCTGATCAGAAAAAGAGATAGTGTCTTACCCAAAGGAGAATTTAAAAAGGTGATTATTTGGTTCAAGGCAAAGAGTTGAGGCCATGGAAGCAGACATCTCAGCTTCTAATCTGACCCTACTGTACCATGTCACATTGGGCTTGTCTCTTGACCCCTGTGGCTTTAGTTTTTTTTATTGGTGTAATGGGGAAATTAATTTCTGCTCCTAAATACTTCACCAGGATGTTAAAAAGACAAATGAGATGACATGTGAGGGCGCTGTGAAGGCTTTGTAGGGAAGGTTCTACATGCATAATCCAAGGTCTTGAAATTACACCCTGTAGATTTGAGGCTATTTGTTTGGGGGACTGTGAGACGTAAATCACTTTCCTCATTAGTTTGGCAGATAACCTTGGAAAAGTTATTTACATTTTCTCTCAGTTGCCTGCCTTGCACATGGGGGAAGATGCCACATTGGGAAGCTGTTATAAGGTATTAATTAGTGTTACTCTTCTCTATATACAAAACACAAATCCTGCCTCCACTTCTGTCTGTCTTTTTTTTTAAACCCTTACCTTCTGTCTTAGAATCAATACTGTGTATTGGTTCTAAGGCAAAAGAGTAGCAAGGGCTAGGCAATGGGGTTTAAAAGTGACTTGCCCAGGGTCACACAGCTAGAAGTGTCTGAGGTCAGATTTGAACCTAGGACCTTCCATCTCTAGGCCTGGCTCTCAATCCACCTAGCCACCCAGCTGCCCCCTACCACTGTCTTTCTATGTGACTTTGGACAAGCCATTTAACATCTCTGGACCTCAGTCAACTATGACATGAGAAGATTTGATTAAGATATTCTCTAATATCCCTTCTGAGAATAAACAAAAGGTCTGCGCTTTCCAACTCACCTATGATTTTGTAGATAAAGTCTTATAGAGTTTCCTGAAATATATAAAAGGTAAATTACTTGGCCAGGGTTATATAATCAATATATAATCAGAGGCAGGGTTTAAATAACAGTCATACTAATTCTAGGCAAAAATTGTAAACAAATGATAATAAAATGAATATGGCAATATTTGGCTAAGAATTAGTTCCCCTTGTGAAATGTAAGAAGGGTCAGTTGCTAATTTGCTGGTGAAATACAAACACATTATTACTGGCTGAAGCAAAGGCAAAATATTTAATCAATATTTAATACTTATAACTAATATTTACAAAATTCTGCATATCTAAGTTTGATATTTTAACATGTTCTGTCGATTCTCTTTTTATTTTTTCTTATATCATAGTCAAGTTAACCAATCAATAATTATTTCTTAAACACCTACTATAGGCAAGATGCGGTGCTAGGTACTGGAGAAAAAAATGGAAACAATTCCTACATGTTTTCTTCCCTGACAGAATGTAAACTTCTTTGAAGCAGAAATTGTTTGCATTTTTGTCCTTCTATCTCCAATTGCACATACAGTGCAATCTCTCATAGAACTATTAGCTCATGTTTGATTGACAAGTGTTTCATATATAAAGTTAAATATTTAGTGAAATCGTATGTATCACGATCTGATGTTATAGCCTCTTTTTCTAAAACTTTCTATTTTAGAATCCATACTAAATATTGGTTCTAAGACAGAAAAGCAGTAAGGGCTAGGCAATGGGGAGTAAGTGACTTGCCCAGGGACACACAGCTAGGAATTGTCTGAGGCCAGATTTAACCCAAGGACCTCCAATCTTCAGATATGGGTTTCTATCCACTAAGTCACCCTGCTGCCCCCAGTTGCATTCCAAATCATCTCATAAATAGATGTAATGGAGGACTTGTCAATGGAAACCCAGTCCTTAGAGAATAAATAGGAACTTCTATCCATTTCAAGGCTTGGTGAATCTGCTTTTGGAAAAGTGTGATGATAAATAATGTGGAAGCAGTTTGACTTCTACTTCTTTTGGCTTCTATGCAGACATTTTTGAAGTAACTAGCATCATCTCAATGTCTCTCACTGTCATTGAAGAAGATCCCCTCATTCGCCTGCTTTGGCATAGAAAATACAAATTGCTTGTAGACACAAGAGTGGAAGGTAATTGATTACGTGGATTTATTCCTGTTGGACACTTGTAAGCAAGTCATCACAAAAGGCTCCAAAAAAGAGCCTCAGTTCTTATTTCTTGTGTATGACTGATTTAAAATATCAAGAAGTTCTCTATTTCCTGATCACTTATTGTGTGAAGAAAAACATTTTAATGGGTTGCTGAGCTGAGAGTGTATATAGAAGGCATGAGTGGGTCAGATTGCTTTCTTTTTTTCCCCAGTAGTGACCTAAGGAAGAAAATTGTTAAGTCTTTAGGTAGGGAGAGACCCCCAAGCCTTCATCTCTCCACTTGACCACCTGAACATGTGACTTTGCTGTTTCTTTTCTCCCTGTTGGCTTTATTCTTTCTTCATCTTAGGTGAAGGAAAATTGGAAATGGGATGACCAGGCTATGATGTGAGCTATAAGAGTTGGTGTAAGCACTAGAAGAACAGAAGATGAACCAGGAAGTGGCCAACCCTAAGGAGTTACCAGTTTTTCCCAGTTGAACAGTAGATTGTCTTGAAAGGAAGGGAATAAGTTATCCTTGGCCCATGCCATACCTCAAGAATTTAGTGATGGGAAGAATTTTTGTAGCAGACACTTTAATTTTGAGCCCATTCTCCCCTGGGCAAGAAGTGGAGAGGGAATGAATGTTTCCTCGTTTTTTTGGAGGGCCATATGCTTGCACTTCAATTCTTGCTATATATTCTCAGTAAATTTCCCTTGCTAAAACCTAACTAGTGCTAACTGGTTATCAGTGATTCACATTAAAAGACATTGGAATACTAAATCACTGGCAACGATACCCAGGGAACACGCCAGGGACTCGATCCTATAGCATTAGAAGAACTCTACAGCCTGTTGAAAGACACCTGGAATCTGAGGAATCGGAGAGGAGAAATATAGTCAATTATATCCTGTGGTCCCAATCTGTTAGTACTCCTACCACATGGACTGGGAGAGTAAATTCAGAGTCTTTGTACGGAGTTATCTCCTACATTCTTTTCCTCCTTCCTTTTCTGCTGCATCTACCTGAGTTCAGGACATTTTTAACACTCGCTTAAACCATTGCAATAACCTTCTGAAGACTGTTTTTATGTCTATTTTCTTTTCTTACCAGTCCACCCTTCTAACTGCTGCTAAATCTAGCGAATACATAGATTTTGTCATTTCATTCTATTCATACTCAAAAATCTGCAGTGATGACCTACCTACCATAAAGGCTAACTTAAACAACTTCAATAAGTTTATATTCATTGTTTTAGATCTCCTTATGACTTTATATCCTCTGCATGTAATCCTATCAGATATTCAGCATTTTAGTGATAAGTTGTAACTATAGGTTTAATAATAATAATGAGTCCCAATTATTAATAACTGTATGAAAATTATAAATCAATAATAATTGCATGAGTAAAATAAAAAGTATTCCTTTTAGTACCTTTAAAAATATCTTTGCCAAGGAGAGTTTGCACTTCCCTTCAGCATTCAGGAATACATCCAGATGTTTCTGAGGCTAGGGATTTATGATATCTCATTTAGCTACAGAATAATCTTGGCAGTCTTTATACCACTATATATGGAACAGGCAGCTATGTAATCTGCCCTACAGAAAGAAGATACAAAACATCTGACCTTCTTGAAGAAGATGATTCACCTGCTATATCTTCTTCAATGGGAAATACAGCTTCCTGATCTTCAGGGAAAAGAAGTGATGGTTGCCCTTATTTCAAGGGAAGAAAAATGCAGTTGACCTACCATCCCTCTGGGGCGAGGGGTGGCGGGGGAGGATTTGTGTAATTTGGCTTTTTTGCAAAATGTATAAATACCTGTCAGCTAAAAAACCTGTAGTCTCAGACCATGCTGGGTGTGTCTGCTGACTCTGACTGTGATTTGCGCATTCACAATAAAATCAGTTTTGCTCAGAAAATAATTCTCAGCATTTTTTCTCATTCACTACTGAGGAAAAATAAAAATCCTTTGCCCAGCATTCATGGTTTACCATAATCTGGCACCATCCAGGTTTGTCTCATGCTATTGCTTGACATATATTCAATAGTCTAGGCAAAATAGTCTGCTCTCCATTTCTTTAACATACTCTCCCTGATCCCACCTATATTCTTCTACTCCCACTGTATCTTTCCCCTCCTTTCATTTGTCAATGAATTCCTACCAGTACTTTGAATTCTAAATTTTAAAACTCTTCTGTGAAGCCCTTCTTATTTGCCTCTCTTCAGTTTCCCCACTAGTAATAGAAATATTTGCTTCTTTGGACCCTACATAGCACTTTGGTTTTCATCTCTCAAATACAGTAGATGAAATATATTATCATATATTATGATCATAGATGTAAATTCCATGACAGCAGAACCTTTTTCTGTCTAAACTTTGTATCATTTCTAGACCCAGCACAGTGCTCTTCATATCATAGATGCTTGATAAATTGACTATTGCCCCATCCGTCAGTAATAAACAAATATCTAATTTCTCCCCTTCTCCTCATCCTACTTTATATTAGGCAAGATTTTTACCACTACAGGCTTACGCAGACAACAATGTGTAAAGCTCGTCAAGGAAGGAACTAGGGATGATTCAATGAGTTTGAGTTAACACTGACATATTCCTCTGTGCAAATGTCCGAACCTTCCATTTTCTTCTCCTTTCTGTTTACCTTTCTAAGGTTTAAATTCTCAGATATGACTGAATTTTTTGATTTCAAAGACCTGATCACTATTTTATGTCACACTAAATTCTCAATATCATTAGATTCTTTCTTTGGTTTTTGTTTTGGAGTAAGACTCTTCAATCTATGAGATTAGTCTCCCCTCAAGGGCTTTCATATTTAGTCTCATGGAATCCCTTCCACTCCCATCTTACTAACTTAGTATATGATATTTAATTCCCTTTTAAAATGCTGAGTAAATCAAAATATGAAGTAGAAAAAAGGGCTCCTCCAACTTGAAATATATACATCTCTACTAAATAGCCTCAGATGCTAAAATGCTGTAAGGATTATATTAAGGCACTACATTTTGGCACAGGTTACCAGAAAGGAGCAGTGGGAAAAAGGATAGGAATTGGCATATGATATAAACTATGCAGAAAATAGGAATATTTGGGACTCAAATATGAAATGTGTGTATGTATGTGTGTGCATGTGTGCATACATGCACATAGTGGAAGAGGGGGCATTTGTGTGCTTACCTTTTGCAATCCAACATTTTATTTAAACAGCCAGGGTATGTGTTTGTGTGGGGACATTTCTTGTTTTTATAGCCAGCTATTCATAGAGAGATGAAGATAGATTTGGCATTGTAGTAGTGTGGTCTGGATATATTTCCTCAAATAGTCAGCTCTAGTCCTAAAAGGAAAATATGATTGTTCTGGATTGTTTCCTTATCCATCTGCCAGTCTCAACAGTAACTCTTTTTGGTATCATCATACAGAGATAAAGGACTGTCAAATCAGATAGTGGCTTCCCCAGAAGTAAACAGAAAAAATAACTTCTTATTTGAATTATACATATTATATACCTCAAAATTCTTTATGTAATGCTTGGATAGTGAAGTCTCTTACTGGAAAGTAGGTCACTGGAACCAGTAACATTCTAAGAATGAGCCAGAATGGAGGGATAATTAATACCCAAGAAAGATGACTGTGTGAGACATTGGCTAGGTGGTGTGTATGTTTTTGTAAGAATAGAAAAAATACCACATTAAGTCAGACCAATAGCCCTTCCAGCTTAGTATACTGTCTCAGACTGAGTTACCTTAGTTACCTTCCATTATGCTATTTTTCTGCATATGACTAACTTTCCTTTTATAATCTTAAATCTAGTATTTATTCATTTGTCTAAACTTTTCTTGAACCTGGTTATATTTATTAGCTTATATACCTCTTAGAGATTAAAGTTATCTGTATTTTTTTATTCTCTGCTCTGTTCTCTTATTCTCTGCTTTAAAGTGAAAGAATTCACTTTAAAGTTAATTTTTATTCATTGAGTGCTTTGCAGTTACAAAACTTTTTGACATATATCTCAGTTGGGCCTCCCAGTAAATGGATATGACAGGCAATGTTAAGACCAATTTAACATAGATACAACATAGACCCATTTAACGAGAAAATTTAATTTCATATGTTTATTATGTAACAGAGTTTCGATTCACTATTGTATCTTCAAGCCTAGGCTCTTTTCACTGCATGTTATCTTTTGAAAATTATACACTCGGGACCATAGCATTATAGAATTTTAATTGCAATGGAACTCAAGATTCATATAGTCCAGTGGTATCAAACTCAGATTGAAACATATCCCTGCAAAATGATTTAGAAAATCACAAATCAACATTATCCATTTTGAAACATATTATTCTTTATTTTCTTAAATATTACCTGATTATATTTTAATATAATTCAGGCCACACACTTAGGAGTAGAGCTGACATCGCTTCTAGTCCTTCCTATGCCACAGCAGAAGTCTCTGCTTTGACATCTTCAACCAAGTAACAATATAGCTCCTGTTGCAGTCCTCCTGCAATGGAGGAAGACTTACCTGCTGAGGTATCACATTTCTTCTTTCATATAACCTTATTTGGTAGAAAGTGATTCTTTACATTAAGTCCAATGCTATCTCTATGCAATTTCCATTCATTGCTCTTAATCTGTCTTCTGGCCATAGCAGAATAAATCTAAATTCTTTTATTTGACAAACCTCCAGATGTCTTCAGATATCTATCATGTTCTCCTTCCCTCTGAGTTTCTCTTTTTCAGGCTAAAGATCCCTATTTCCTTCAGCCAACTCTCTTGGGTCATAGCTTTGGGTCCCCTCACCTTTTTTGGTCACTCTTCTCTGGACACATTCCCTTTTGTCAATGTCTTTCCTAAAATATGACACTTAGAAAAGAATGAAATATTTCATATGTGGTCTAACATTTGTTATTCTGGTCCCTGTGCATCACTTAATAGATGGTATTAGCATGCTTTGGTCATCACTTAGCCCTGTTGACCCACAGAATCTGCCAGGATGACTTAAGACTTTCAGATCTTTTTCACATGAATTATTACCTAGACAGCTTTACTTGTGCATTTGATTTTTTAAATAAAAGTTTAGCATGCTACACTTGTCCTTATTCACTGTCATTCCATTAAATGTGGCTTATTGTTCCAGTCTTTTAAAATATTTTTAAATCCCAATTGTAACGTATCAGATATTTAAACCCTCCCCATCTTTGGGCCAGCTGACAAACATACCACCTTTATACATCATTGATCAAAATATTGGGAAAAAACTTTGTAATTAAATTGTAGGCATCTAGCTGTCTCTTCTTGTAATAAATCTCTCTTTTATTTATGTTGATTCAATTAAATATGCATTTATTAATAATCATCTATGCACTAAGCTAGGCTCAGAAGTTACAAGGACAAATGCAAAATGGTTTCTAGCCTCAATCACGGTAATTTCTACTACAGTGATACAATATATTTGATAGTGACAGCATCATGCCATGGTTTCTGGACATGGAGTTGGAAACCTTCTCCTTGATACTTATTAGTTGTGTGACAATTGGTACATCACTTAATCACCTGTGAATTTTGGCTACATAATCTGTGAAGTGGGAATAGCAATGCCCACAATACTCACCTATCTGAGTAGTTCTGCAACTTAAACATGGTTCCATATAAAATATGTTTCAAACACAAAAGTACTATATAAAAGTTATTATTTTTACATAGATAAGTTAATTTGAGAATAGTGCTAAGTAGTGGGGAGAAAAGTCAAGACTTCACAGAGGAGATAACCTCTGAGCTGAGTCTTGCAAGGAAATAACAGACAAAAGTAACAGACAAATCTGACAGACAAAGATGAGAAGGAAATATTTCTAATCCTGGGAGACAACTTTTGTGACTACACAGAAGTGGGAAATGACATATTCATTTTAAGGAATAGTCATTCAGGTTAGTTAGAATTTGGAAAGCATGAAGTGGGCTGATATAAAAAGGTAGTTTGGAAAGATAGATGTCTATTTTTATTTTTTAATATCTTTACCAATTACATGTAATGACAGATTTCCACACAAGTTTCCCCAAGTTATATGATCAAACTTATCTCCCTCCCTCCCTTTCCTTCCCTTTTCTGTTGCTGGCAGGTGATTTGATCTAGATTATACATGTATTATCATGCAAACCATATTTCCATATTCTTCATTTTTGTAAGTGAATAATCTTATAAAAAACAAAACCTCCAAACATAAACCCAAATAAATAATTGAAAAATCATATACTTTCATCTTCATTTGGACTCAAACAGTTCTTTCTCTGGAGGTGGATGACCTTGGCATCTTCCATGTCTGACCAAGCTCTAAGTGCTCCACAGTGCCTTTTCCAACTCTCTTTGTGATCATTGGAACCAATTGTTCTCAAATGCCCATTCTTGGAAGTCTTCCCATTCTTGGGAGTAAATTGCCCCCAAGTCATTGATAGGGCCATCGAATGGCCCATTAGTTACTCTCACCTGATTTAACCCATCTGCTGAGACAGTTTCTTGGAGTGTGGCTGCTGTGCATGCTACAGTTTTTTGGAGCCAGAAAAGTGTTGAGTGCCCGGTGGACACCAAAGGTGGATGAACAGCCCTGAAAAGGGTGTGGCAAGAGGTGAATGAGTGCTCCAAGAGGATAGAAATAATAAAATTTGTAGGATGTTTACATTTAAGGCAAAAGATGAAAAGTTTAATTTTGGACATGAGTTTGAGGAATTGGAGGGATAGCTAGAAAGTGATGTTCCTTAGAAAGAATTGCAGAAGTTAAATTCTTGAGAGCAGAATGTGAATTTGATAGTTATCTGAATAGAACAGATAATTAAAGCATGAAAGAAAACACGATTCCTTGTCTTTCCCTGTAACTTTTATGACTTCAAAGGTCTTGTTCTTATCTGCTTAGGTTTTGTTTTTTTTAGGCTGAAGAGTCTTAATCTGGTTAATCTTTTTTATACAAAAGAACATATTTTTGGGTTCCGGGTTAAGATGGTGGCAGAGTAAGAAGCAGCTCTTAACCTCTCCTGACCGAAACATACAAAACTCCTCAAGGGGACATAAAAACAAGTCCAGACGAAAGGAGGAACCCCACAACAGGGCACAGCGTAAAAGGTACGTGGAATCCAGGCATTTCCATGCTATAAAGGGATGAAACAGCTCTCACTAAATCACTGGCTGAGCAACCACCCCACCCCAAACCCCTCCACACACAACACCTATAGCGCCGAAGCCAGCTAAAAAGAAATAGAGCAAGTTTGGGGCACCCATCGAGTCATTGGCAGCTCCAGGGCCTGTTCCTGAGAGCAGCAAGATTTAGGACCCCAAAAAGCTAACGAACGCACACAAAATTTGAGGGCGGGAGCAGGACACCAAGAGCGGATGCAGGATACAGAGTGTGGGCTCAGAGCCCAGGCACGAGCGGAGGCGTGGGTGGAGGCAGACACAGCCACGAGCTAAAGCTCTGAAACCCTGAGT
>NC_058130.1:330292132-330347247 GCF_016433145.1 Gracilinanus agilis
AAAAGGAATAATAAACTGGAGGAGTTCCAGGTGAACTGGAAAGACCTCCAGGAACTGATGCAGAGCGAAAGGAGCAGAGCCAGAAGAACATTGTACACAGAGACTGATATACTGTGGTAAAATTGAATGTAATGGACCTCTGTACCAGCAGCAATACAATGACCCAGGACAATTCTGAGGGATTTATGGTAAATAATGCTACCCCCATTCAGAGGAAGGATTGCAGGAGAGGAAACATATAAGAAAAACAACTGCTTGATCGCATGGGTCAGGGTGGACATGATTGAGGGTGTGGACTCGAAACTACCACACCAATGCAACTTCCAACAATTTGGAAATTGGTCTTGATCAAGGACACATGACAAAACTAGTGGAAATGTGCATCGGGCATGGGTGGGGGGAGTGCGGGGGGCGAAGGGGAAAGGAGGAGCATGAATCATGTAACCATGTTAAAAATGAATATTAATAAATGTTTAAAAAAAAGAACATATTTTTTAATCCAACTAATTATTCACTTTTCTATGGACCTTTTCTATAGTAGGAGAAAAATACCACAATTTTCTCTGAGTTGTTTTATACAAAAGTGACAATTTCATGTGCTCTGGAATAGTGATGTCTCAATTTCAAATAGAAACAGGAGCCACTTAACCACACATCAGTATTTTTAAGGGCTGCATACTGACTTAACCTACATAGTTTATCTATGCCCTATTTTATTTTTTAATTTATTTTGTTAAATATTTCCCAATTATATTTTAATCTGGTTCTGGGTCCACTAGAGAGTGTTGGGGCTCAGCCCTAGAGGCATCTCATTCTGGAGAGCTTTCCTTATATTTAATTTCAACTGAAGGGGAAAGGTTACATTTTCTGTTTTTATTCTCATACCTTTCCTGATGAGGGCCAGATCTCAACCAGTTCTTAGCTAATGGGGTACATAAATTTATTCACTTAATTCAATGCACTCTTTCTGGCAACAATATATGGGCATATCCCCTCTAATGACATTAATTGGCTCCAGAAAAACAGGACTGCAGGTGAAATATTGTTGCAAGGGGAAAGACTTTTTTCCATAACAAGAATGCTATAAATGGAAAATATCCTCCTGGGAAGTCAAAACTAAGACAATAAAACTTAAAAATCAATCTACACTGATATTTGAGGTTATAATATAAACTCTCTGATAGCAGGGTTCATGCTTTACGTTTTAGTCACTAGCAATCAGTATAGTGCTTTGCACATTGTAGGTATTTAAATATCTGCTGAATTTTTGCCATTTCAGGGCAGAGTAACACAAAGTAGAACTGCTAGGACATGTAGTTTTGGCATATTAAATTATTGGAGGAGTCACTAAATTATTCACCTGACAAAATAATTTAAGACATGGGTTTCAGAGGCAAGATAGCATAATAGAATCAACTGGATTTTCAGTCAGAGTACCTGGATGTGAATCCTGGCTTACCATCTTACTACCATTGCTCTAGACAAGTCACTCCACTTCCCTGGGCCTCATTTTCTTGTCCCAAAAGACCTTTGAGGTCTCTTTCAATTTCAAACCTCTGATGCTATGAATGACTGAAGAGAGGAAACAGAGCAAAAAAAATCTTTCCTAAGGTCAAGATCTCTTTAGAACACAGCATAAATATTGAGTGTTTGTTGTTTGGGGACTGGACTTAGCCTGACTCTTTGAAGGTGGCTATGAAGAGGGATCATTTTTCCTTCCACATGATTAATCTGAAGATAGCAACTCTCATATGAAAAACAACCAAAAGAAGAGTGTGGAGGGAAGAGATTTGATTAGAATCAGAGCCTAAGTTTTCAAAAGATAAATCCTCTTGACCACTCTTCTTAAAAAGAGGAGAAAAAGAGAGAGCTATAACTTGCAGAAATTGAGATAAAAGTTGTTATTTTTTTTTAAACTCAAGGATTTTCCCCTATTATTTTGTGTAATGTAAGCAGTTGGGCTAGAATTAGGTATAACCAATTTGATTCCTCTTTGTTGTAGTTGGGGACATTTATTTATGGGGACATGTATGAAGGTTGACATCTCTTAGTTATTTAACAAACCAAGGTAAGAACAAAGATTCAATTTGGGTACCAAAGTTGAGTGGGTCTAGTCTCCTAGACTTGATGAGACAGTAGACCATAGAATTGTTTATAATGTATTAATGATGTTATTCAGAAATTTCTTGTGAGCATTGATTAAAGGAATGGGAATAGGGTAGTTTGATGAAGATAAGACTTTCAGAGAATAGGATAGCTGTTTTCTATTGGAAGAGAGATTATCCTTTTCTCTGTTTGGCTCTAGAAGGTAGAACAAGGAGAAACAGATGGAAGTGTTAGAGAGATTGCACAAGATTTATCAGTTACCACATTAAAGGGTTTGGAATATGAAATTCTGAAAGGCAGAGGAACTAGGATTATAATCAAGAATAACCTACCCAGCAAAACTGAGTATAATCTTTTAGCGTTTAAATGGATGTCTAATGAAAGAGAAGATTTTACACATTTTAGGTGAAAAGAACAGAGCTGAATAAAAAATCTGACTTTCAAATAGAAGATTCAAGAGAAGCATAAAAAGATAAACATGAAAGAGAAAATAACAGGGAACCAATAAGGTTAAACTGTTTATATTCCTAAATTGGAAGATAATACATATAACTCCTAGCATTTTGTCATTATTAGGGCAGTTAGAAGGACTTTACATAAAAGGTGTAGAAGTGAATTCATTTTATTCGGATGCTTAAAAAATATATGGATGAAATGGAGGAATGTACTGGCAGAAGAGGAAAAGGAAGAGGACCAATAGGGGAAACTATCTTACATAAAAGAGGTATAGAAAGAAAAACTTTTACAGTAGAGGGGAAAATGCAGAGGCAGATAAAACATGAAATTCACTCTCATATAAAGTGATGCAAAGAGGGAAATACACACACACACATACACACACACACACAAACACACACACACACAATTAGGTATAGAAATCTATATTACCCAATAGGAAAGTAGAGGAGAAAGGGAATAAGATAAATGAAGGAGTTATAAAAGAGAGAGCACATTAAAAGAGGCAGTGGTCAGAAGCAAAACAGATTTCTGAGGTGAGATAAGGTAAAAAAGAGAGAAAGATAAACAGAAGAAAATAGGATGAAGGAAAATTCATAATTATTCTTCGAATGTCTTGTGAGTTAAGTTTATGTTTCTCATGTCTGCAGAAGGAAAGTAGTTTGAGCTCCTTCTCTTTCTTTGAAGACCCACAACTTATCACTCTTTCTCTGACATGTAGTCATTATGTTGTTTGTGAAAGTCAACCCTAAGCTCCATGGGAGATGCTCAGGAGAAATCATAGTAGAGTATAAAAGCTTTTTCCTCAGGAAATTACCTCAAAAGCATACAATTTACTATCCCCTGGAGACATCTTATTCTAGACATATCTTCAGGAGAGCTCTCCTTAATACTTAATTACAACTGAACTGGTTAACAATGACTGTGTTTGGAGAACATTGGAATTCCTCCAAACTTACTTCTTTGCTGAAGTGGATAAATTTGATTAATTTACAAAAAGGTTTGTTTAATATGCAGAATACTTAGTTTCTTTTTCTGAAAACAAAGACATTTCTTCAAATTGGTGCCATGGAGTCAAAATAATGAATAAAAGCTCATCAGAGGCGATAAAGGGAAATATGAGGTAATTTTAATATGGGGGGTATCTCATCAACCTAGACATATCATCATGAGGATGATTTATTAACTGCTTATATAAATTTAGTTAGAAAAAAAATGAATCAGTGGTTAAAATATTTTTGGCTTCCAGTGTCAACAGAGACTATAAACCTGTTGTTGATTTAATTCAAGGGTTTTTAACCCAGGAATAGTGAATTAAAAAAAATTTAGTCACTATTCATATAAATGGTTTCTTTGGTAATCATATGTGTTTTATTTTGTGGATTTTGAAAAGGGGTCTGACTGCCAAAGGGATCCATGACATATGAAAAGGTCATGGATCCCTTTGGCAGTCAGACAGATCTAATGGAATAGAGAGATCCTTTCCTTTTTCTAAATGTGTGAATGAATTACAATCCTAATATGTTAGTGGACTAACCTAGGTAGTTGGACATATTAGTGATGCTTTCAAAGTAGATTTCCATCCCGGCTGAGTCTCAGTTCTTCATAATCCTTGACCCAGTACCTCTTGCTGCATTATATTTAAGAGACTAACTATAAATCTTTTTTGTGTATGGATGTCTTTCTCTCCTTTATTTAATCTCTGAGAAAATAAATATCTTCCCTGGAGGGAAAGTGCTTTCCTAAGAAAGCTGAATTCCCAGTGGCAATCCAGTCATTGGATTGATTCTTTCTTGCCAGAACAAGGATGTTTGTTAGGTTGTTAATCCTTCATTCTATACAAACCTTTCTCTTGCATGTGTGAGTTTTCCTTGCAGATGTTAAAAGTGCTAATAGGTCAGAGAAGAATATAAGATGCATCATCACTTTGACAGGCCTTCTAGGCTTATCTTGCTAACAGAAGATCTAGACTCAATTTAAAATGTTTTGGGAAGCTAGAGGATTGAGGCACATTCTTTTTTTCTTTAAATTCTAAAGTCTTAATTGGGTAATTTTGGTTGTATCTGGGGACAATCTTTTGGAAAGCCTTATAGAGTAAGGCATGAGGTTCAGAATGGTTAAAATAAGAAATACTTTTAAAAAAAATGGACAAACATGGAAGAATAAGGATTTTCATTTGGGAAATTAGCCTGTAGGAATAGGAAGCACTTATAAAGAGGAAACTATAGCACATGCTTCTTTCCCTGAATTAGTTTGTACTTATCTGTCTTTCAAAAGAGCTTCTGTGAGTCTGAAACAGTTGTCCACTCCAATAAATCTCCCCAAACAGCATTGTTTAAACAGACACTGTCACTATGAAAGTAAATAGTGTGATTTATATTTTAGACTTAGAACCATCTGTTTTGTGTGTGTGTGTGTGTGTGTGTGTGTGTGTGTGTGTATGTGTGTGTGTGTGTAGGAAAAGCTTGGGTTGTTTTTAATATATGTGCAATATGCAATAATAATCTAAATGGCTCGAAGGAAGCTGTTTATGTAAGTTTCTTTCCCTCATTATTCCCTTCTCTCTTTCTTGCTAATATTTATTTTAAGTACAAAGCTAAGTAGCTTAGACTTCATTCATGACCAGGACATGACTAAAAGTTGCCACCCAAGGAGCTCCTGGTGAGAAATCAGCTTAGCTTTTGTTTCCTCTTCCTTCCAGGAATTCCATGATACATATTCTGAAAAGCACAGGGCACAATTCTGTTCTCAAATCAAATATGTATTTGATGTTGGTCATTAGAAACTTCCAATGACACTTTCTAAAAAGTCATAGGACCTGGTGGGGATTTGAAAGAATTTTGACTTTTGAATATTGTCAGCCAACAGAATTTTTCCTTGTAAGTAAATAGACTAAGAGATTATGGCCAACTCCTCATGCCTTCCTTTGTCAAGGACAACAAGGAGTTGGCTATAATCTCTTAGTCCAGGCTTTTCTTTTTTTAACTTAAATATGGCTCTAATCATGTGTCAGAAATTGTTTTCATTTTGAGAAACTGAATTTTATGACTTTCAAGTGGTCTTGGATAGTTCTATATAATGTCTACCAAACCATGACATTTGGGTGGTTGTCTGGATAATTCAATTCTTCTTCCTGGTCTTCCCTTCCTTTCTTACTTCCCCTACCTCTAATTCCTAACTTTCTAACAACAATGATCCAGTATGCCAATGGATCTGTGGGCACATTTGGTATAGTTATATTCTATAACAATATTGATCACAACCACTAAGGTCTACCTACTCATCCTGAGACAGACTGGTTGCTGTTTATCCATAAATTCACTAAAAGGATTCACCTAGAATGCTAAGGGATTCCTTGTCATTTTCCAGTTATTTCCAGGATAGCATTAGATTACACAGGCAGTCTATCTAAGTTATCCCTTTCTCTTACGATGTAATCATTTATCCTAAGTGGCTGGGGGGCCATTTTAGTACCAGATAATGGGATGATATAAAACACTGTCTACACAAGGGTTATAACATAGTTAGTTTAGTTTGTAATTAATATATTTGTCTTTCTCTTACACAAAAGGGTGACAATACATATTGACATTTCTGGTTCTGTTCAATACCTTACTTTAAGTCCTCATCGTTTCTTATCTAGATTATGGCAGTAACCTCCTAATTAGCCTTTTATCTATATTACACTACTTTCTTACTGATCCTACATTTATAATCAGTTGCCACATCTTCACAATATCCATACCATTTGACCCCTTTCTCTTTACTTACACAACTATGTTTCAGTGTGACTTCTCATTCTCTTGCCTAGATGGCCACTTAATTCCTCCCTCTGGCCCCTCTGACTACACTGCAGTCCATCCTACGTGCTATTGTCAAGGGAATTTTCTATAAGTCCAGATCTGACCATGTCACTCCTGTTCTCTACTGACGTCCTTTTGCTTCCAGGATAAAATATAAATTATTCTTTGTTTTTAAGCTTCCATTTTTTGAATACAACTCCTTTTCATCCTATTAAACTGGCTTGCTATCAGTTCCTTACCCATTGTACTCCATCTCCTGTCTCCATAACTTTGTATTGCTTGTCCCACATGCCTAGAATGCACTGCCTGCCAGCTCTAAGATGCTACTGACGCGCCATCTTCTACATGAAACTTTCTTTATTCCCCCTTACTTTCAGGGCCCTCCCTCTGAATCTACCTTCTATTTGAACTACTTTATATCTATTCACTTTATATTTATACTGTATCTGCTTTTATATGTACTTATTGTTTTCCCCACTATAATTGAGTGCAAAGACCATTTAATTTTTTTGTACTTGTATACCTAGCATAGTGCCTAACATAGAGCCAATTAATAAATACTTGTTGATTGATTAACTGATTTAGTCCCAAGACCTTCCCTTGTTTCCCTAGGAATGAAATGAGAGGTAACAAATTCAGCTAGAAATTTGTGGAAATGGAGGCCTTAAGATGGTGATGGTTGTGTTTTGGGCAGCAGTCCTTTCTCAGGGGTCTACTACACCATGTGATCTGTGTAACTTCCAATCAATCAATCAATAGATGACCTACTTTTGCTTCAAAGATAGGTAGTAATTCCTTTGACTACTTTCATAAACCAAAATTGCCTGGATAATTATATCAATTTTCTCTAGTCACTTTGCACAAAGAGAAGTACCAATGATAAATTGGAGAAGGCAGATTGCTAAGTGTGTAATTTTTTTAAACCAGGAGGAATTATCTGTTCTGAATAGCTGAGGTAATATATCAGCATTTTAAACAAAAGACAAGGCTCCCTACTGAGAATATAACTCATCTAAAATGTTGCCCTTTCACTCATTTTCTCTGTGCTTTAAAAAGGAGGTGTCTCTACTCAAGGAAAGCAGAGGTAGTCAAGGAGAGCTCTACAATTTGGCTTTCTGTTATTAAATTAATTTCAGTCTCCATATGTCTGCCAAAATTTTTCTAGATGCAGAACATGCTTAGTTTTCATTTCTGTCAATGAACTAACAAAAGCCAAAGCTTTAGGATAAAGAAATCCACCTACCCATAAAAGGCATCAGATACTTTTTCATCTACTCTTGGAGTGAATGGAGGATGTCTGCTTCTTGACAAAGGCAGAAGTAACAACTAGATCATGTGTCCTCTTTGCTTCAATATTCCATTCAATACAATTTAACAAATATTTAGTAAATACCTTCTGTGTGGAAGGCACCGTGCTGGTCAAGAGAGAACTCTGATACAGTTTTGGCCTTAACGGGCTTGAATATAAGAGAAAGCTAAAGAATACACACACACACACACACACACACACACACACACACACACACACACACACACAGTATAATACAAAACAGGTTGTGATACGTACAAAGGAGAAATCCAAATAGGACCATTTCTTCCAATTTTCTATTCTACCCAAGTGGGCATAGCCAAGAGATACTTGAGAAGAGAGAGGTCACTTTCAGATAGGGAAATCAGGGAAATTTAAGTGGAGAAGAAAGCAGCTGATTTGGGGCTTGAAGCAAGAAAAAAACCAAAAGGTCATAGGAGAGACCCTAGAAGTTGAGTCCTACTCCATCATTTTATTGATGAGCAAAGTAAGACCCAGAGAATTAAAGTGACTTTTCTAGGGCCACATGGTTAGTAAATGTCTGAGGAGAGAGGAATTAATGATTTAAAGATAGCTGGCAACTTTGAGCCTAGTGACTGTAGAGTTTAGGATTTAAGGTAAAGAAAGTAGGGAAAACAACAACAATAAAAGGAAATGCATAAAATGTAGCTTTCAATAGGATTAAGGGGAAGGGTGAAGACAATATAATTGAAAATGAAATATATAGGACAAAATAATCCAAAAGAGTTGGAAGCTCCTTAAAGGAAACAGCTAGCTAAATTCTCTTCTTCACATCTGGGAGAGACTAGTTATGCATTCTCTAGGATCTGTAAAGCAGCTAGCTGTTCTTTCTCTTTTGGGTTAGGGCCAATCTACTCTCCTCACTCTAATTCTCTCTCTTCCACTTCACCTAGCTCGCACAGCTAAAACTTCCTATAGTTAGCCATAATGGTTCAAACATACCACAGAATGCTATTCTTAGATGAAGATGATACATCAATCATCTTTCAGGAGGGCGTGCTCTTTGAATTGCACTGTGATCGGTGGTGACTGCTCAACTGTTCCTTCTTTCTTACTTCAGCCTCCTCATGGCCAGCAGCATATACTAACAGGCTAGGGGATAGGAATACAGCCAGACCAGGCCAGAGCTAAGTGGCCCACAAGGGAATTGAATTCATGACCTTGGTCTCAGCACAGTTGTCTCAGCAACTGAGTTAACTAGCAAACAAATATTCCCAAACCCAGAGAATAAGGCAGCAGGTTGATTTATCTTCATTTTAAATAGGCACATATTTTCCTTATTGTGTAGAAAGGTTAAAATAGCATCACTGGTCTTGCTCAAATACAAAGGCTGCTAATCCCCCAAAAGTATCTGCCATGTTTGAAACAGAAGGAAATGAACAGAAAGTTCCCAGACTTCTTGGCCCTACCGATATGCAAATAATCCTATCCAAGGCGAATATTTAAGAGTAAAAGCACCAGGATTTCCACAGTCAAAAATTCTCATTTCCAATGCTGTATGTTCTACTTATTAATGAAACTAAACCCATGCCTTTACTCTGATTGTGAAGTGATAGACTGAGAGGTTCTCTAGTTTATAAAAGCCAAGAAAGAAGGGATTTTTCAAAGCTACATTGCCTTGGGGTAAGCCTCTTTCTTTCATCTGCTGAATGCACTTTTCTCCTTATCTGTTCCCACAGCACACACCCCTCAGACAGTGAAGTAAATGTGGAAGAAATGAACCCATCATTCCTTGCTGTTCATACACAGAAGGAAAAACTGACTGAATGAATTCTATGCTTCAATTTGTGCTTTGAGCAATGGAAGGACTATAAGGCATCTTTAAGAGCTCCACCCTCAGAAATGTGCTTTGTTTGTTGAGCACATGGCTGGTTGTTCATTCCTGGAGCCGTGAGCTGTGCTTTAATGTAGAATAAACACTATCTTGCCAATTCTAGTACAGATAATGGAAACTCCAGCCTAAGCTGCTGACAGAAATCAAGACTATAGGTCATCTTCCAATCCTCTATTCTTTTATTTTGGCAGCCGTTACCAGCCAACAACTATAACTTGCCAACTGCTGATTGGTGTGAGCAGCCTTCTTTTAAAATTCTGAAAGTTCCTCGAAGGGTATAGAGTACAGAGCACAACGTTTCTGGGTTATCATTGAGGTAGGGAAGATTTTTTTTGCATCTAAAGAGGAGAGTGCCTGTAACAGAGCTATGTTTAGATAGAACAAAAACCTGTGGGGATAGAATGAGAAAATAGCTTCTCGGAGTTCCAGGGAAACCCAACTGTCTTCCAATACAGGCTTCATCCCTTACAGAAATTCTGTCTCTACGATCTCAGCATGCTGGCTCCAATGTGATCCACCACAGTAAATTAAAAGGAAATCTAAATGATATATTTCAAAATTATAAGCTGAGGAATTGGAGAGTAGCAAGAGAACTTTGAGGTCAGTCAGAACTTTAGTCAGGACTGAATTGATGCTAATATCAATAGAAAAGGAAATGCTAAAAATAATATTTTAAAAATCTGGGGGACACCAGTCAAGTCAAGTGACATATATTCTAAGACAATGATGGGCAAACTTTTTAAAGAGGGGGCCAAAGGAAAGGAAATGCTCATCTGTCAGTCTGTTTTTAAGGTAGCTCTTTCAAAGTTTCATTGTAGTGTATCCTACTCACTGTATTCGTCAGATTAGGAATAATGTTCCACAGCCAGATAGAACATTTCAGGGGGCCACATCTGGCCCGCAGGCCATAGTTTGCCCATCACTGTTCTAAGAGAGTAAAGAATTGACAAATATAATTCTAGATCTATTTATTATAATTTCAAAGAACATTCAGGTTATCAGGAAGATACTTCTGATTACTTTCCTCTCCAGGTAGTCCGTACTTAGGTCTACCTGTCAATAATTTATAATTAACCTTAAAGCTTGCTCTTGCCAGAGTACATTTGTCAATGTTGGCCTTTTGAACCCATCTGGCTGTTTCAACATGAGTGACTACATAATTGTTTCTCCTTCTCCCTGCCTCTCTTGCTCTCTTTCTCTATTTTTTTTTAAACCCTTACCTTCGATCTTGGAGTCAATATTGTGTATTGGTTCCAAGGCAGAAGAGTGGTAAGGGTAGGCAATGGGGGTCAAGTGACTTACTCAGGGTCACACAGCTGGGAAGTGTCTGAGGTCAGATTTGAACCTAGGACCTCCCATCTCTAGGTCTGGCTCTCAATCCACTGAGCTACCCAGCTGCCCCGTCTCTTTCTCTTTCCCTCTCTTTCTCCTTTCTTTTCTCTCTGTCTATGCCTCCTTTCTGTCTCTCTCTCCCAATCTGTCCCGCGAGCCCCCCCACCCCCCTTTCCACTCTGTCTCTGTTTCTAAATCCTATGTTTTCTCCCTGTCTCTGTTTCCAAATCCTATGAATAGGCAGTCCTGGTATAGATATAGATTTTAGGGGCTTCTTTTCAGCCTGAAATATAGCATTAGAAAATCTTCACTGATTTTTGTCAGTTTGGAAGGATTATTTGAATAATCCCCAAATAAATTTTTGACTTTCCAACCCTCCTGCCAGAGCCACCTGGACCATAAAAGACAAAAGAAATCCAAGTCCTCACTACTATGGCATCTGGCAGTAGTGATGGGCGATTTAGCAGCCACTATATGGAAACATGGCTTTTTCATTTTCCTGCCCAAAGGGAAGCACAGGAGGTTAGTGAGAAATCCTACTTCCCAGAAGAATTTACTCAGTTAGCAACAGAGGTTCCTTGCTTTCTCATATATCCTGAGAAGAAGACCCATAAGTTTGTGTGTTTTTGGAGTCAGTTTAGAAATTTTCCTTTTGTTAAGGACTTTCAATGCAAATAAGGTTGTTTAAGGGAAAGTGACAGAGTTCCACAGATACTTTGTTATATTCATAGGGCAAGATAAAATAGGAAACTTCTTGGCACACTTGTGGTTAGTACATTTAAAATTTTCTGGTTCACTTACAATGAAACTGAGTTAATTTGTTAGTGAAACATATTTTCAAAGGAAAATAACTTCCCCCTGTTAGTTACTTGACAGATAGTAATAGCTTAATAAACTGGTGCCCATAAACAATTTTGTTCTTACAGACAATCTAGAGCTTGAAAATTTCCATTACTTTGATAAGACAATCCACTATAAATCTTAACCCCTTTTAGCTACATAAACCTGAAGGTATTTCTGTTTTCGATAAGATGCAAAATGACAGAAAACCAGAATAACATCTTTTCAAAAACCCTAAAGAGGATAATTGTGATGGACAATAAGCGATGGCCTCCTTGAAAACTTGGGAGACGTTGCAGTTATTAACAGTTCTATTTAGTCTGAGAAAAAAATGAAAAAAAGATTGTTACTGCTTGCAGATCAGATGGGAATATGGCAAAGAACAGAATTCTCTTTTTTTCCCAGCTCTACTAATATCATTGTGTTATCTTTGACCAATGCTTCTATTTCTCCAACTTTAAACTATGTATAACATTACCTCATTCATGTGGCTGTTGAGAGTTTTGATGAAGCTAATTTACCAAAATCATAGATATCAGAACTGGAAAGGATTTTTGAAATAATTTCATCCAAATTTCATATACAGTTCATCCAATTATTCACAGGAACACTCTTTGTATCAGAAATAAGCAACAACTAGAAACATAATATGAACCCATGGATTGGGGAATAGATGAACAAATTGGAGTATTTTAATATTGTTATGCTCTCAGAAACAATAAATATAAAGAAATCAGAGAAACATGACTGATTAGACTTGATGAATTACTATGGAGTGAAAAAAAGGAGAACTGCACAATGTCTACAACAATGTAAATTAAAAGAACATTGAAATTAACCTAAATGCTGTGCAATTATGATACCTGATCATTGACTTCCCTTGTTGGAATTGTCTGGAGTTCTGGGTGTGGATTGTTGAGAAACCTATTAGATATGGTTGCTGTGAGTGTTGGTTTTGCTTAAATTTTCCCCCCTTCATTATAAAGAATGATCTACTATGTGGGAAAGAAAGAATATGGTTGGAAATGACTCAAATGTAAAAAGAAAGTATATCAGTAGAATTTAAAAAATATAATAATAATATATTTTAGTTCAACCCCCCACATTTTACAAATGAGAAAAATGAAGCCCAGTGCCAATTAGTGGCAGAGCTAGGTCTATACACCAGGTCTCCTGAACTCTCTGTTCAATTCCTTTCAAATTATACCATGCAGAAATTAATTGAGTCCCAGATCTAATATGCTGGCATGCAATTTATTATCCTTCAGAAACAGTTTAGTTTGGAAATGCTGTCTGCATGGCATTTATATGTTTATATTTCTTTCTTTCTTTCTTTCTTTCTTTCTTTCTTTCTTTCTTTCTTTCTTTCTTTCTTTCTTTCTTTCTATTTCTCTATGTCTATAGAAAGAGTAGTAGTTTTAGTTCTATAGTTCAAAGCTATGAGACATGTGGCTTGAACTAGGTTAAAATGTATTGGAAAGGGGGGCAGCTGGGTAGCTCAGTGGATTGAGAGCCAGGCCTAGAGACGGGAGGTCCTAGGTTCAAATCCGGCCTCAGACACTTCCCAGCTGTGTGACCCTGGGCAAGTCACTTGACCCCCATTGCCTATCCTTACCACTCTTCCACCTATAAGTCAATACACAGAAGTTAAGGGTTTAAAGTTAAAAAAATGTATTGGAAAATATTTAACAAAATAAATAAAATACAATAGGATATAGATATTAATATGTAGTCAAGCCCCACAACCCCGCCATGATCCTTATGTATAGTTTAGGTTTTAGTGGTTCCCATTTCTCTTTGAGTATGAGACTACTGCTGTAATTATTCCCTTCTTATTTCAATTAGCAATCAAACAATAAGCATTTAATACCTACTATGTGTCTGATGGAACAGCTAAATGGCTCAGTGGATAGAGTACTGGTCCTGGAGTCAGGAAGGCTTGAGTTCAAAGTCATCCAGTCATATATTAGTTGTGTGACCCTGGGTAAGTCACTTAACTTCTGTTTGCCTTAATCCATTGAAGAAGGAAATGGTAAACACTCCAGTATCTTGGCCAAGAAAATCCCATAGACAGAATGGTCTGTGGGATCATGAAGAGTCAGACATGACTGAACAACAGAACAACAACAAATGTAACTGACACTGTGCTGAAGATACAGATAAGAGAAAAAAAATGAGACAATCTTTCTCTTACAAGAGTGTCATTTGTTTTCTATCAGGAAAAATATTTATAACAAAACAAAACTATAATATTTCAAAGTAATTTTATTAATATATTTTGTTTTTTCATTGTCAAAATTTCTCCCACTATTCCTTCCCCTCTACTCTCTTAGAGGGTTTTTTTTTTAAAGCAAAAGGAAATAAAAATCAACAAAACTATTTAGTAACCAGAAAAGGTCTAAAAGTATCTTCAGTGTTCCAAACCTATGGACCTATCACTTCTACAAAGGAATTAGGTTAGGGTGTCTTCTCCTATTTTTTTTCAATCATGCTTATTCTTTTTAATTTTGAAACATTCACATTGGTTTATTTTATGGTTTTTGTTCTTTTCATTCACACTGTTGTAGTTATTATATATTTTGTTGCCTAGTCTCTCCTTACCCCTCTCTGCATCAGTTCACCCAAGTCTTTCCATTCTTCTTTATAATAATCATGCTCATTTTTTATGGCATAATAATATTTCATTACATTCATGTGTCATAACTTGTTTAGCCTTTCTCTAGTTGATAGGCATCTACTTTGCTTCTAATTTCTTATTACTACAAAAAATGTTGCTGTCCTTTGGTGTATATGAAGGGAGACACTTCTTATCCATAACTTCCTTGAGATATAAGCCTCATAAGTGGGTCTCTCTAGGTCAAAGGATATCTAAATTTTAGACACTTTTTTTTTGCATAATTTCAAAGTACTTTGTTCTGCCATCAATACACTAACTCCGCCAAGGACGGTCCCAAGCCTGGCTGAAAAAGGAGGAGGCTTGGGCGTGGGGCTAGCAACCTCACCCCGCAAAAAATCTCACTTGCTATAGAAACGGCAACCTCACTAAACCAACAAAACCACCCATCACCTAGTCTGGAAGATTGCTCTCCAACAGAGTCCATGACGGGTGCTGGCGAAAGCCTTTGGGAAGCCAGTTCGTCTGCCGAAAACGAAACAAAGGCCGTCGGAATGACATGAGCCCAGCTGGGGGAAGTTGCCCAGAACAGAGTCCATTGGCGTAAGATGGTTGTGGCCCTATGCTCCTCTGGGAGCCAACAGGAATAATAAAAATAAAAATAAATCAATACACTGCTGTCTACTTTCCCATTACCACTATAACACTGACTATTCTAATCTTTTGTCACTTTTTGTCAATTTTCTGCATGTGAAGTGAAACCTTAGAGTTGTTTTGATTTAAATTTCTCTTGATATTAATGATTTAGAGCATGTTTTCATCTGATTATTGTTAGCAATTCCTCTTTTGAGAATTGTTTGTTCACATCTTTTGGCTACTTAACTACTGGAGAATAGATCTTGGTCTTTTGTGGGTCTACTAATTGTTTATATATCTTGGATGCTTTTTTTAAAAAAATTTTTTTAAAAAAGAAAAAAACCCTGACCTTCCGTCTTGGAGTCAATACTGTTTATTGGCTCCCAGGTAGAAGAATGGTAAGGGTTAGGCAATGGGGGTCAAATGACTTGCCCAGGATCACACAGCTGGGAAGTGTCTGAGGTCAGATTTGAACCCAGGACCTCCCATCTCTGGTCCTAGCTCTCAATCCACTGAGCCACCCAACTGCCCTTTTGGATGCTTTTACATGAGAACTTTTGCATGAGAAGTTTGATACAAAGATTTTTAACCTATTTAACTTCCTCTCTTCTTTTCCTAGATACATTGATTTGGTTTATGCAAAGTTTTTCAATTTCCTGAAATAAAAATTATCTATTTTATTTTCTACAGTTGCCTCTATTTATTGATTGATGAAAAATATATCTCCTCCACATGGTTGTGAAAAAGAATGGCTTCTTTTCTAGTTGTTCTATGGTATGATCTTTAATATTAATATTTAATATCCATTTTAAATTTAGTATGAATAAAATGTAGGTTTATTACCAATTTCTTCTAGATGACAAAACTATGATTGTCTTTTTTTTTAATGAACTGGTTCTCAGTTAACTTGTAAAATAATGTATTAATTTTCATAGATGTAATATAATCTCCATCTAGGAAAATTCTACCTGGACTTTAAGACATAACCCAAATGTGACCTCCTTCATGAACCTTTCCTAGATCTCACTTCTATAAGTAATATCCTTCCCTACTCTCCCCTTCTTTTTTCCTTTCTTTCTGAAAAAAAATTAATAGTTTTAATGCCATTGCTGACCAGCATAGAAACTTTGAACTGATTTGTTTCTGAGCTGGTCAAGTTTCACCCCTCCTTAAGTAATCTGGCTTCCCTCCAACCCCACTCCACCTTCATTCTTGGGGTTTCACCACATTGGTGATACACTTAATTGGAATATGTGATTGGCTTTAGCACACTGGATCTCAGAATTCCTGAGTTTAAGAGATCCATCAGTCTCAGTTTCCCTAGGATCAAGGATTGGTTACAGATTACTTGAAGATCTCTTGTTTTTCAAATTTTACAAATTACTTAAAAGAAGCAATTTTTTTAGTTCTTGTCTCTTACCTTGCTTTATATTGACATTTATGTGTCTTATCTCCTCTACTACTTTTTAAGGAACATAATGGTGGGAAATACTTCATATTCTTCCTTGTATGCCTTATAACTCTTAGCACAGTCCTTGGCACATGATAGGTGTTTAACAAATTTTTATTGAAAGAATGGATTTTTAGTAGAAGAAAAAAAGAAACACCAATCCATCAGAAAGCATTTATTAAGCACCTACTAGGTGCCAGGCACTATGCTAGGTGCTAGGGATACAATGGCAAAAAAGAAAATGATACCAGCTTGCAAAGAAGCACAGTAGATAGCCTCTCAAGAAGCTGAATATGTAGCTCCTCTTCCTTTTTTTTTTTCTGAGTTTCTTTTGTAAAGAACTCCTCATTCATCTCTCTAGATATCATGATATGTGCACAATTTATAGAAATTTTATTTTAAAAGAGAACATGTTTGCAAATATTAATTATATTAAGGCAGATGTTTCATCCTAAAGGCCAGGAATAAAAAAAATTTTTTAAAAAGGATGACTGAGTTCTTGGTTCTCTAGCCTTGATACACTTTGCCTGTTTATCTCAGGTCCTGAGGTCAGACCAAATGATTACATAGCCAATGATCTGCAACCAGAGATGAGATCCTATATCTTTGCCCGAGTATAGGATTCCCTTGGAATTAGACTTATATTACTAAAATTACTCTTCAGTCTATATTAGTGCCTGTCTAATCAGTAAAAGTAAATTACAGAAATAGTTTGAATAAGAGAATCACAGAGAGCATATAGTGGCACAGTGGATAAAATGCTAGGACTGTACTCAAAAAGATGCCTTTTCTTGAGTTGCAATCTGGTCACAGACACTTACTAGCTGTGTGATCCTAGGCAAGTCATTTAACACTGTTTGCCTTAGTTTCTTCCTGTGTTAACTGAGCTGGATAAGAAAATGGTAAACTACTCCTTACCTTTGCCAAGAAAACCCTAAATGGAGCTGTGGAGAGTCAGACATGACTGAAAAACAACTAAACAACAATGAATCACATAATCACTTAAATCTTTTTTTTATTTTTAAAATTTTAAATAATTTTATTTATTTTTTAAATGTATTTATTTTTTCAGTTTTTATTTTGAGTATTTTCCCATAGTTACACATTTCACGTTCTTTCCCTCTCCCAATTCCCCATAACCCCCCTTAGCCGATGCACAATTCCACTGGGTTTTACATGTATCATTGATCATGACCTAATTCCATATTATTGATAGTTGGACTAGAGTTATCATTTAGTGTCTTCATCTCCAATAATATCCCCAACAGTCCCTGTGGTCAAGCAGTTGTTTTTCCTCTGTGTTTCTCCTCCCACAGTTCTTCCTCTGAGTGTGGCTAGTTTTCTTTCTCATAAGTCCCTCAGCCTTGCTCTGGATCCTTGCATTGCTGCTAGTAGAGAAGTCCAATTCACTTAAATCTTGCAACAGGATATCATTTAAAAAATTCAGATATGTGTACCTTTACTCCATAGCAATTTTTCTCTAGACTTCACATTGCCAGAGCATTATATGCTATTTTATTATTTTTTCTAATTGATCTATATGTGCATGTCTTTCCAGTTAGGTCTATAAACTCTTTAAAGGATAGATTTATTTAGCTTTATTTTTATTTTCTGTCTCTACCTTCCCTTGCCCTCCACAGTGTCTAGTATATAGTTAAGTACATAGTATATATTGAGTGTACACTCATCAAATTTAATTGACTTCATTTTAAGCTCAGAATTACAAAATTGGAAGGGACTTAGAGGTCATTTAATCCAACCCCTTAATTTTGCACATGAAAATAATAATTATAACATACATTTATATAGTGTTTGAGTTTGTAAAGCACTTTGCATACATTATCTCATTTGACCATCACAAAGGTCTTGTGAAGGAGATGCTATTATTATTTAGAGAACAGCAAAGCTCAGAGACATTAAATGACTTCCCCAGGGTCACTAGGCTAGCAAGTACTTGAGGAAAGATTTTAAAAGCACATCTTCTTGATTTCAAGCCCAATACTTTGTCCAGAAGTCAGAACCATAACTCATGTCTTTCAGTTCCTTGTCCAAAGTTTTTGCCTACTATTCTATACTGTCTATTCTACTCTTCTCCTCAAAGCATAGCTCTTTGGCCCAAACCTTGATCTTTCCTCTCCTTTGTTTATCAACAATTCCATTTGGCAATAATTCATTCAGCATCTAGTGTGGCAGAGTTTTTTTTTTTATATATTATTTTATTATTCCTGTTGACTCCTTAGGAGCATAGGGCCGCAACCATCTCACGCCAGTGGACTCTGTTCTGGGCAACTTCCCCCAGCTGGGCCCGTGTCATTCCGACTGTTTTTGTTTCATTTTCCGCAGATCTTCGCCAGGTCTGTTTTGGTCTTCCGACTTTCCTCCTCCCTGAAGGGTTCCAGCTCAATGCTTGTCTGGCTACATTGTCTTCCGGTTTTCGTAGCGTATGTCCTATCCATCTCCACTTACGTTTCTTTATGTCCTGACTAATGGGGTACTGGATTGTTCTTTCCCAGAGACTAGCATTGGAGATCTTTTCAGGCCATCTGATGTTCAAGATGTAGCATAGACATCTGTTAACAAAGACTTGGAGTTTGTTGGTGTTGACTTTCGTCACTCTCCAGCTTTCTGATCCATATAGGAGGACGGCCTTTACGTTGGTACTGAAGATTCGCAGCTTAGTGACGAGGGACAGTGCTTTGGAGATCCAGACAGACTGTAAGGTGTTAAATGCATGTCTGGCTTTGTTGATTCGGCTTCTGATGTCCTCATCTGCTCCGCCATCCTTACTGACTATGCTACCCAAATAGGTGAAGTGGTCCGTCTCCTTGATGTTTTCTCCCTGTAGTTGGATTGGCAGGTCCTGTTTGCTGTTGACTGTGATCACCTCGGTCTTCCTCTTGTTGATCTTCAGACCAGTCTTCTCCGCTTCTTCAGAGAGATGTGCAAGTTTGGCTTGTGCATTCTGCTGCTTGTGAGAAAGGAGACAGATGTCATCCGCGAAGTCAAGGTCCTCGAGCTGTTTGGTATGAGTTCATTGAATGCCCGCGTTGCTGTCCTTGGTAGTTCTTCTCATGATCCAATCTATGACCGTGCTGTGGTTCAATTATTTTTCAGTTTTGTCTAACTCTCTGGAACTCCATTTGGGATTTTCTTGGCAAAGATGCTGGGATGGTTTGCCATTTCCTTCACTATCTCATTTTATAGGTGAGGAAAAATGAGGCAAATATAGTTAAATGACTTGTCCAGAGTCATATAGCTAGTAAGTGTGTTTGAGGCATGATTTGAATTCAGAAAGATGTGTTTTCCTGACTCCAAGACCAGCTCTCTATTTTTTAAATTTTTAATTAATTAATTGTTAAAGGGTTCCATTTTTCAAATTTTATTTTAAAATATTTTTCCGTGTTTACATGATTCACTTTCTTTCCCTCCCCTCTTCCCTCCTCCCTCCCAGAGCTGACAAGCAATTCCACTGGGTTGTACAAATGTTATCACTTTATATCTATTTCCATATTATTTATTTTTGCTACAGAGTGATTTTAAAAATCCCAATTTAATTTAATTTAATTTAAATGTCCTTCTTTTGCATTTCTACTCCCATAGTTCTTTCTCTCAATGTGGTTAGCATTCTTTCCTATAAGACCTTCAGGAGTGCCCTGGCTTGTTGCATTGCCATTAGTAGCAAAGTCTATTACTTTCTGTGTAAAATCTTCTCCTGGTTATGCTTATTTCACTCTGCATCAGTTCATGGAAGTTCTTCCAGTTCATGTGGCAATCCTCCAGTTCATCATTCTTTACAGCACCATCATATACCATAATTTGTTCAGCCATTCCCCAATCAATGCACACCCTCTCATATTCCAATTTTTGCCACCACAAAGAGCTCAGCTATATATATTTTTGTACAAACATTTTTCCTTATTATCTCTTTGGGGTACAAACCCAACAGTGATTGCTGGATCAAAGGGTATGTATTCTTTTAAAGCCCTTTGTGCATAATTCCAAATTGACTTCCAGAATGCCAGCTCTCTATTGAGACACCTAGCTGCCCTGTTTACAGAGCACCATGCTGTAATATGTTATACAGGCACTATAATTTTGCTTTAAACTATCCATATTTACAAATACATTCATGTATATCACTAAAACACATGCACTATGACATATAGTGAATTATCATTATTTCAAAAGCGTGGTGGCTTCATTGGTAGTGCAACTTTCTCTACTTTAATTGACAGTCCCTCCATGCTTTAGGAGTCTTCTTAAATTGCCAAAGCCACCACATTCATGCTTTGCTGACTTGCCTGGCCTGGTGATAAACCTCCCTGCTTTCAGGTAGGTTGGTTTTGAGAGGACAAATACTCCATCGACAGACATCAATAAGAATGTTCTCCAGGTTGGTTGGAACTTACAGAGGTTCTCAATTTTTCTGTACCCAAGGGGCACCTAGGTGGTTGCAGTAGATAGAGCATTGAGCCTAGAGTCAGGAAGACTCTTCATTTAGTAGCTATGTGACCCTGGGAAAATCACTTAACCCTGTTTGCCTCAGTTTTATCATATGTAAAATGAGCTGGAGAAGGAAATGGTGAACCACTCCTGTATCTACCAAAAAAACTCCAAATGGGGTCATAAAGAGTGAGACATGACTTAAAAATGACTGGACAATATCTGAATCCAAGAGTTCTTCCAAGACACATTGAGGTAACAAAGGCAGATTTTAATCGCCATAACTTTAGTTGATATAATAGTTACTGAGAATATATTTATCTGCATTTTTTCCAGGTCCTTAAAACAACTCACTTCCTCTATTAACAGGCCTGGTTCTGGTAAGCAGACCAGAGAAATCATCTATAAGCTAAGATTTGAGGGTTATTCAAGTATATGTACATATTATCATTTATATATATATATATACATACACACATACACATGATATATCTATATCTCTATCTATCTATCTATCTATCTATCTATCTATCTATCTATCTATCTATCTATCTTTATATCATGAAGAGGAGGGAAGTGAGAGTTGGACAGTAAGATCAGAGAATCATTTGAAAAGTGTGATAATTGAATTAATGGGAGTTGCTGAGATCACTCAATGAGTTAATATATAAGAGAGAAAAGGCCACAGGACAAAGCCTTGGGTAATATCCATGGTTATCAGGTGCACTATAAAACAGTGATGGTAAACTTTTTAGAAATGGAGTGCCTGCCCCCACCTCACACCTCAGACCAAGTGCAGTGCTTGCCTCTCCCCCAGCCTGACCCCGTCCCATCACCCTTCTCTTACTCCAGACAGAGGAGGGAGGAAGCACTCCCATTGGGCTCCTGGGCAGAGGGGCAGGTGATGAGAGGTGCCTGTGGAGAGGGGGAGGAGAATAGTACCAGTGTTCTGCTTCCCTCCAGTTCTGCTCCCCTTCAGCTATGTGAGCTATGCTCCCATCAAACCTAGCTTCTCTCCAACTCTACCATGGAAATCACCTTCACCATAGACTCAATAGACTGCCATCTATGCCATGCCCTCACAAAGCATGCGACACCCCCCAACCCAGCACCTTACCCCAGACAGGGGAAGGAGGATGCACTCCCATTGGGCTGCTGGGCAGAGGTTGGGGGAAAATAAGGAATGTCTTCAGATTCACAGAGAGGGAGGAGGGGAACAACTCTGCCTCAAGTCCTTCTGGCTTTCTAGTAATGAACTCTGGTGGGTAACTGTGGGCATGTCCACAGAGAGAGCTCTGAATGTCCTTTTTGGCACATGTACCACAGCTCACCATCACAACTACAAATCATATCATCCAACTTCACTTGAGTCTTCACTACTGCAAAGCAATTCTCTTATTCTTCTCTAGTTGTTTTCTTACTCCCCATACAATCAGTCCCAAACATTTTCTTCTCCTCTCAAGATTCCCTCCCTCTCTCTCTTCTAACTCTCTTATTTAAGGACCTTGATTCTTACTTTGCTGAGAAAATTGAGGTCATTTAGCATGAGCTCCTTCTTCTCCCCTTCTCTTCATTTCAAAATTCCTTGCAATGATTCCTGGTTCTTTCCTCCTTTCCCCTAGCCTCTAATAATGAAGTGACTTTTCTTACTAGTCAAACTTTCATCCTTTACATCTACCCATCCCTTCTTGCCTTCTCCAGAAGATGCCCCATTTAATCTCCAAATCTCTTCCTATTTACTGGCTTTAAACATATCCTTTTGCCTTTAAACATATTCACATTAAACAAACCAGGCAGAGTCCACCGAAAAAACCTTCACTAAACCATCATGCCACCTCAAACAATAGTTGAATTCCTAGAAAAAAATAATCTATATTCAATGTTTTCACTTCCTCTTCTCTCACTTAATCTTATAAAATTCTCATCTAATTAATTAATTAATTTGGAACATTTTTCCATGGTTACATGATTCATGTTCTTTTCCTCTCCTCTTCCTTCCCCTCTCCTGGAGCCAATGAGCATTTCATTGGGTTTTACATGTATCATTGTTCAAAACCCATTTCCATATTATTACCATTTATAATAGTGATCATTTAAAGTCAACATTCCCAATCATGTCCCCATTAAACCATGTTATCAAGCAAATGTTTTTCTTCTGTGTTTCTACTCACAAAGTTCTTTCTCTGGATGTGGATAGTGTTCTTTCCCATAAGTCCCTCAGCTTTGCTCTGGATCCTTGCATTGCTGCTAGTAGAGAAATCCATTATGTTCGATTGTACCAGTGTATCATTCTCTGTGTGCAACATTCTCCTGGTTCTGCTCCTTTCACTCTGCATCAATTCCTGGAGGTCTTTCCAGTTCACATAGAATTCCTCTAGTTCATTATTCCTTTCAGCACAATGGAATACCATCACCATCAGATACCATAATTTGTTCAACCATTCCCCAATCAATGGGACACCCCCTCATTTTTCTACCACCAAGAGCATAGCTATAGATATTTTTGTATTTTTCCTTATAATCTTTTTGGGGTACAAACTCAGCAGTGGTATGGCTGGATCAAAGGGCATAGTTCCAAATTGCCTTTCAGAATGGTTGGATCAATTCACAACTCTACCAGCAATGCATTAGTGTTCCAATTTTGTCACATCTCATCCAACATTTATTACTTTCCTTTGCTGTCATATTGGCCAGTCTGCTATGTGTGAGGTGGTACTTCAGAGTTGTTTTTATTTTGTATTTCTCTAATTATGAAAGATTTTGAACACTTTTTCATGTGTTTATTGATAATTTTGATTTAATTATCTGAAAACTGCCTATTCATGTTTGTTGTCCATGTATTAATTGGGGAATGGCTTCATTTTTTGTACAATTGATTTAGCTCCTTATAAATTTGAGAAATTAGACCTTTATCAGAGTTCTCTCACTGAATCTTGATCCTTTGTAATCTGGCTTTTGACCTCATTAATCCACTAAAACTGTTCTCTCCAAAGTTACCAATAACCTTCATTATAAATGTGTTGATTTTTTCTCAGTTATTATTCCACTGAACTTTTTTTTACTGCATACACTACTGGCCACCTTCTTTCCTGTTTTCTCTCTCCTTTCTAGGTTTGTGTGACATTGCTCTTTCCTGGTTTTCTTTCTACCTATCTGACCATTTCCTCAGTCTCCTTTGATGCCTCATTTTCCATATTTCATCCCTTAACTATGAGTATTTCTTAAACCATTGTTCTAGGTTCTCCTTTCTATTTCTATATTTTCTTAGTGACCTTATCAGTTCCTATTAATTTAATTATCATTTATGCTGATGGCTTACACATCCTGTCCCAACTTCTCCACTGAACTTCCATCCTTTTCATCTGAGATCTACTGGACATTTCAAACTGGCTATTCCTTGGGCATCTCAAACTCATCTCATCTATCAGAATTCATATTTTCTCCAAACCCAGCTTTCTTCCAGTATTCCTTATTTTTTTCAAAGTCATCACTATTCTTTCAGACTCCCAGGGATCAGTTCACAGCTCCACTAACAGTGTATCAGTGTCCCTATTTTTCCACACATCTTCCAACATTTGCCATTTTGTCCTTTTGTCATTTTAGCCAATCTGATGAGTAAGAAATGACATCTCATTATTGTTTTGGTTTGCATTTCTCTAATCAGTAGTGATTTAGAGTATTTTTTCATATCCTATATATTACTTTTCTTTCTTTATCTGAAAATTATCTGTTCATATCTTTTGCCCATTTACCAATTGGAGGATCATTCTTATTCTTATAAATCTAAGAAAGTTCTCTTTATATTTTAGGTATGAGACCTCTATCTGAGAGGTTCTTACCAGTTTTAAAGCCTTTTACATCCCTGTCTCAATCTATCTTTCCAGCCTAAGCCATTCTGCATGGGTATTAAAGGCAGAGAGAGCATAAGACCAACATACAACTACATGGTTACAGACCACCTGAGGTAGTCATAAGGAATGATGAACAGCATGAGTTCAGAAAAACCTTAAAAGAATTATATGAACTGATGAAAAGTGAAATGAGAACCAGAACAATGTACAGTAAGAGAAATATCTTATGATGATCAACTGTTAAGGTCTAAACTCTATATAAGCAAAACAAATTCTCAAGATACTCACAAGAGTCTCATGATGAACAATGCTATCTATAGCCAAAGAAGGAATTGCTGGAATCTGTAATATGCAGAAATGGGTAGCCATTTCTCTCTGGGTGCAAGTTAGCAGTTGCCACTTTGGAACCTGGCAGGACATCCAGGGCCTGTGCCAGGGTGACAGTTAAGGACAGGGTATAAAAGGGGGTCCACAAACCCCTGGGGTCTTCACTTCTCTCTTTCATCTCGAGGGTTAGGGAGGAGGTGATTCTGGGCCCCTTGGGTGGTTTGGGAGTTTTGGTTAGGCAGTCAGTTTGCTAGCCAAATTCAATACTTCATTGGTATAGTCAACAACCTTGTATTTTAAGCTAGTGTCAATAGTTACAATCAAGAACAGCAGCATCTGGCCCAGGGGACTGACAGCCTCTGGGCTCAGCTTCAAAGCAACAGAGTAGGGAAGTGCACTCAAGGCTTTCTCTTACTCTGCACCTAGGAACAACAACCTGTGTTTTAAGATTTATTCAACATCTAGTATTTGGGCAAGATCTTTAGGGTTTCCTTTCTCCCACCTTCCTACTTCTGTACGTATCCTCAGTTTGGTTATAATTAAATCTTGTTTAAACCCTAAATCCTAAATGTTCTTGAAGCCATTGCTTACCTTACCAACAACAATTAGTCATTAGCAGGCAGATCTGTTTAACATCATTAGCTGTCCTAGTTTTCCAAGCCTGGTTTATCCATCATCAATTTAAGATTTCAGGAAGTCACAGTCTACTTCCTGGAAACATTTCAAACTACCTGGCTGGATTGGTTCTAAGGCCCTGGGGCTTTGGCAGAGAATCTTGGGCTTAAAGGAGACCTAACCTTGCTGGTGTGGGAGTTAATCTAAACTCACATTCTGAAGTGGTTAAGGTCTCTCACCCTATTCATATTCCATCATCAGCATCTGCCTTGGCCCCTTGGTTGCTCACAACAAGTCTAATTGCAGATCAAAGCATACCATCTTTCATTTTATTTCCTTCATTATTCTTTTATTATACGTGTGATGTGAGTCTTTGGTAATGGTATGAGTAATATGAAAATATAGCAGGGGGATGAGGAGGGGAGAATCTGAATCATAAAATGTCAGAAAACAAATGTTAAAAATTGCTTCCATGTGTAATTGAAAAAATGATTTAAAAAAGAAGATAAGCTCCTTGAGAATACAGATGGTTTTATCTTTGTATTTATATTCAAAGGGTCTAGCACAGAGTAGGTACTTAATAAATGTTGATTAATTTAATGATCTTGAGACACTTTCAAGTTTTATATTTCATTAGTTGTGTTAATCTATGAAAAACTGAATAGATAGTTCGGCAATCATATTTTAAAAATATATAATTGATGTACAAAGATATTGACTAAATTAGAGTGGCTGAAAAAATTCTTTTTCCTTAGTATCATCTTAAAATATGATCAAGGTTGGCTCAACTCAAAGGATTAAAATATATATCTCCAGTACTATGCTCAATGATCCAAGAGAATTTAGTGACTTGTTTCAAACCTATAGTGAGATTTATGTTAATTCAGCTGTTCCTCACGTGTGTAGGGAGATTTCTATCCTGCCTTTGAAGAATGCATGTAACTTCCATCATTATTAATGGGAATTACATGTGCACCAGGAGAGGAAAACATAGACTGGTCTTTCTTGTGGGTCTTAAAGAAATACATGATGACAAAATTTCCTGTGCATATTTTTATATAGTTTATGTTTAAAGCTCAATATTTTGATGGCTTTTGAACAAACAATTTAGCTATGACATTATACTCAAGATTAATTGCTTCAATTTCCTTTGTGGACTGCAGGTTATTTTGATTAATTTGCAAAATGTGCTCCCAGTTGATCATGGGAGTAAACTGAGGATCAGTCAGGGTGGCCTGGTAGCCCCTGAATAGCTGGGGTGGTCCCTTGGCCTGGCAGAGGGAATACCCAAATTTGTACTAGCAGGTTAAAAGGACCCTAGGGTAAGGTTAAGGATCACCTTGTACGTAACCAGTAGAATTCTACCTTCTGCAAATATGCTCCTTCTTATTACATCCTTACCCCTATACAAGAAAGTAGTTAATTAATCTACCAAAAATATGCTTGAGTGTTTACTATTGTATGAGCCACAAAAGTTTGACAGATATGACTTCTATGTAATGACAATGAAGACTCTACAAATAATCTCTATTAGCTAAACTGTGAATGAAAAGAATCATAAAACAAAAGAAAAATTTCCAAAATATTTTGAAAAGTTAGCTGCTAAAGTCAAGGAGAAGTCTGAAGAATCTTTGAGATAAGCATCCTACCATTAGGGAATATAAGGAACCAAATAATGTTCTTAAACTAAGATCTAGTGTGAATAATAGACCCCAGATCCATGTTCCATTCTCCATTTATTGAGTGAGTTGGGGAATTTGTATAATTGGGCTCTGTTTCTTTTTTTTTTAATTTTAAAAATATTTTCTCATGTTTACATATTTCATTTTCTTTCCCTCTCCTTTTTCTTCCCCCCTCCTGGATCCAATAAGCACTTCCACTGGTTTATACAAATGTTATCACATACCTATTTCCATATTATTATTATTTTTAAATAGAGCAATCTTTTAAAACCAAAACCCCCAATCATATATCCATATAAATAAATGATGTAATTTGTTTTTCTTCTGTGTGTCTACTGCCACAGTTCTTTCTCTCAATGTGGTTAGCATTTTTTCTCACAAATCCCTGAGGGATTGTCTTGTAGTAGCAAAGTCCATTACATTGAATTGTTCCACAGTGTTTCACTTTCTGTGTATAACGTTCTCTTGGTTCAATTAATTTCACTCTGCATCAGTTCCTGGAAGTTCTTCCAGTTCATATATACATCCTCCAGTTCATTGTTCCTTAAAACACAGTAGTATTCCATCTCCATCATATGCCACAATTTGTTCAGCCATTCTCCAAACAAGTGACAGCCCCTCATTTTTGGACTCTGTTTCTGAAGAGTCTTAAACTCTTTATAAGAAATGATGAACAAGGATTTATCTATTAAATTTTCTAGTAGGATAAGGGATGTGAGATCTCTGTTTTATAGATGAAGAAACCAAAGCTCAAAAATATTAAATGGTTTGCTCCTGGTCACACAGTAATTGTCAGAGTTGTGATTCAAACCAAGATATGCTTGTTTCTAAGCCTAATATTCTAAGCACTACACCTCTTTCCTTCTGGGTCCCCTTTGGATATGTCAGTATAGGATTTGTGTCTGTGGCTGTGTATGAAAGTGTATGTATATGTGTGTGTGACACACATTTTCATACACAGAGACAGAGATAGAGATAGAGAGATGAAAATAACCTTCCTTTCCTCAGAAAAATTTACTGGCTATCTTAGTTACTATCTACAAGCAAGTTGTAACCAGAAAGCCTCTCCCTGATAAAATAAGGAAGACAGTTTTCTTCAGTTTTCTAAGAGGTTATGAGCCACTCAACCTTGGCTAAGAGGGAGCTAAACAAAAGATAAGAAAGATACTTTGAACCTATGATAAAATCTTTGATTTTAAATTCCTGTGAATGGGAATGAATTTATGTCCACTGTCCAAGATGATTATCTGAATTGGCATTAGAAATATTACAGATAATCTTCCTCTGGTTATGAAAATGAATTAAAGCCAGAAAAAGTTCTAAGTGAAGATCTTCTGGCTTGCATTCTATCTGGCATGAATTCCTGCTTTTATCGTGTATAATATATATGTATCAACAGAAAAATCTCTGGCTTTGGCACTGTATTTTCCATAGTCTTTGGCACGTTTGAAGGACATGACACGTCTCTCTACATTTCTTTAAAGTTACTTGACACCTGGGAACACATTACAACACAATTCTTTGAGGAACAGGAGACATTGACATTTGTCTTACTTCTTACTTGTCTTATATCTCTGATTATCTATGACAGTTGTGCCACTCTGGAAAATATTGATTTGACTTTAGAAAATCAGTTATTGTAGAAATATTTTTCTGATCTGTTTTGTGGAAGGGAAATTTCATTTTAATCCTTTGATCTATTTCTAAATGTGAGGTTCCAAGAAAAGAAGCTAGTACTATAATGGATTTTAGTGCCTGGTAAGAGAAATTGAGACTTGGAAATCCCATGAAAGCACTCTTTCTGGATCTTCTCTGTGGACACTTGACCATATTTCAGGGATCAATTAATCAATATTTATTAAGTGCCTACTATGTGGCAGCACTATACTTAGCACTAGGGACAGAAAAGATGTAAAAGACAATTCTTGTCCTCCAGAAACTAACAATCTAAAGGAGGATAACATGCAAAAAAATACATACAAACAAAGCTATATACTGGATAAATAGGAATTAATAAACAGAGGAAAGGCAATAGAATTAAGAGGGATTGAGGAAAATTTCTTGTAGAAGATAGGATTTTAACTGGAACTTAAAGGAAGCTAGGAAGGTCAGTAGTCAGAGCAGAGGAGAGAGAATAGCTGATACCCAGTCTATTTCAGAGATAACCAGAGAAAATACCTGGTCCTGAGAGGTGCAGTGTCTTGTTCCTAGAACAGCCAGGTGGCCAGTGTCACTGGATTGGAGAGTACATTCAGGGAGTACAGTATTAAGAAGACTGGAAAGGTCGAAGGGGGATAGGCTATGAAGGGCTTTGGAAGCCAAACATCATCTTGTATTTGATCCTGGCGGTAATAAGAAGCCACTAGAACTAGAGTTCACTGAATAACATAATTGGAGCTATGCTTTAAGGAAATCATTTTAGTGATTAGAGTGGAAAGAGACAAGTCAGACATTTGAGAGTTGTAGGTGAAGTAGACAGACCTTAACAACATATTGGATATGGGGTGGTGGTGATGGTGAGAGATAGTGAAGAGTTCAGAGCTCAGGATGATCCCTAAAGTGTTAATCTGCGATACTGGGAAGATTGTATTTCCTTCTATAGAAATAAGCAAGGTGAGAGGAGGGGAAGATTTAAGTGTAAATATAATGAGTTCTATTTTGGACATATTGAGTTC
Source organism: Gracilinanus agilis (assembly GCF_016433145.1). Taxonomy (NCBI): domain Eukaryota; kingdom Metazoa; phylum Chordata; class Mammalia; order Didelphimorphia; family Didelphidae; genus Gracilinanus; species Gracilinanus agilis. The sequence continues at coordinate 330,322,127 of NC_058130.1, forward strand.
AAGATATCTACTGGATGCCCAATTTGAGATATCTGAAAGACAGAGATCTGAGATTTGGAGTCAACAGAGAGTTAGGTATAGATAATATCTATTTGAGTATCATCAGTATAGAAAATCCTTGAGAACTGTGAGATTATCAAGGGAAGCAGAGAAGAGTGACAGGATTGAACCCTGAGGGACAGATAGTTAGAGGGCATGATCTGGGAAAGGGTCTAGCAAGGGAAAGAGAGGCAGAATAATTAGATGGGTACAATAAGAAACAAAAAAAGTATTGTCTGGAAAACCTAGAGAGGAGAGTTTTAGGGGGAAGAAAATGATCACTAGTCTCAGAGACTGCAGAGAAGTCCAAAAGAATGAGGGTAAAGCAAAGGTCATTTGATTTGACAACTAATAGATCATTAGTAACTTTGTAGAGAGGAATGTTGGTGGAATGATGAAGTTAGAAGACAGACAGTAAGAGGTAAAGAAGTAAATGAGAAGACAAAAAGTGGAGGCATCTATCCTAGATGGTCTTTTCAAAGAGTCTAGCCACAAAGGGCAGAGAGTTATAAGACAATGGTTATTTGAGATGGGAGGTTGAGTGAGGGTGGTTTTTTTCCCCAGGTTGGTGGAAATATGGGTATGTTAATAGGCAATAGGGAATAAGCCAGTAAACAGGCAGAGATAGAAAATTCATGAAAGAGTGGGGATGACTCTAAGGTAAACTTAAGTGAGCAGTCATAAGGGCATTTTTATATGAGGAGATAATATATTTATTTCCATAGAACTCTATCATTATCAGGAATCATAGAGGGAATCTAATTGTATAGAAATCTGTCTGTGATTCTCTCTTATTTTGATGATTTAAAAAAAAAAAGTAAAGAGAAGAGAAACAAACTGTGTGTGGGTGGAGAGGGAGAGGAAGAACCAGGAAAATTATCTCACATATATATATGGTGTACAAGAAGTCAGTGTAACAAAGAAAATGGAGTGAGAGTGTGACTACACTTAACCATAGCTCTTATTCGAATTGGTCAAAGTTGGGAAGAATACACACACACACACACACACACACAGATTTGGTACAGAATACATTTTAACCATTGACTAACTCAAGTCCCTAATCTTCCTTGGAGACTTTCTGCTTTGGAAAGAGAAAAGTGTTTCTTTCCAGGGAAAGTATATTAATGAGATTTTATAGAAACCAACAACACATTGTTGTGTGTAAATTTTTACATTTCTCCTTCTTTTTCATGAGTAAAAGGGCAAAAAGTAGGAAAATGAGAACAGAGAACTTGGAAGAGTGCATAAGCACCTTTTCCCTGACATGCAAGTTGGCAGTAAAAGCTCTCTGCATTTGTGTTAAAAGCTCTAATAAAATAACTCACATTTATATAGTGGTAAGATTTACAAAGTGCTTTCCTCAAAACAGCCCTGTTAGGTGGTACAAATTTTAGTGCTTCAACATTAGAGATGGAGAGATTCAGAGGTAAAGTGATTTTTGCCATGCCCATGGTCAGACACTAGTAAGTATGAGAGATTGGACTTCAAACACCAATAGTTCAAAATTCTTTCTACTACATATTAAAAACCTTCAAAGCATTTTGCACGAAACTACCCATAAGCACTGTAATAATAAAGAGAGCCAGTAAGTGATGTTTGATAGAATGGGAGAGAGAGTCTGTATGGTGAGTTTCTCTTCCAGCTCTCTCCTGGGGCCAAATATACACTGGGAGACTTTGAGGGGCTGTCACCCCAAAACAGGGTGACCTGGATGGTTGTGCCACCCCACAGGAATTGGGGGCAAGGCTTCCCTATAAGACGAGGTATGTGGTACCCCAATCCGATCTTGATTAAGGATGGGATTTACACAAACCTCCCCCTCCAATCAGTTAAATTCACAGCAGGTGGTCTGGCTTCAAGATGAAGGCTGTGGTTTCCCTCTCCCTCATTGTCTCTCAGGCACTCTGGAATGCTATCTGACTGATGAATGGCTTTTATTATTCGCAATTCAGGGATTGGGGAAAGGGGTGAAGGACAGAGAGATTTTGAGGTGCCCTCTTTTCTATTGCTATGGGGTCCATCACTTGTGTGGGATCCTTAGTGGTTCCCACACCTAAGCTCCTCCCCTCACTCCTTCTGTTTCTATTTCTATCCTTTTTCTATAATTGTAAGGTTTGACTGAAAAAGGATCTCTCAGAAAGGTTGGGAATGGGAGAAGGAGACTAAGAGATTGCTCCCAAAATGAAGTCCAAACTTAGCTGATTCGATGGTTGAAGTCTTGATGCGATGGAATGGCTTTGATCAGGGTTTCAATTTCCAAAGAAAAATCCTCATGAAGCCTTCAGGACTGGATCTGAGCTGGGATGTCCTCCTCCTCTCTCCTCCCAGTCCTCCACCTGAAGATCTCTCTTTCCCTTCCTCCTCTGGAGAATTTCCCAGAATTCTCTCTGGTCTCAACTGTCAGTAACTGTCACCAACTGCCTTTGGCTCCTTTTGTACCACCCCCTTGCACAAATCCCATCCTTACAGCACCAAAAGGTCAGTGTCATGACTATAATTCAGAAGGGTTTTTACTTAGAAGAATAAAAATTGTGGTAACTGGTATAAAGAAATGATAAGAAGAATGCTTGTTGATTCATCAATAGGACTGGATGACGTTTTCTTACTCAAATGTAAGGAAAGACAATGTTAGATTAGGCAATAATAAAGAAACTACATTTATTTGTTATAAGCAATAGTTTTTGAGGAGAATGAAGATAGTGGTGATGATACCTAAAAAGAAAAGAATCTAAAATAAGTAGAAAGTAGAAGCAAGTTCAGAAGGGGACAGGAGCAAACAGTCAATGTTGTTTCTTGATATGAACAGGGGGTTGGCCAGCAACACCCTACTGATATCTGGTGTCCTATAAGGGCCCTGTGAAGTCCTTGTTGGGGTAAGAAGGTGGCAGGGGTCATAAGAAGGGCAGCCGAATCAAAAGGACCACTGATGCATATAATATTCAGTGACATCAATGGCAACTTTATTGAGGGAGGGGATGATTCTTATAGAAACAGGTTGTTACTATATTTAGCAACCAATCATACTGAGTGGTTACTCCAAACATACTCATCTATATGGTTACAAGCAATGTTTATGTGACAGCAGATAACCAAGGATATCCATAAGATACATGAACACAAACTCAAGATGATGTCTCTTCTATTGTGATATGATACACAAACCTAGAGTTTCCAGGGCAAACTGTCCTAATTTCATACCTAGGTCACTCAGACTTATTTAATGTTCTATATTCCTTTACCTAAGGGTCCAACTCAGGGGCCTCTCAGTATCTACCCTGTTCTATATCAAATATCAAATAAAAAGAATCAGGTCACAGAGAATGAGGATTCATGGCTTTACATGAATTTTTCTTTTTTTTTGTTCTTTGTATAGGGAAAATCATATTTGAAAATTTCAAAATTATAAAAGCAAAATGTGAAAAATGAGTACTGTATATCTAAAAATTTTGCTCTGAATTTTAGAGCACTAAAAATGATGCTATAGAACAATGCTATGTGTTGCTATAAAATGTCTCAATGTTTGTAGTTAGCTCCTTAAACTTTTTTTGATATCTTTTAAAATTGTTTTTAGATCACTTTCATTTCCCAAAATATTTCTTCTCCCTCCTCCTCTCAGAAAGCAACTGAATATAATCCTTGGATCAAAGAATCAATTATATAGGACTCTTTCCCACAATAGTAGAGATTGATTGTGAAGTTGGTGAGAGTGGAAGAGAAAAGGCTTCCAGATTCAAGAGAGAAGGTGTACAATTCAAACCTGTCTTCAGTAAAAGAGAAACACTGGAAAAGAACCAATTTGAGAGGAACAGGCAATCTCTATATGTTGGGATCCTCTGCTTGCTCCACTAGATACCTAAAGAGATTTTCCCTTTGATGAAATCTAGGACTCTCTCTCTTAGTCATACTGAATTATTTTGTTCCCTAAGGGAGGACTCATTCAATCAATATATATTTTTATGTACATATTTTTCTAATTTCTGTTTTTGATATTCTCTTGGATTAAATGAGTTTCATTGATATTTGTTTTGTGTGTTCTTTGAATAATTGGCATTTTATGGGAATGAAATTATCTTAGTTTTAAAACTTGGGCCCCTCTTTTTTTTATAAAGGAACTATGATCATCAGTTTAGCTTGAATCTAAAAATCAGATAATAATATATTTAAGGGAGTAGATAAACCATATCCTGGCATACCTCTCTCTGAGGGGAAAAAAAGTGACTAGCCTCTGGATCCAACTTCCTTCTTTCCACCCTGGCAGAAATTAAATTCTCTCATGAAGAAGGTAGGGGAAGAAATGTTAACAATATTTACTCTTGCCCCTCTTCAGCCCATGTGGACATCTATAGCCTAAATGGGAAAACGAAACAACAACAACAACAACAACAACAAATAGTACAGTATCTATATACCCCAACACTTATATTTGGAGGGAAAAAAAGAAAGCAAAGTTCAGTAAAATTAACTAATACTTTGGGACAGGTAGGTGGCATAGTAGATAGAGCGTTAAGCCTGGAATAAGGAAAACCTGAGTTCAAATTTAGCCTCAGACACTTACTAGCTGTATGACCCCAGGCCAGTCACTTGACAGTATTTGCCTCAGTTTTCTCAACTGTAAAATGGGCTGGAGAAGGAAATGGCAAACCACTCCAGTCTTTTTGCCAAGAAAACCCTAAATGGAGTCACAAAGAGTTGAACAGGACTGAAAGATGACTAAACAACAACCATTACCACTAGAGTAGTTAAGCATGTTGTTTTCTGTAGTGTTTCACATATGTAGTTCCCATCTCTTCAAAAAAAAGTTAAGAATCACATTCTCATCATATTTTTTCTTTGATACCAAAGTCAGTCATAAAATCTTCATAATATCCAGCATTGAGGCTTTTGTTGTTGTTTTTTATGTTTAAATTGCTGTAATAGTTCTGTATATTTCCTCCCTGGTTCTCTTTACCTCACTTTGCACTATTTCTACAAGTCTTCCCATGTTTCTCTATGTTTATTGTATTTATAATTATTATTATAACCTTTACTTTCTGTCTGAGAATCAATACTATGTATTGGTTCCAAGGCAGAAGAGTGATAAAGACTGGGCAATTCATTGAGCTACGTGGTTGCCCCCATCACACTAATTATTTCTTTCAGCAAAGCAATATTTCATTACATTCATGTATTATAGTTCATTTACTCATTCTCTCAATCAGTGTGCATCTAATTTATATCCAGTTTTTTGCTGCTACAAAAAGTGCTGGAGACCACTAGCTGGTTCAATAGATTCAATAGGTTCAATAGTATTGATTCTAAGATAGAAGGTAAAAGATTATTTTTTAAATGTTGCTATTAATATTTTGGAGAGTACAGAACCTCTCTTTTTTATCATTGATCTCTTTGGAAAACATGCCTAGCAGTAGGATATCTGCAGCTAAGGGTTGTATTTTAGTTACTCCCTTAGCATTACTCCAAATTATTTTCCAAAATGTTTATACTAATTCACACTTCCACCAATAGCATATTAGTGTAGCTGTCATTCCACAACCACTCCAACATTCATTATAACTGTTTTTTGGGGGTCATCTTTGCTGGATATCCTAAGCTTTTAAGAGTAACATATTTCTCTTTTTAACATATATATGTATATAGAGATATATAGAGAACTATGTATTTATATATATATACATATTTAGATGATATATTTCATAGCAGTGTATATAATTAATAGGAAAAACAACTCTGACTCAATTAAGCACAATTATAGAACCTGTCTAGAACATGAAAGTATCACTGTCCATTATCTTAACTGTAGACCAAGTATTTATTAGGATGAGAATTTTGGACCTGATATAGCAATAGATAAATGGGAGCCAAAATGTGGAGGACTTTAAATGCCAGATCAAAGTATTATTTGTTTATTTGTTTACTGAATCCTAGAATCAATAAGGGGAAAATGGATGTTTTGAGTGAAGATGTGTGTGTGGGGTTAGCAGGGTGGTATCTCCTGGTCAGATCTGGGCTCTAAGAATTTGTAACTTTTGTGAAAGAGGAATTGGGGAAGAAAGAGTCTGGAGGCTGGGAGACCACCTCAAAGGCTACTGTAATGGTCTAGGCCAGTGGTTCCCAAACTTTTTTGGCCTACCGCCCCGTTTCCAGAAAAAATATTACTTAGCCCCCTGGAAATTATTTTTTAAAAAATTTTAATAGCAATTAATAGGAAAGATAAATGCACCTGTGGCCATCACCGCCTCCCTGAATCGTTGCAGCACCCACCAGGGGGCAGTGGCTCCCACTTTGGGAATCACTGATCTAGGCAGTGGTGGTGATGAGAGATGATGAAGTTTTGAATTGAGATAGATGTTTGAGTGTAGAAGAGATGGATTTATCTGATAGAATATGGAATTTGGAAGGGAGATAAGAGTTAAAGAAGACTCTAAAATTGTGAACCTGGGTGATGGGGAGAATGATGCTGACAGTAACAGAAGTGGAGAAGTTTGGCAGAATGGTAATTTTTTGTTTTCTCAGAAACTTGACAAATTCTATTTTGCATGTGTTGGATTTGAAATATCTATGTGATATTCAGATGGTTGGTAATAGAGAATGAGTCAACAAAGGAGACTGAGGAATAATGAAGCTGCTTTATGTGGGGGAAAGGAAGTGGCATAGAGGTGAAGTACAATGAAGATTTAGCAAAAAAAAGATTATTAGGTTTAATTTTTGGTTTTCTTTTGGAAAAGATCTCATTGATAATTTTTTAAAATTTATTTTTTAAATATTTTTCCATGTTTACATGATTCATTTTTTCCCCTCCCTTCTTCCCTACACACTCCTGGATCCAATAAGCACTCCCACTGAGTTATACAAATGTTATCACTTATACCTATTTCCATATTATTCATTTTTGCACTCATTGGTTATCTTGAAAAGAGCAATTTCAATTGACCCAGGTTCCCTTCACACCTGCATCTCTGCTTAGAATAACATGCCCTCTCCCCTTGGATAAGCTGATCACCTGAAATCTCATCACCATGAAAAATGACTCAGGTTTGGATATTCTACAACTTCTGAACTCATGGTCACCTGCCTCTCCCTTCTGCCTAGAGGCTCGAGAATGGAGCACTAAATTTCTCCCAAAGCCTTCCTTTATAGAAGACTCATAACCTTCCAGGTAACTCCATCAGTCCTTCTCCCTGGCCATGATTCTAGGGAATAATATTTCTCTTAGACAGTTACTCTCTGTTACCTCCCTCATTTTCAGCTTTCTTTTGTGTGATGTCTTCCCTAGTTGATCATAAACTCCTCAAGGGAAGGAACTGTCTCTTTTTCTTATTTATATTCCCAGCATTTAGCACAGTGCCTGGTACATAAGTTGAATTAAAATGATAATTTAGAAACCAGACTGCTTGAGATTAAAAGGAAGCAAGAGCTGAAGAAATATGGCAATGAAGAGAACTTTCAAAACATTTCTTATCTCATAATAGTATAATGGAATGTTCAATAAAGGGCTTTTCTTTTAAAATGAATTTTTTTCCTCCATTTTCCAGGAAGGTACATTATTTGCCTTCTCCTTATCTTGATGGGAAAAATTAAATATTCATTCCTTTTTTTTTTTCTTAGAGAAATAGGAACAGCAGAGTAAGTAGCCACCTGTGTAGCAGATATTTGAATGAGGCCCACTAGCTCAAAATATCTCTGGTAGAAGTCTTCTATAGTGAGGTAACTAGCTAGCACAGTGGATAGAGTGCCAGGTCTGGAGTCAGGGAGACTGGTTTAAAATCTGGTCCTAGATACTTCCTAGCTGTGGGACCCCTGGCAAGTCATTTCACCCCAATTGCCCAGCCCTTACTGCTCTTCTGTCTTGGAGCAGTTAGTTAGTAATGATTCTAAGACAGAAGGTAAGGGTTCAAAAAAAAGTCTTCCATAGGGCTTGAAATTCCCAGCATTCATATCACTCCTGTGTATTAAGGCCTAATCTCTCCAGATAGCTGCTGTTATCTAAATATGCATTATCTAAATATATTACCTGGCATAGGGAGTCCATAAAAGTCTTTGTTGTTGTTCAGTTGCTTCCATCATGTCCAATTCTTTGTAGCTCCATTTTGGATTCTTCTTGGCAAAGATACTGGAACGATTTGCCATTTCCATATCCAGCTCATTTTACACATGAAGAAACTGAGGCAAACAAGGTTAAGTGGCTTGCTCAGGGTCACATAGCTAGGAAATGTTTTATTTGAACTCATTAAGATGAGTTTTCCTGATTCCATGCCTAGTGCTCTATTCACCATGCCACTTAGCTGCCTTCACATTAAACTATTAGTACACACTAACTTAGTATTATAAAATCTTCCTCTGTTTTCAAGTTGACTACCAGATATGGCTGCTATGTCAGTGAGCTTTGCTTAAATGTTTTTCTTTGTTAAAAGGAAAGATTCAGTTGTCAGGGGTGAGGTAAGTTGGTTAAGGAGCAATAATTATGGAGTAAAAATAAAGGATAACAATAAAGTGAAGAAAATTTAAAAATAATAATGAGATGTATAAAGGTACAGAAAATGGCATAAACCATCAGTGGTAGATATAGTGTTCATTGATTGGTTTTATCTAGATGTATTTTGTTGTTATGAGGGAGAATTCTATCTATATGAGGAGAGGGAAATATTGGGAAATTGTTATAAAATCAGTAATAATTTTAAAAATAAAAATGGGAGGGGAAGAGAATAAGCATTTTTAAGCACATACTAGGTCTGTGCTAAGAGCTTTACAAATATAATTTCATTTGATCTTTACACCAGTCCTGGGAGGGAAGGGTTACTCTTCTGTCTGTTTTTCATTTGAAAAATGACTTCCCCAGGGTTACATAGTAAAGGAAGGTCAGATTTGAAGTCAGGTATTCCTGACTACAGGTCCAATTCTCTACTCAATGTATCTACCAGAATAAAAATTCAAACTCCTATTATCTGCTTCTATATACTGTGTTCTCTCTATGCCATTTTACTATCCATGACCAGACTAGAAAGCAGAAAGGGGATCTGAGCATAGGGGACAAGGGATAAGTCAATTTTAATAGAAGGAAGAGAGTAAGAAAGCCATTGCTCAGGGAAAATGGATCAATATACAGGAGACTCTAGGCAGGGAAGCAAGATATCTGAATAGGATCTTGATAAATCCTGGTGAATTGATTAAGGAAGGGAGCGGCATCAGAAAGATGACAGTAAAAAAGGCAAATCATTTCCTCTTTGAGATTTTTTTTAATATCAATCAAGCAGATCAGTCACAAGTTTTTTCTTTTCTTAATCATTTTATGATAGTGCAAAGAGTTGTAGATGTGAACTCAAAGGTCTTGGAGTGAATCCTAGTTCAGTCACTTTTGTAATTGGGTCAGCTTCCAGTGCAGGACCTACTTCAGAAGTTTATTTCTTCTCATTTAAATGAGTATGGAGCCCTAGAAGGTATGAGCACATCCCCCAAAGAGATGTGTTCATTAATTAAGGTGAATATGAATATGGGTTATACAACTGACTCTTTTGCCATTAGTATCTTTGCAAGATCATTTATACTTGGCAGTTTCCCACTCCTGTAATGCATGTACTCATCTCTACCTCTGAAAATCCTCCATATCCTTCAGTGCCCAGTTCAATAACCATTTTCTACCTTTCCTGAATTTCTTCTTTGTACTCTCAACTGCTTGTGTCCTCTTTGCTTAAATTAAATGTAATTAAATTATGATTATAATTTAAAAAGCTCTACTTCCCAGAATTCCAGTGTCTTTATCATAGAAAGAGGGGGTTGGATTAATCCATTTCTAAAGTTCTATCTAGTTCAAAATTGTATAAGCCTCAGACTCTAAAGCCAAATGATAGTTTCTCAATGTTATGCAAATGTTATGCAAAAAATTAATCCAGGAAACAGTGGAAAGCAATTCAATGCCAAACATCTTTAGTTTTAAGATAAATTCTCATATGGACAGGCATATATATATATATATGTGTATATATATATGTGCCATATATATATATATATCTTTAAATGAACTCTTACTAAGATAAGAATATGAAAATAGATCTTGTTACTGCATTTAAGCTTTACATCAGACAAATACACAAACTAACGAAAACATCTCCTAAAAATCTCTAGTAAGTAGTGTTGTGAGGAAAGATTATTTAGTTGTTATGTAGGAGACTTAGCAGGAAGGGCTGGAGAATTCCACATGGAATGGGGAAGCAGGAAGTGGCTTGCTCTCTCTCTGAGACAGACTCCATGGTGGTTGGGACAAGCTGTAACTGACCCTGGGAGACCTCAGAGCTAGTGGAGTTGCACCCTGGGATCCTGGAGAGTGGTGAAGGTTGACAGCAGAAGACATCAACCCTGCAAGGAGACACTGAATAGGGAAGTGGCCTGTGATCTGGTGGAGCTTGCAGACTTCCTCTCCCTACCTGGCTACTTTGGGTCATCAGCTCTGGAGGAGTTGGTTCCTGGCATCCTGTAACATCCCTGGAATAGTTGTGAGATCCCAAGTTCAGGCCTCTTCCCCAGGTCCTTAGCCAGGCTGTCAGAGCCTGGCAGAAGCCAGGTTGGCTAGGGATCTTACCCTTTTTGACTCCAGTCTTGGGTTGTTAGTCATAGTTTACCTACCCCTTTTCCAATCCCCTCATCTTATAATTAAACTGATTCCCTGTGTGTTTTTAGTAATTTAGGGTGCTCATTGTGTGTATGTATTAATCTGTATTTATTCCAGGTTGGGTGGGGCTGAGTGACAGTTGGTTGGGCTTAACTGTCATTTCAGTCAATGGTCTTTCCCTTGTAGTTAAACCTGGTTCCCTGACTTTTAAAGTCTCACCCATTCTCCCTTCCTGTCTCCTATCCACCCCAGTGAGCCCACAAGTAATATTTAAGGCACCTTTCCTGGTTTTCCCTATTATAGTAGCCTCTGGAAACCAAACTTCTCTAGCCTGGAATCTCAGTGAACTGACTACAGTGCACACAGTCCAAGTCCTGGGTTCCCCCAATTCAGAGGTCTTTAAGCAAAAGTCTCCCAAATCTCGTTTGGGCTATATGGGCTCTAGACTCTCTTCCACTTGAGATCCTGTGATTTTGAAGCAGGATCTCCCCATTTCAGGAATTGTCTCAGGGAAGAGTCTTTGGGAGCTAACTTGGTTGACTTTGAGGGAATGCATGTCCAAATTTCTCATTGTAGCAGTCCAGAGGCATATAACATTCACAAGATGATTCCAAAGCACAGTTTTCTTAAGGCAAAAATCATGAAAGAACTCTAATAAAAAAAAAAAAAAACTCGGGGAGGGGCAGCAGCTAGGTTGCTCAGTGGATTGAAGGCCAGGCCTGGAGATGGGAGGTCCTGTGTTCAAATCTAGCCTCAGACCCTTCCTTGCTTTTGTGACCTAGGCTAGTCACTTAACTCCAATTGTCTAGCCCTCACCCCTCTTCTGCCTTGGAACTGGTACTTAACATCTATACTAAAACAGAAGGTAAGGGTTTAAAAATTATATCTACCTGTAAGCTGGGACAATTTTTTTTTAAGTTTAAAAAGAGAAAAGGTCATGGATTTGTTAACTGAGAAATCATTAGTAACTTTGAAGAGAACAATGTAGGTGGAATGACTAGGCTGGAAGCTACATTGTAAGGGATTAAAAAGAGAAAGAATGGAGGCATCTATGCTAGATAATCTTTTCAAGGAATTCAGACAAAGACAGAAGAGATGTAGAAGGATAGTTTATGAATATGGAAAGATCAAGTGAGAGTTTTTTGAGAATGAGGGAGACAAGGACATATTTGTCAGGAGCAGAGAATAAGCCAGTAGACAGGAAAAGATTAAAATAAGTGATAAAGTAGGGATGATGAGGTGCATTTTTTTTTCTTTGCAGGAAAGAGGATAGAATGAGATCACTTGAGTAGAAAGAGGAGTTAGCCTTCATAAGGAATAGAGCCCCTTCATTGTATGAGTTAGAGGTAAAGGAGGAAATAGGGCTGAAGGAATATAACAAGTATCTGACAGTTAACAAATGTCTGAGACCAGATTGGAACTCAGTTCTTCTTGTCTCCCAGGTCAATACTATACCCACTATGCCCTCTAGCATACCACAAAAAAAGTGATGGTGAAAGCCAATTTTTTTTTATGAGAATTGGCACAAAATACTGAGCAGCAACTGAAAAAGAATAAAGGGGTAAAATTATAGATTTACATTTCCTCCATGTCCAGATTCAGGTCTTTAAAAATATAATTCTCCTTTAATTCCTTGAATCTTATTGGGAGCATTAAATCAGACACTGCACCCAACATCATATATTTATATTTGTATCTGACTAAACTTTCTAGGAAAAATATTGGTGGTTTGCAAGTTCTCTCTGAGAAAGTAGTTTATCAGAAAAAACCTACATTTTTCTTAGTATGGGAACAAGGGTATATATTTGAAAGAATTAAATCTCTTTCCATGAAGTGTTCCATGACCTATGGAATAAAAGCAAAATAATTCCTACATTGGTTACAGCTAAAGCTTAAATCAAGTAAGAACTCAGAAAATCTCAGATTGGGCTGTTATTACTGTTGTTAAAAGTGATTGAGGGAGAACCCCACAGATGTTAATGGCTTAGCTAGTCTGGTTATGTGTTGAGACTAGCTGGGTTATGTGAGAAAAATTGCACAGAAAGAGTTTGGAATGTTGGAGAGAGGATTGATTGACAATGAAAGCAGTTGGAAGGGGGAGGTTAGAGACTTGAGAGAAGGACAGTTGCTCTCTGGGAATAGTCTTTTCTGGACCTCAGGACTGGAGGGAGCTCTCTCTGCCTCTCAGGATAGAAACAAGATCTATTCCTGGGATTTTCCCAACTATTTTCTCTACCTGGGTTCCTGTGGATTGTACCATGGAATAAAAGGATTTAAGGGGGGCTGCTTGAACTGTAATGCCTGTCTCTAAAGACAATACTAACCCGGAGAAACAAGCTAAACCAGCCCTGAAGATCAGAATCTCCTTTCCTCTGTCTACTGCTAAAGACTTTGGATTTAAGAAAGCTAGCATAGATATAGCATAGAATAGGAAGAAGGAAAACCTCCATCAGCCTGTGAGCACTGAGCTCAGCTCAAATCTCTCTGTGCTTTAGGTTTAGAGCAATCCCTACTTCCCTCTATCCTGATGCCTTCCCTTTAGGATTTGTTATTAAACCAACTTTAGTTAAATAAGCACAGTCAGATAATCTTTGTAAGGGTGAAGGGAGCCAGAAGGGAGAAACGGTTTCTTAGGGGAGAAAGATCTACATAATCTCAAGTTATGCCAAATCTTGAGGTGCCCATCATTGCCTTCTCCCCCGCTGGGGCTGCACAGGAGGAGACATCAGGGAAGTTCAGGCAATAAGCAAAGACTTGAACACAAGCCAATATCAAATTCCTTTGGTGTCTTTATCCTGTTCAGAACTCAGCTGCCCCTCCATCTTCACCCTACTCTAGTGAGTCAGAGAAAGCTGCCAAAGCCTCTCTGTCAACAGAAGGGATTTCTGTCTTGAGGCCCACTAGTCAAATCCCTCTTGACTAGAATCAACCAACATCTCCTAGGAGGGGTCCCTTTTTCTGTTAGAAACAACAAGCTATTCTGTCTAGTTCTCTGTTGGAGGGATAGCCAGGCAGGGAGAAACCATCAAATCCCTGTTCAGTCAGTTAGGGTTACTCTGAGGGTTAGCTAATCAACACTCTTGGCTAAACACAGTAAGACCATCACAGAGTTTCCCTTTCTGATTTACCCTTTGTAAGAGAGTTTTCTTACAGTTCCTCCCCTCTTTTACCCTGAGGGCTTCAATGGGGTTTATAGAGATGAACAGAAACCAGTGTTCAGACAAAGGACCTTTTGGGGTTTGGTGATGACTGGTTGCTAGGACTTAGCAAATAGCCTGGCCCCCTCAAAGTTCCCTCTGGACCCAGCTTTCTGTAGGGGTGACAACAATAGTGGTCAGCTTCGGACTTGACTTAACTGAAGCTTAAGAGAGTTGTCTCCCCAAATTTCTCCTCACTCCCTCAACCCTCTCCAGGTATTCTCAAGGAAATCTGATCAGTCTGAGAATTTCTCAAAAGGGATAGTTTATTATGACAGGTTTGAAGAAGGATTAGGTTAATGGGATTAGAAAACCCTATTCTACCACATCGGAAGTTTGGAGTCTCTTTGGCCCAGCCAAGCCAATGGCTGTGGCTTTAAACCTTCTTCCTTTCTCTAATCTGTCAACTAATCTAATCTAAAGACAGGTTGCAAGTATCTCTCTTTGAAAGGCACAGGTAGGGTAAAGGTCTTCAGGCTGTTTTAGTGAGCTTTCCAGGTGGAAAACCCTTTTAGATGCTGTAGATGTCTAGTCAGACTTTTTGTTACTTATTTAGGAGAAAACTAGGAACACTTTCAGGTCTTCAGGTACAAGGGAAAGATTGGGAAAGCCTCAGGTATCCAAATATTGAATCCTGAGGTGAGGTAAGAGTCCTCTGTCCCACACTGAGTCCAGAGATGAAGTCCCTCCTCCTATTCTATTTCCCACAAGCCTTTGTTGTTCCTTCCAACTGTAACTTATGCCCTTCAAGCTTCCTTCCAACATTCCAAAAATCTCTCTGTGCCAAGCTTTTCCTACATTGTCCTTTATTTAAGATTCCAATTCCTTTAAAGCACAAAGGTAAAAATGACTGGGAAACATGCCCTTAGATGGTAGGTGACAAATTGAATCAATACCTCTGGGCTGATCACCAAAAATATTCAACAACATTTTGTTCCATTTCTAATTTAAAAACTTTTTTAAATTTAATTTTTGTTTTCCCCCAGATTACAGTCAAAACAATTTTTAAAAAATACCTTAGCTTCTGTCTTAGAAACAATAATATATATTGGTTCTAAGGTAGAAGAGCAATAAAGGCTAGGAAATGGAGATTTCAGTGATTTGCCCAGGGTCACACAGCTAGGAAGTAAATGTCTGAAGCCACATTTGAACCCAGGACCTCCTGTCTTCAACCCTGGATCTTTATCCACTGAGTCACCTAGAACTGCCCCCTAAATACATTCATAAATACATTCAATCATTCCTATCCATGATACCATTTGGAAATTTTTTGGCAAAGATACTAGAGTGGTTTCCTCATTTCCTTCTCCAGCTCATTTCATGGAAACTGAGGCAAGCAGGGTTAAGTGACTTCTTCAGGATCAAACAGCTAATAAATGTATGAGGCTGAATTTGAACTCATGAAGATGAATCTTCCTGATTCTAAGCACAGTGCTGTATCCAGTGTGCCACCTAGCTGGCCCAATAAAATTTTAAAAATTCATTTCTGACATTTTATGATCCACATTTGCTCCCTCCTCATCCCTTCTAAAATTCCACAAGATCTTTGATGACTAGTGTTCATGCTTCTATTAAGAATTCTGATATAGAAGGTAGCTTTTTTCCTTAGAGTTGTGGAACAAAAAGAAACAGTTGACCTAAAAGAGCATCATAAGTCTACTTCTGCTCTGTGCACTGGGCTAGGGTCTTTGGTCAGTCAATCAACAAGCATTTATTACACTATTACTACATTCAAGGTTCTGCCATAAGAGCTGGAAATACACAGAAAGGCAAAAATATGGTCTTAGTCTTCATATTCCAATTGTTGTGAGGAGATGCAAAGCATGGAATCCCTGCAAAGGTACAGGGATAGCCTCACCCAGAATTCCAGGGGACCCCCCTGGAGAACTTTGGGTGAGGGGGCAGTTGAGAAGGGTTTGAGACAGTTAATTTGTGGGAGTGGATGTGAGCAGACACTCTGCTTGCTACTCCTGACTTGGGGGTTCTCCTGAGGTGACCATTGTAGCATAAGCCAGTGGTTTCTACTCATAGGGTTAGCCTGTTTGTTATTATTCTTCTTCATTAATATAATTATAAATTACTTAGCGATTAGTGAGTAAAGATATTTATCAATAGCAAGAGAGCCAGTTTCAGTTAAGTGCTTCATCCCCTCTTGTGGGGAGGGGGAAGGGCAGCATCTACTTAGCAGTTCAGGGTTTCCTCTCATTATCCTAATACCCTCATTTACCCTTTCTAGTTTTCTTTGTTATTACTTAATATAACCTTTATCTTCAAATCTGGGCCTGATAATTATTTGGGAAAGATACTCACAACTCAGTCTGAACATCTAGTTTGAATCCTGCTGGCTGCCAGTTTAAGAAGATCTTCTCTGTCCTCAACTGTCAGATAACTAGCTTCTGTATCTCCTCTAACTGACCTGAAAGGAATATAAATTAAAGAAAAGGAACATTATTGGGGTTTCAGCCATAACAGAAACTTACCAGAAGAATCTTATTCCTGTCTTCATTATCAACTGAAGCAGAAGCAGTTAGAGGGGGAGGGGTTTGAGAGCCAGGAGTGTTTAGCCCCCTCCTTTCCTCACTGAAGCCTGTCAATCTCTGGCTCTTGACTTAAAGCTCTATTTGGCCCTGACACATTTATCTGCTTCTCCAAACGATCTGTTATTATCATCATAACACAATGGAGGAGACAACATGAAAATCAATAATATACATGTATACACACATTCTTATGGCATACAGATATATGAATATATATAATACTATATATACATACATATATATGTATGTATATATATATATATATGTAATATTGGAGTATGTGTGTATAAACTATGCCTATACAAAGTATCTGGGAAGTAATCTCCAAAGACACTACCGTGCAAGGGAAGAAAGCAAGGAAGGGAGCCTTCTTGCAGAAGATGGGATTTGAACTTAGTCTTAAAGGAAGCCAAGGAAGTCAGAGAGTGGAAGATGACAAGGAAATGCATTTCAGGAAAGGGAGATAGCCAGGGAAAAGTGAGAGACAGAAGTGAGAGACAAAGTGTCATTTGTGAAGAAAAGCAAGAAGGTCAGTATTATTAGATTGCAGAGTAAATTGAGGTGACTAAGAAGAGAGGGAAGATAGGAAGGGGCCATGCTCTAGACTCTAGATGGCAATGAAAATATTTTATATTTGATCCTGTAGACCAGAAGAAGTCACTGAAGTTTATTGAAGAAGGAATTACATGGTCAGACTCTTTCTTTAGAAAGATCACTTTGGTTGCTGAGTGCAGGATGGACTGGAGGTGAGGAATGAGGAGATAGGATCTTTGCCTTAACCTTCATCTTGGCCTCCAGTCTTGCATCTTCAATTGCTTATTGGCCAATTGAATATCTTTTGGACATATTAAACTCAAAATATCCAAAACAGAACTCATTAACTCTACCTCTATAACCTCCCTAGGGCAGGTAGGTGATGCAATGGATAAACTGGCAGATCTGTAGTCAGTAAGACTCATTTTCCTGAGTTTCTCTCTGGCCTCAGACACTTCCTAGCTATGTGACCCTGGAAAAGTCACTTAACCCTATTTGCCTCAGTTTCCTCAACTGTAAAATGAGCTGCAGAAGGAAATGATAAACTATTCCAGGATCTTTGACAAGAAAACTCCAAATGAGGTCATGAAGATTTGGTCATGACTGAAATGACTGAACAGCAACAACAAAATTGTGTCTGTATATTATACTTACTCCAAAAGTTGAGCACCCACTTTTAGGGAAAGAATGAATTATGAAAGCCTTTTCAAGGGCAGAGACCTATTTCAGAAGTGAGGAGAATTAATGTATCCTTCAGATCAGATCAATCTAATAACTGATCAAGCAGAAAGAGACCATTACTTCCAAAGCCAGCTTGAGAGAGCATCCTTAGAAAGGATAAAGTTGGAAAGTCCTTTTCTAGAAGAAGATCATAGTATTTCCTCACTGAAAAATTAGATTGAAGCAAACAATTTTTGCCAGACCCTTCCTTTCCTTAAAGGAAGAAGTGAAAGGCCTTCAAATAGACAACCCTCAAATTAAAATTAGAGTTTTCACAAACATATCCTGTCCCCTCCATTTCCTGAATTTGTTCAGTGTGGAAGCTAAATAAAGGTTATAGAAGCAGTCATGTTATTTAGGGCTCAGCTATAATTCCATCCCTAATTTCAATGACTATAATTACCCTCCCTTAGAACAAATTTCTAAAAGTCAGTACATCAAAGTGGAAGTTGATTGCTTGGATCCTCTGTTCTCTTATCAGGGTGCTCACAAGGGAACCCTGAACCTTCCTTCTCTGCCATCTTTCCTCTTCTAGACCAGAAAGCCATAGGAGAGCCCTTCAAATTTCCTTTTATATTCTTGATCTTTTTTTGAGCACTAATAAGTACTTGCTGACTACCTTTCTTTCTGCCTCATTCTGATACAGAATTATTCTATGCATTCTGAGTATAGAAGAATCAAATTGTGTCTTGAATGAGTAGGGCTGAGGAGGAAGTGTGATAATTAGATAAAGTCTAACCATCTTTAGATTTAATCACCAAAGGTGAGAGCACCTCTAATTCTGGGAGGTCCTAACCCACATATGCTAGAGTGAGTGACGAATCAGAATCAACTGACTGCCCCCTAGGTGGTCTGTGAGAAAGCATCTATTGTGATTGGACACGCAGGCTAGGGGAAGACAAAGGAAGTGCCACATAAGTGACCCCTTTAAAAAGAGGGAATGGAGTGAGTGAGAGGTCTTCAGTTGAAGAGGACATCTGGTGACAGACCTCTTCTGGTTCATGGAGGAGTGTTGGAACGCTGAGAACCTGGTGAGACTGCTTTAAATATCTTCTTTTGAATTCCACTTGGTGAGTTAAAGACTGACTGAATCTTCCTGAACTTCTCTTAAGAAAATTCTTTTAGTAGATTCTGTGAATGAAGTTTTGCATCATTCACTTCTGGATCTCTGGCCCTCTGACTCTCGGTTGAGGGTTAAGATCTACATTAATTAGAGGATTGTAATAAATTACCTACTGGGTTAGATTCTTATTTCCTTATTTCTTCTCTCTCTTCTTAATTGTAAATAAACTTCCATAAAAGTCAATTTTGACTTGAGATTATTCTTAATTGAGGATTGATAATAGTTCTATCCTCTGGTGACCATCTTTTAATATACTGAACCCATAATACCCCTTTTTCCCCCTTGCAGAAGTGACCTAGTGGAATGTTCCCCTCTTCTTTCAAAAGGAGAAGGACGAAAGTATGATTAATAATGTAATGGTAATATTTTAGTCTGCCTGGAATTGGAGTTAGGATGACCCTGAGTCATCTTCTCTCTCCTCCTCCTTCTTCTCCTTCTTCTTTTCTTCTTCCTTCTTCTCCTCCACTATCTTCTACTTCTTTTCCTATTTCTCCACCTTTTGCTCTTCCTTTTCCTATTTCTTTCTCCTCTCTTCTCTCTTCTTCTCATTGGGTCCCTCTGATTTGCCCAGATTAGGAGTACAATAGCCAATCATGAGCCTTATCCTAGGATTGATGGACTCTTTCACCT
This sequence comes from Gracilinanus agilis, assembly GCF_016433145.1. Taxonomy (NCBI): domain Eukaryota; kingdom Metazoa; phylum Chordata; class Mammalia; order Didelphimorphia; family Didelphidae; genus Gracilinanus; species Gracilinanus agilis. The sequence continues at coordinate 330,341,513 of NC_058130.1, forward strand.
CAGCCTATTTGCTCCATCTCAGACATTTCAGTGACTCTCTTCCCCCAGGGGCTCACCATATCAGTACCAGACTTAATTTGGATACCCAAGAGGCATTAGCCATACTGAAACTCAGACTTCTCAAGTTTGAAATCCCAGTTTTACTCTCCCCATTAGGGATCACAGGTTTATGCAACCATACTCAGCTTTTTTATTCTTTCTCACTATCATAACTATCCCAAGCTCTTCTTATTCTTCAATAACTCAGAGACATGATTTCATCATTGTGAGTAATCCTTCTACTCACAGCTCACAACCCCTATATATCTTCTTTGACAATCTTCATGAGCTGATATAACACAAAAATACATCCGCCCATAGCTAATTTTGTTATCTATCTAAAACTTAGCTAAACTTTTCTTTGGGGAAAAAAGATGTATAGCTTGGTGAGACCATGTACTCCACTGTGATGGTCTTCAAAATCCAAGGTCATTTCTAAGATATGACGAAGCACCAAAGTAAAGCTCTAGTCACTCAAGCTAGTTGAAAAACTTCTCATAGTCTTTGGCATATCAGCTTTCCTATCTCAACATTGCTTTGCCTTACTCTGCAGATTTGTGCTAAATCTCTGCCTAATGAGCTCAGAGACAGTTTCCTCTAAGTTCCTCTAAGTGCTTACTCAATAATATATCCCCAATTACCACCAGTGGATTTTAGCCAAAGAATCACACTGTGTTAAGTACGATAATTGAGAAATAATCTATATTGGAGATAAAAATACATTTAATATCCCCTTTTAAAGAGGATAAAAAATAATTTTGCATAGCAAATAGAAGTAAACACCATTATGAAGAACCCCCGTCAATACATTTTAGCACATAATTACAAGGGTAGGGGGGTGGAGATTCTGAAACTAATGTTCTTAAAGTCATGACATATTTATTGTAGTTTTTATTTAACAACCCAGGTTTTTATGATAATGTCGATATAGTTACTATGCTTTTATGGAACTAACTCTGTTTTTATCATTACATTCTGAAAAAAGTCATGGTTCAGGGCCAGTGTTTTATTAGTTTTCATTGCTTAATAGTACTCTCCACAACAAAGTGGTCAAATCAATGTATATTCCAGTTTCTTGGATTCTGAATATGAGCAGGAAATATTCCATCTAGTAATGACCACAAAGAGCATGCAGCCAGGAACTGTCTTAACATGGTAAAAGCTTATAGGGTAAAATAGATAGATAGATAGATAGATAGATAGATAGATAGATAGATAGATAGATAGATAGATAGATAGATGGATGGATGGATGGATGGATGTAAAACTATGCCTCGCATGTTTCTATTTATCAGTTCTTTCTTTGGAGCTGGATATTCACAAATTATCCTTCAAATATTATTTCTGTTGCTGTATCCAATATTTTCTTGATTCTACTTTTTTGACTTTTCATAATTTTACATCAGCCTTTCCAGTTTTTAAAAAATTTAACTGCTTGGCATTTTTTTAAACCTTTATCTTCTATCTTAGGATCCACACTAAGTATCAATTCCAATGCAGGAGAGATAAGAGCTAGGCAATTGGGGTTAAATGACTTGCCAGAGTCACACAACTAGTCTAGATTTGAACCCAGGACTTCCTATCTCCAAGACCTGACTCTCTATCCACTGGATGATCTCACTGCCCCACTGTTCATTATTTCCTACACTATAGTAGTATTACATCACAATCATATGCCTCAATTTGTTCAGTCATTCCCAGGTTAATAGGCATCCCTTCAATTTCCAGTTCTTTGCCACCACAAACAGAACTGCTATAAATTTTGTAGAACATATAGATAATTTTCCTTTTGCCCTGATCACCTTAGGAAACAGACATAACAGTCTATGGCATTAATGAGACTAAAGGCATATAGTTTTATAATTCTCTGGACTTAAATCTAGACTGCTCTCCAAAATGGTTGAATCAGGTTACAGTTCCATCAATAGTGTATTATTGTTCCTATTTTCCCATATCCACTCCAACATTTGTCATTTGACTCTTTTATCATTTTAGTTAATCATATAGGTGTGAGATGATATCTCAGAGTTATTTGGATTTACATTTCTCTAATTAATAATGATTTAGCGTATTTTTTCATAAGACTATATGTAGCTTTGATGTCTTTATCCAAAAACTGTCTGTTCATGTCTTTTGACAGTTTATCAATTGAGGAATAGCTCTCATTCTTATAAACTTGACAATGTTCTCTATATATTTCAAATAAGAAATCTCTATCAGAAAAACTGTCTATAAAATTTCCTCCAAATTTTCTGTTTTCCTTCTAATCTTGGCCACATTAGCTTTATTTGTACAAAATCTTTTAAATTTAATGTAATAAAAATTATCCATTTTACATCTCACAATGATCTGTATCTATTGTTTATTCATAAAGTCCTCTCTTATACATAAATCCATTAATTATTATATGCCCTTTTCTCTTTATTTGCTTATGATAACTCCTTTTATAACTAGGTCATGGATCCATTTTGATCTTTTTGGTAAATGTAAGTTCTGTTCCTATGATTTACCTTTCTATTTCTTAGCCAATAACAGAGAGTTTTGATAATTACTGCTTTATAATAGTTTAAAATCCAATACTTCCATAACTCCTCCATTTACATTTTTCATTAATTCTTTTGCATTCTTGACCTTTTGTTCTTTCAAATTAATTTTATTGTTTTTTGTAACTCAATAAAATGATTTTGTGTAATTTAATTGGGATGGCATTGAACAAGTAATTTAGTTTAGAAAGGATTGTTGTTTTAATTATATTGGCTCTGCCCACCCATGAACACTTAATATTTATCCAGTTATTTAAATCTGATTTTATTTTTGTAAAAAGTGTTTTGTAATTATGTTAATGGAATTTCTTGGTTTGTTTTGGTAGGTATCCTCCCAGGTACTTTATTCTATTTATGGTTATTTTAAATTGGGTATCTCTTTCTATCTGTTCTTGCACAGCTTTGTTAGTGATGTATAGAAATACTGATGATTTACATGGGTTTATTTTGTAACCTTCTGCTTTGCTAAAATCATCATTTTTTTCTAACTTTTTAGTTGGATATCTAGGATTTTCTACATATATCATGTTATCATTTGCAAAGAGTAATGTTACTCAATTATATGTCATCAATAATAGTTTTATTATCTTTGTCCATTCCAATCTTTTGATTTTTTTCTTCTTTTATTGTCATTGCTAGCATTATTAGTACAATATTGAATAATGGGCATCCTTGTTTCATTCTTGATCTTACTGAGAAGCCTTCTAGCTTATACCCACTATAAATAATACATGCTGAAGGTTTTAAGTGGGTGCTTCTTATCATTTTAAGGGGAAAAAAACCTCTTTCTATCTATGTTTCCCGGTTTTTTAAAAAAAATAGGAATCAGTGTTGTTGTTTGAAAGTTTTTTTCTACATCTATTTATATAATCATATGATTTTTATTACTTTTATTATTGATATAAAGATTATGTTGATACTTTCCTTTATATTAATTATCCCTGCATTCCTGCTTTAAATCCCATTTGGTCAAAATGTATAATCTATGTGGTATATTGTGGTAGTCTTGTAGGTAGAATTTTATTTAAGATCTTTGAGGGTTTATTTATTTATTAATGAAATTAGTCTATAATTTTTTCTCTCTTATGGCTTTTTTCTGCGTTAGGTGCCAGCACCACATTTGTTTCATAAAAGCGATTTGGTAGGACTCCTTCTTTACCTATTACTTTAAACAATATATTTAATGTTGGACTTAGTTGATCGTTAAATGTTTGGTAGATTCTACAAAATCCTAAATCCATCTGGTCTTGACGCTTTTTTTTCTTAGGAAGTTCATTTATGACCTGTTCAATTTGTTTTTCTAAAACAGTTTTTAAAGATATTCCATTTCCTCCTCTGAAGTCTAAACAATTTATATTTTTGGAAGTATTCTCCTTTTTAATTTAAATTGTTAAATTCATTGGCATACAAGTGGCCAAAATAACTCATAATAATTGCTTTGATTTCATCTATATTAGTGGTATATTCACTCTTTTCATGTTTGATACTAGTGATTTTGTTTTCTCTCTTTTAAAAATCATATTAATAAATGGTTTATCTATTTTGTTGACTTTTTAAAACATTTATTAATATTCATTTTTCACATGGTTACATAATTCATGTTCCTACTTTCCCCTTTACCCCCTGCACTCCCCCCACCCATGGCCGATGCACATTTCCACTGGTTTTAACATATGTCATTGATCAAGACCTATTTCCAAATTGTTGTTAGTTGCATTGGTGTGGTAGGTTCGAGTCCACATCCCCAGTCATGTCCACCTCAACCCATGCATTCAAGCAATTGTTTTTCTGATATGTTTCCTCTCCTGCAGTCCTTCCTCTGAATGTGGGTTGTGTTCTTTACCATAAATCCCTCAGAGTTGTCCTGTGTCATTGCATTGCTGCTGGTACAGAAGTCCATTGCATTCGATTTTACCATAGTATATCAGTCTCTATGTACAGTGTTCTTCTGGCTCTGCTCCTTTCGCTCTGCATCTGTTCCTGGAGGTCTTTCCAGTTCACCTGGAACTCCTCTAGTTTATTATTCCTTTGAGCACAATAGTATTCCATCACCAGCATATACCACAGTTTGTTCAGCCATTCCCTAATTGAAGGACATACCCTCCTTTTCCAGTTCTTTGCCACCACAAAAAGCACAGTTATAAATATTTTCGTACAAGTCTGTTTATTTATGATCTCTTTGAGGTACAAACCCAACAGTGGTATGGCTGGATCAAAGGGCAGGCATTTTTTATAGCCCTTTGAGCATGATTCCAAATTGCCAGTCAGAATGGTTGGATCAGTTCACAACTCCACCAGCAATGCATTAATGTCCCAATTTTGCCACATCCCCTCCAGCATTCATTACTCTCCCCTTCTTTCATTTTAGTCAATCTGCTAGGTGTGAGGTGATACCTCAGAGTTGTTTTGATTTGCATTTCTCTAATTATTAGAGATTTAGAACACTTTCTCACGTGCTTATTGATACTTTTGATTTCTTTACTTGAAAATTGCCTATTCATGTCTCTTGCCCACTTATCAATTGGGGAATGGCTTGATTTTTTATACAATTGATTTAACTCATTGTATAGTTGAGTAATTAGACCCCTGTCAGAGGTTTTTGTTATAAAGATTCTTTCCCAATTTGTTGTTTCCCTTCTGATTTTGACTACATTGTTTTTGTTTGTACAAAAGCTTTTTAGTTTAATATAATCAAAACCATTTAATTTACATTTTGTAATTTTCTCTAACTCTTGCTTAGTTTTAAAATCTTTCCTTTCCCAGAGATCTGACAAGTATACTATTCTGTGTTCACTTAACTTATTTATAGTTTCCCTCTTTATATTTAAGTCATTCACCCATTCTGAATTTATCTTGGTGTAGGGTGCGAGATGTTGATCTAAACCTAATCTCTCCCATATGGTTTTTCCAAATTTCCCAGTAGTTTTTGTCAAATAGTAGATTCATGTCCCAAAAGTTGGGCTCTTTGGGTTTATCATATACTGTCTTGCTGATGTCATTTACCCCAAGTCTATTCCACTGATCCTCCCTTCTGTCTCTTAGCCAGTATCATATTGTTTTGATGACTGTTGCTTTATAGTATAGTTTAATATCTGGTACTGCTAGGCCCCCTTCCTTCACATTTTTTTTCATTATTTCCCTTGATATTCTTGA